>NC_084666.1:53100044-53409062 GCF_028389875.1 Rhea pennata | reverse complement strand
GACTCTTATAGGCAAGCTATGTTACACAATTATTGAAGTCAATAAAGCAAGGAAAGACATGATGGAGTCACAAAATCCAATTTCATGAATGTCTAATGTGAATTTCTGATAAGTAAAGATTTGAGATATTGGGATACCGTTAGTTTGGCCCATAAAAAACACTTGTAAGAACTCTTTTTATGCTTTTCCAAATTTATTTTTCAAAATCAGGTTTAGACTACTTTTTCTCCCATAATATTTTGCGGGAAAATATATAAAAGAGGCTCTTAAGCCTAAGGCTCAAGATACTTAAGGATGCTTAAGGACCAAGGATGCTTAAGGCTCATCTCTAAAACATGGCAACACAAACAAAAAAATAGAGTATAGACTAAGAAAAGAAGGTCTACTTTATACACAGGATTCAGGTTTATAAATTTGATACAGGTCAGAAATTTCTCCCATATTGCATTCAAGTCACAGGCAGAGAGATTTCTCTAGAGCCTGTTCCTCCTCCCACTTCTTCAACTTATATTTCATATTACTTAATAATATCTACTAGAAAGATTTCTACTGATTAACAGAGAGTCAACAACTTTGTTTTCATAAACAAATGAACTCACAGGAAGTAAACAGCTAGTTAGGCTTTTAACTTCATTAACAGATGTTGCAGGTGTAGCAATAGAAGTGTAAGATGCAGTTTTTGCTATTACAGTGATAAAAGAGGAAAAATAATCATGTTGAATTTATGTTCTAGAACTTCAGAAAGAATCTGCTACATACCAATGGAAGTCAAATAGGCCAATACATTGAAAATAAAGAAAACATGAAAAATAGAAGATAATAAAACACCAACAAAACACTGAATTTTATACAGTAATCAAATACAACTTTACCAATATTTTGGGTTCTGGTTCTAATAGCTCACACTAAATACTCCACACTTGCTTGGAAACTACGTTTTAGTTCCAAAATGTATACAAAAAAGGATATCCATAATTATTTGTCCAATAAACTGTATTAAATTCATTTGTTAATATGACTAATAATATAAAATTGAATTGGCACTATTTGACATTTTTATTAACAAAGTCATTGAAATATAATATTTAGTTTAAAAAGAATAGGTTGAATATGAATATGGATATTCATAATATGAAAATTCTTAATATGAAAATTCTTTGCTTTATGGCGATGTCTTTCTGTATGCAAGCAAGGTATGTCTACATCTATCCATTTCAGAAGCCAGACAACCAGATTTTTATTCCATCCAGTTCATTAAGTAAAGAAAAGAGAAAAAAACAATGGTTTCTTTGTACATAAAACTAAAGGATGTTTGAAATTAAACTGGTATATACCAGTACTTTGAAATTAAAGTGGTATATATCACATCACATTCATGAACCTTAGTTCTTCTAGACAACTGTTTTAGCTTAAAAACAATGTGAATAATTCTGAAATGTCAAATTTCTATTTTACATTTTCAAACACATTTTGGGTATTCTTTGTCAGTATTTTCAAGGGGAATTTAACTCTTCATCTCAAAGCACCCTTCTTGCATGACCCAACCTACAGAAAAAATAAATTATTTTAAATTATTGGTTAAATACAATTCTTCAGTTTATTCTCCCTCCTCCTCTTCTCCTCCAAATAGCCTTTAAACCTCTCTCCAAAAATATTTTCTAACTTTTCATGCTACTTATTTTTATTATAACTGTTGCCCTAAGGAATTCCTGATCTACTCAGTTCTGCAGCATGGTGAACTGGCAAACACAAGTTTGAGATTACAGACAATGAAATAAAGGGAAGATGAGTTGAAAGTGCCTTTTTTGTTCACAGTCTGCCAATTGTCTTACATTGTGCCTTTCAGCATTCTAATAAACGCCTCATTCTAATCCTCTGTATGCTTTTTTCATTTAAAAAGTTTTCATCCATAAAGAATGACAACAGTATTTTTCTATATATTAGAATAAAAAATGTATATCCTATTTAAACCTATAATTTATGAAAATAAGTCTTCATATTTGCTAGTTATTTCCATATTTTCCTTTATTAACAGTTTACCTTTTACTATTCGATCGCTTCACTCTGGGTGTTCAAAGGCTATGGTATAGCTTTCACAGACAGAGACAAGAAGCAACGAAGCATAGAGAGAAAGCATTCTCACATGACTAACTCTGCTCTGCTTCTCATTTCATGTGAAACACCCCATGATAAGTAAGAGCTGCAGAACGTGCACACAGATATTCCACTTCTGACAACATCAGTATTTTGATCAACCAACGGGAAATTCAAATACACTCAAGAAAGTGGATCTGCTGTGACCTGTGGAAACGTGTCAACATGCCTGCTGTTTGTAGGCATAAGAGACGGAGCTGAGTAAATACAACCCGGTGTTCTTAACGAAAGAAAAGGGGACACTTGGTGTGTATCTTCTCTCTAAATCACGAGGGCTTTTCCCATATGTTTAAGAAATACAAAAAACAGGTATTGCTATTAATGATGGTGGAGAAAAAGGACCAAAGAGTTAACTCTATTCAAATCAAGAGATTTTGTGTCTTTGGATGTCTGGTTAGAATAATAACGGAACGTGTTATTCCTTTTGCTGTTATTTGGATCAAAATGAGTCCCCAGATACAGACACCTTAATTCTGAAAATTCTCTACACATAAAATACTAAGAAAAAACAGTGAAGCGCCACCTCTGTTACATAGGCAGGATGAGGCCCCTAGCTACATTTCTTTCTTAATTCTAAAACTTCTATGTTCCCTTTAGGGCATTAGCAAACATTTGGCTTAGTACAAAGCAGGCCTTATTTCACAGCAGTGTGAGAACATTCAGTCAACACCAGTACAAAGAGCGTGTCAGCTAATTTACTACAAGATACAACAAATGAGAAGGAAAATAATAAGAGCAACAAAGCAAATGAAGATGATAAAAATGCTAAACACAGGTTAGAGTCACTGATAATATTATATATTATACCTCAGAAGGCAACAATTTGCCACGTACTAGGATATGTTTTAGCTATAAATACAAAAATATTGAACACGACGCACTGCTTTTTCTCTTTACAGCTTCAGCATACATCACTCTTTTTACAGACAACAGCTCAAACACTGAGGCAGTAACCTCATCTTCCAGCCAAACGACTTTACAGAGTCTAGAAAAAGAACCGTTTCTCAGGGATAGTGAAGTAATAATGCAAGTCTTCCTACACTTTTATAATCAAATACGACAAAGTTCACTATGAAATTTCACTTATCATCCTTTGTCAGCTTCCTGGAAAGGAGACTTTATATAGTGAAAGACATACTGTCTCTCATTTGAAAGAATCACTCAACCACTCCTGATCATCATCTCTGACGATTAACCTTTCTTGCTATCTATATCCGAAGATCACTGAAAACATTAAGCGAATTTCCTTAGTTCAGATCACTTTACACGTCTCGTATCACTCACCTATGTTATTATTTCATTCTTTTTTTGTGTAGCTGAATTAAAGGATACGGCTACATGAGGAAAGACAAACAGCAAAGTTAAAGGTGGCATTTAGGTTTTAACCTGTTCTTTAAAAGATCATAACTATTTACTTGGTATAATAGAGAAAGATGAAAACAGTATGAGAAGTTAAACTGGATCTGCTATTTACCTTCACTCAGAATACAATAAATATTACACCTAATGAAAACGCATCTGGAGCTCTGTGTCATTTTTAGAGGATTAAGAAAGTGTACCAGTCACTGAGCTACAGAAGACAGAACGAGACTTGCTCTAAGATTTCCAGAGGCTCAAGTGAGTTCTGAGTTTGCAGACTAATGGGTATTGTAGGTTAAGAAAGGCAACTCTAGTATGTTAGAGAAACACATAGGATTTATTTTGTTGCAGAACAACAACAAACGTTGATATCTTAAAATTTTTGCCAAGGAAAATTGTAGTTTTTCAGACATATGTATTATTCATACTGGGAACAGCATAAATGAATTAATCTTGATAATAATTTCATACCCTATGGCTCTGTTTATACCATGCCTACTTCTCATTTAGAAAAGTTGCTATTGTGCCAAACTGACAGAAGTATACTGTTATGAAAGTAAAAGTTGTATCATGGTTTTTTCAGTAGTGTCATAGCTGAAGGCTATTCATGAAAAAAATCACATTATTACTTGGAAAAAAAGAAGTTAAACCAAGCAGTCATTAGATATAACTTCACACACACACACATTCCCCTCAGTAAAATAAGTTTTAATGCCTTATATATAGCTTAATTTAAAAATGTTATTCATTTTACCACATAAATTAGACTTTGTAAAAGGACTGGAGATACTGTGAAAAAGAAAATAAATATTTAAGGATACATTTTCTGCTTTTCAAAGATTTTTTGCAGGTAAACTTGAAGTATCAGTACAAATAATTAACATAAAATGATTTGTATCCTCTCTCAAATGTCTCTACTTATTTTTCTTATCACTAGATCAATACTGGTTATTTCAGTACTCAGGAGAAATGAATCCAGACCTCTAAGGCATTTACCAAGTAGATGTCCACCACTTCTTGTAGATGGATTACATAAATATCTTATAACAGGCTGCACATACTGTACAGGCATCCATAGCTTATTCATTATCTTATTTAGGTTAGCAGGGGGAGGGGGGAGGAAAAGGAAAGGACGTGCAGGAAAGATTGGAACTAACTAGAGAAACTCAGAGGCCGTAAGAATATTGAAGTAATTTTATGGCAGCAACAGCGCTTAGAATGATGATCAAAATCAATAATTCTTCGTAATTCATTCCTGAACTACGGTCCTAAATACTAGTGTTTTTTCAAATCTTTTCATGAATTTGTTCCCCAATATAATGATGAAAAATATGTACTGACTCAATTATAACAAATAATTGACAAGATTTTCTCTTATATGTTAGAAAATCAGTTTTCAAGCACAGTATATTTCCTGTGTAGAGCAAAGAGAAGTGAGGCAAATAGTAATTTATAGTGTTACTTAGACAAAGAAATCTAAACTAGTTTGTGAATAAGCTACGTACAGAATTACTTTACTGTAGTCTAAATTAATGCCTTTAGTGCAGTTATATTAAATATGAATTTAACTTATCCAGTATACTTTCTCATTTTATATTCCTAACATGGAGTTTGCATATATAAAGGCTTCTGGTAAAATGTATAAACTAAGAGTCTACTATTGCACTTCAAATTGGGTATCTTTAGAAGACAGGTTTTGTCTGCATGAAAATGAGCCTGGTTCAACAACGCAGATCAAAATTCTTCCTTTTAGCTGATGACCAAAACATTTCTTTCACTAAATGCTGATTAAATGACATCTACTTCTTGTTTGTCCAGCAAGCCTTTGTCATGATAGTGAAGGTTATTCCAGCATTCTTTTAACTCTAATTCTCATATACAGTTTTCAGGTGTCAAGATACAGCAATAAACTTATTATAGCAAAGACAATTCTTTCTAGTCAGCTTGTGATAGAGGCTGTGAAATTATCAGCTGTATAATGTTCTTTCGATTCTTAAGGTTTAACCTTTTCCTAATGTTCATCTGTTATAATTAGTACAGCATTGAACTCTTAGAATCACAGAATCTCTTTCCCAAGTTTGTTTTTGTATGTGCTAATTATTAACCATTTTAACTCTCAAATGTCCCTTTCTCCTTCACCTATTCAACACACCATCACCTTCTGTTTCACAGCTTTGCTTCAGTCTGTTTTTTTTTTCAGATTCCATCATATCTCTGACTGCTTACTCTTATCTTTGCTATAGCTCTAGTCCTTTACTAAACCACATTGACTTACTGGAATGAACATAGGCTATCAACTTGAAACTTCCTCTCTCTCTTCTGAGCTGATTTCAATCAGTTTTCTTCCACTCAGCCTACAGTCTAATTTTTTTCAAGTCTAATTTCAATTTTAATATTCCTGTCTCAGCAAAAAATACATTGCTGAAACGAAATAAGAAGCAAATCTGTAGCAATGGTGGAGGGCAGAACAATACTTTTGCAGCTCAAATTGATTCTTTGGATTTGTAACAAGTCTCTCCAGGAAATGCGAAAGACTAGCCTATCATAGCCTGAGTTAATAACTTCTTCTCTCTCTTTTTTTCTTTTTTTTTTCTCCAGAGCTTTCTGTTTTCCTATCCTACCTGACATAATGAGAAAGGATAGCTGGAGGACAGAAGTAAACATGTTATTTAAGACAGTAAAAATTTAATGGAATACCGTTCTGCCAAAGAAAACAAAAGATCATACAGCTGATGTAGACACTAAAAGTTTCTGTTGTGTTGTTGACAGAGAATAGTACCCTTTTTGAAAAATACTGTCTAGCAAGGTAAGAGAAATAAAATTACTTTAGGCTACACTCTGTTTTGATGTTTTGTGCTACTTTTCTCTAACTGGTTCACCAGCAAGGCCTCAGACTTTTCTACAAAGAAGGCAGAAGGACTATACATATTCTTTTACCTACACTTGCTTAACTGAGCTTTTGACCTTTGAGTTCATCATTGTACCCTGCAGTACAGCTACACACAAGCCATGCTTTGCACATCCAGCCATCACACTGCAGTGGTTTTTAGGCATAGCCCTCCACTATGGGGAGGTGGAAGGAAGAATACGTAAGAAGGAAGTATAAATGAGTAATGATGAAAAAAGAATCTGTCATGATTACAGATAAATTGAAGTGCTATGGGGTTAGCAGTATACTTCATAAAGTTGCATAAAAAAGCCAGAACCACTGAAAATTTGGGTGAAGATGGGAAAAGTACACATAATGCAAAGAGGAAGGATGTACCTGGTACTCTGAGGAGAGTGAAGACATTATTATCAAGGGAAAAGGGTGGAAAATACTGCAAGGATTTCCAGAAAAGAATGTAATGGGAAGACTGCATACTAGAGATCTGAAGAGGTGGAAACACAAGGAGTTACTGGTGTGTACAGCCAATCTGTCTTAAGAAGAAAAAATCCTGAAACTTTAAGAAAGATGTGTAAGTTTACCAAAAGGTTGGGACATTCAATCACATTCTATGTGAATATACAAGTGACACCATTTTTTTTTTTTTTTTTTTTTACTTTCGCTGAATGGATATATAATTATACATGAATTTTAGCAGTCTGGTTTCCTGAGAAGTGATTTTATTTGATTCTGTAATGTAATTGCATCAATCCAAAATGCAGGTATAAATCCCTTTTCCCCTTTTAATATTTGTATATTCATTTGTGGAATCAGTATATGCAGCAGTTTTGTATCCAGAGGCAAAGTAGCATTATTAAAAAGACTAAGCCGTAATAGCCTGGAAGGACTGTTGGAACCCATAGAAAACTAAACAAGCTTTACTATTTATTCAGTGGGGTCAAACCTGCAGGCAAAAAAACTGTATTAAAGTGCATTCATAATTCTTTATTCCCTTTCTCTCTGGCAATACATTAATATCACAACATACAGTTGATCTGTTTCCAGGACAGCAAATATATATATGTACATATAGATACATGCACGTTTATACAAATATAATTAATATATGCACATATTTATATATACACATATAAATAAATTTCTTCTAAATATTGGCTAGGAAAACAATGTTGAAAACAGAAGGTTTCTGTGACAAAACCAAATTCATACAAAACAATTTTGCTGCACATCTCATTAAGAGATGTACATGCCCTGAAGTTCAAAAATATAATTAAAGCAACAAAATTCAGCACTCAAGAATGTCCACCCTTTTGAGATGTGTTCCAAACCTTAAAAGAAATGCCATTCTTTTTTTCCCTTCTGACTACTCCTCACTCCCCTTTTTCCATCTTGTGTCAAGAACAGAACATGACTGGGGTTCACAAAACAGGAAAGCAAGTGCTTCTCATGTTTTCACTGCAGCATACTGCACATAATTTCTGGGGTCTGTTTCATCACCAAAGAAATGTGCTTTGGAGATCCTTATAACACTCCTGCCTTTTTTCTTCTATCAGGCACATCTGATTCATCAAATGAAAGATCTGAGATTATAACTCTCTGAAAAGCAAATTGAAAGTCTTACAGAGAAGCAGATGCTACAGCATTATAAATTCCAAGTATACACTGTACTATGCATAGCCAGCTGTAGACCAGAAACTGCTTATTTTAAAGTAACACATTGGGCTTCTATGTTGTGCCACAGGATTCCAACATCTGTTTTTTCTCCTCTATCTGTACTACTTGCTACAGCCACCTCATACAACTACTTATTGACATCTCTGCTCTCTAGAAGTAGTTCTTGCTGAGAAAATATGCATCTTTTTCTGTTTGTTTACATGCACTATACACTTCATAACCCCAGTTGCCCCTCAGCACAATTCAATTTTCTCAAATAACCTTAGTGCTTGAGCTACCAGTTACTGTGGAAATCATTTTCACTGTTTATTGAAAATCATAATTAAAAAAAAGACATTAAACCATAATACTTTGAGCAAGTGATAGCAGTGCTACGTTGGGGAAAAGCTCTACATACAAAAGTTTGTAGAAAACAGACAGATGCCAGTTAGTTTCCCCGCTGTTTTCAATAATCATGTAAGGAAGTGATCCTGCTATCTTTTCTGCTGTAGCTATAAACAGTAAAGAACTTTTACATATAATCCTGTGCAACCTTGAAACAGTTGATATTTAAAATTTGAATTCCGTCCATGCCTGGATAAGTATAATGAAAGTTTCCTCAGTCATATTACAAACTTAAACAGAAATTTGAGCCCAAGTTTATTCAAATAAGATAAAGAATATCACATACTCATTTTGTCTTGAATTTTCATCTTCCTGTCTATAACTCTATAATTTTTTTTAGATTATAATTTATAGGCATTGCATCTAAAAATAGGTAGTACAAAACCTTTTCAATTAATATACGGAATCACTAGCTCTGCAACATTGTCTTTTCACCGAAGTAGCAGGCTGGGTCGCTTGAAAATCATCTACCTCAGTCCAATTTACTTTTTGGAAAAGGGGTTTCCTTGGCCATATCAGAAGTTTTTGCCTTTGAACTGCTACAGTATATCTTGATTTGGGATTTGGGGCTTGAAATGAGACACTGGGTCGGGGGTGTGACCTAGAGATCATAAGTGTGTGAAAAATCATTCCTCGCACATGTTCAGTAGACACTTAATAGGAGGTTTACAAGGAGGAGACACTTTGATAGGAGGTTTTTGTTAGCTCAAAGGACAGAGGTTTGTGTCTGAGATTTAAAGACACTGGTACTGTTGACGTGCTAGGTAATGGTTGTAACACACAGTGAATGCTTTTCTGCTGTTTGTTTAAAAATATTTCAGAAGGGTATATATTACACTGATCGTTCATTGATACTAATGTAATCAAAAAACATAACTGTAAAAAAAAGCTTCCCTCCCTAACACATATACTAGCTTAGTCAAGGGTTTATGTAAAATCCAATTTTGAAAATTAATGTAAAAATTGAAATAATGTCCACAGCTAAAAGCTAACCTCATTTTACACATCTGTTAATAAATAGTTTCAAAATGTCACGGTCATTTACTGTTCCTTCCTTCACCTTAGAAAATCACTGTCTTATTCACTTCACAAGACCTGTACAGATGATATATTAAACTGCATAGTCATAGACATGCTTTATAGAACCCGTTTACATTTTGTTGAGTGTGTAGTGAATGGGACAAGGAGTTACAGAAATAAAAATGAATAAGGCAGCTGTATCTGTGCTGAAGATCTGGACTAGATGCTAGCCTTTTCCTTAGCGGCCTTGAGGAAACATTGTATTTCAAACTTCATAATGACTTTATAAAGGCTTTCTTTTGTTCGTTCTTAAGTTTTTGTTTTCTGGGTTTTCCATGTCAGATCCTGAGCCAAATCCCTGAGTATTTAAATGAGAATTCAGCTGAGTCCACACACTGTAAAGAATTATACAGTACCAAATACACTGAAGAATAGGAGGTCACAGGCACCCAAAACCAGGCGCCCAGAACTAGTGAGCTTAACATTTGAGCTTAATTTCTCTGCATGGCCATTACATATCTGTAAAGTGCAGATAATAAAATTCCTTCATCTTATGAGGATTTTGTGAATATAAATTAACATTTGACACTACACTAATGATCATTATTAAAAAAAGCATAAAAAATTAATATTTTCTACTTAGAAAGAGTGAGGTCTGAATAGTCTGAAGTCAATAAGGCATGTCCACACACCGAACAAGGACAAGAGAATGAAATACTGAATACTCCTAATTTAGGAAGTACTGTCTTCCCTGAATGAGGCAGGGATCCCACAGAAAAAAATCTGTGATGATGTAATTAAAGACTATTATAATGCATATACCCAAGAGAGCCAAGTGAAGGTTGTACAGGCAGCTTCAATTTTAACATTTTCTAATCTGAGTGCTTGACTTGTGACCTTAATAATGTGAGTTTTTTTTAAATATAATTTTCTGGCTGTAATAATAATTACTTCAGTAGGAAGAGATATGCAAAGAGTTATGCAAGATTGTGAGATGTGACCTGAAAAGCAATGGAGTCTAGAAAACAATGCAGAGACCCTTGAAGACAGCAGACATTTGAGAGACCCTGAGGAGACATAAAGACGACTGTACTATTGTAGGAAGAAGATAAGCAGAGAGACAAGCGTAACACCAAGATGAGCTTTCCAGTCCTCTGATTTTTAAGTGTTTATGACAATGTCGTGTGAAGTACTTACTTTGTTTTTCTTTGCCAACCGCATTGTACTCAGACTCCTGAAGCTCCACCTGAAAGAAGAATAAGAGTTCTCTCACCCCTACAGTTTTCTTTAAACAAGGCATTTTCAATAGGGTTCTTTCTCAAGAGGGAACAGTTATGGCTCATCCACCAGTTCTTGGTAAAACTTACAGGGCATTGACAAAGCTTCTGCTTGTGACTCAGTGTGACTCATCAGTGACACTGATGACTGAGGCTTATAGAGGAGTTTTTGTGCACTTATGATAGGTATCAGATCTTTTGTTCTAACATATTGTAGATTACTCTGTCTCCATGTCTGATCTCACCACAGAAAAGTGAGATGGGAGGACAGTGATCAGCCCATTATTTAGTGCAGACTAGGTTGTTATTTTTCCGGTAACATAAAAAGATAAAATAATTTATTCTATAAAATTTTATACTATATTTTTACAAGGTAACAAACTATTACTTCGTAGCAGAATAAATGGAAAATATAGTTACATTATTGTGTTAGTGTTGTTTAAATTGCAGGTGAGGCTTTGAAAAGAAGCAGGTACTTAACAGAGAAGTCTTAAGGGTATTTTTCAAACGTATCTAGTATGTATAATACTCACTATGTTTTTAACACCTTCAAATGCCAAGAGTATATCGTTTTTTTCCACTATTTTTATATTCATTAAGGATCAACTCTGATGTTGATTTCTGACATACCACTGGTAGATATTAACATCAAACAGGTTTGAGAACAAAGTGCATGATGCATCTATTCTCCAAGCAAAGTCAGCACATGGCTGTATAAACATTTGTGCCATTACTAAGCCAGTGGTGGTGCATGAAGCCTGTACTCTCTTTTGAAATGTTAAAAATATTCAAATCAGTTCCCCTTCCCCCATCAAAAAGAAAAAAAAAAGTTTCAAATTTTTCTGATATAGCATCAGATTATGCTGGCTTAGAATTCACATGAAACCGTAGCCTGAACACTACAGTACCATGAAAAAAACAAGTCATTACAATAATTACTACGATCGGCACTTTACGGAATTCTGCACTAAAATGAACACAAATTTCTGTAATACAAAGTACCTTATCAGGAAATCCAGAAGGGTTGCTACAAGTATTACAGAACAAATGTCCACACACCTATTGGATCTAGCAAAAGGAGAATCCAAATTTGAAATGGGCAAATAGAACCTAGTTAAATCCAAATCCAACTCCAAGCAGCACCTAAACTGAAATGTCCAGATTTGAATTAACTTCTGTTCACAACACATGCTCCCTTACAGTTCTATGCCTAGAACAAGGATCTGTATCAACTGATACTGCTGAGAAAGAAGAACCCCCTAAACTAAGTGACAGTATAGTCTGAAGAGAGTATTATATCTGAACATATATCTGAACATGGCTTTAGAAGCTGGAAAAGAGGGCTTGAGAAATATTCCCAAATATTTCTAAAATAATATCAAAGATAATTAGGATGACAGTACATACTTGCATGTATTTTGGAAATCAGGCACTAAATTTAAGTTTTCCAGTTTGAGACAAAATTAAATAAAACCAAAAAGAAACCATGAGTCTCCTCCAAGTAGCTAAATGTTATTGAAATATATTATTATTGCTCCAATTCTCATCAGGAAAAGCACAAATGTGGCCTTCAAAAACTGACAGTCTTAAGGTGTTAGGAGAGTTTTCTCAATTCTCATGAAATGTACTCATTATCACACTGTACTCCTTAACAGTAATAACCTCAAAGCAATACATGTTATTTTTATTCCTGCCCACCCAATTAAATATTCAATCCCAATCAATGCCTGAGATTTGCCAAGAAGCCAGTGTAGCAACAGCTAATGATGCCTTCCTTAACTGCAATATGCCTATGTAATTCAGTAGATCACATTCAGTGATTTCCATTTCCCCTTGCACAAAAGAAAATAAGAGATGACTTAACATGCTGCTAATTAATCTGTTAATATTAAATCTGCTTGTCTTCAGGAGTGTTGTAAACAAGACTGTAAAAAGACTGGGCTAAAGAGATATAATCCTGTTTTGTAAATAATTCACTGTGTGGCCACGGGCATTTCTCTTAACCTTGTTACAATTCAGTTCTTCTATTCTTCTACCATTTAAGAGATCACAACATTTAATCACCTGCTTTCTATATATATGTAATAGGGCTTCAAAACCACAATGTTGTAACATAAGCACTCAGTATTTTCTTTTGAATTCTGGTAGTACTTCATATTCAGAAATACCTATTTTTTTCATTATGTAAATAATTTCTTAAAAATAGAAGGTGCACTCCATGAATAGCTAAAGATTCAGAAGTGCCCAGTTTTATCCAAGTGATATCATTACAAAAGAGCAATTCATATCAAAATCACACAATGAAGTCCGTGAATAAAAAATTAGCTCAATTAAAACTATCAAGAAAATGAGTGGAATAGTGTTATCATGGTCTACTAAAGTAAAAAGCATACAGCATGTTGCAGGCAGTTTTGAAATCTAAGGGTCACTATCAGAGTGACAATGGAAGGTTACCCATAATCTTCAAAAATAAACTTTGAATCTGCACATTTATTTCTTGAAGTCTGCTCAAGAGGATCTTTCTGAGGAAGATTCTTTTTATAATGTTTCAGTACAGAAACTGCAATGACGGATAACTTCAGATTCTCTTAATTAGGAATACTCTCATGCAGACTGAAAACTAGCTAAAAGGATTTAAACAGGAATATTGATATAAGCTGAAAAATGGGCAGAAGTTCTTGCTGATTTATGTAAGGAATGATGTAACTTTGTTTTATTTAACATTTAAACTCGTGCAATAAGGAGTTAATAGCATGTTATTGACATTTATAATTGATACTAAACTGCAAAGTTATATGATCTTTACTGAAGACAAAAACTGTATAGAAAGATCTAGGCATATTGGAAAACTAGACAGATAGCAAAATGAGAGCTATCTGCAAGATAATACAGCTATGGGATATTCTCAACTCTAGGAAGAGATGTTGGAATCGTATTTTATTAAGGGTCATATTTGATTCAAATAAGACAGAAACCAATGAACATCTGTTGCTTTCACTAGATTTCTCTCCCATCTGTCACTGAAATAATCACAAGAAATCTCAGGTTTACTTTTGCAGAAGCTAGAAGACAAAGCTAACTTTTTAAAAAGTTACTAGAATAAACAGCTATGTTTTCCATTACAGTTCCAGCTTTTAATTTTGTTTATAATAGCCTTAAAGATCAGGATAGCCAAATTATCATCAGTATCACCTTAGTTATGCCATTTATACCTTTATCATTTTTTTCAAGCATGATACAGTTCTAATTCGTATTGGTTACACAAATCACTCTTTCACACTTATGTCAAAATTCATCAACAAATATTACCTTATCATGTTTGCATTATTAGAACTTAGTTTTGCACTTATTAATTCTAGCAAGCAAAATATGTACTATCATATCAAATGTGTAACACTTCATTTCTTTCCCATTTAATAGATAATGGTACTACCTCCTCTTACATATACACATAATTCAATTCACTTTCATCAAGCAAACCGCCTGGACCTAAAAATATCTACTTTTTTTTTCTAGAAATGAAGAAAATTATACCAGTCAGTAGCTGTTCACAGAGATCTCCAACAACAGTAATGGGATTCAAGAAAGAAACGAAAATGAGCAAAAATAATTAAATGACTGTATGGCTCTACTAAGGTCATGTGTACACAATGCAATGAGATCACGTAATTTGGGCTGACTAGTCCAAACTAGTAAATTCATACAGTACAGTTTATTATCATGAAAACTCATTAGGATTTCTTAGTGTTCTCATTGTCATGTGAATATACTTTGTATAACTGTATTACAGATCTCAGTTGAGTCATGCAGAATCAATTTTGGGGAATTGATAAATTTGTGGGGGAAGGTCCAAATGCAGGGAGATTTAGCAATAATTTAGAAATTGTTCGTGTGACAACTCTAAGTACCCAATAACTGGTCTTCATTTTTTTTTTTTTTTGTTTTTTGTTTTTTGTTTTTTGCTGGACTTCAGTACCAGTATCATCAAGATTAGAACAGGGTATAGGGTATAATTGTCAGACACAAAGAATAGGCATATTGTTATGAGAAAATGCAATTTCAGAAAATTGCAAATGGAAACAGAATGGCCTACAGGGTGTCTTTTGGTTTTAATCTTCTGCATCGTGGTCTTCTGAGAAATCAGCACATGCACATACACATACATATAGATGTCTACATTTTCTTTATGAGATCATGCAGCAATATGTTTTTAATATAAAATATTTATTTGTTCCTTATAAAAAGCTTAAAGTAAGATAAAACATGGATATGTCCCAAAGGGAATAAAGTAACATTAGGAGTACACAAGAAATTACGAGGATGACTTAAAGAGCAAGCAGCTATCAAAGCTATAGTGACAGTCTGCAGGAAGATCACAATGGAAATCAGCCCTCAAAATTGCAAAATGCAGATATCTCCTGTAGTTCAGTAGAATGTAGTTTTCTGCCCTTTTGTAAGACACGAGAGATGTAAAGGAAAATATTATATTATTGCCATGCTAACAAAGATGAAATATGAGTGAGAAAATATGAGGAAATATGTGTACAGACCTAGAATCATATACAAAAATTAGGCTGGAAGGACTTCTGGAGACAGTCTAGCCCAACCTCCTGCTTGGAGGAGCAGAGGTAATTTCAAAGTTAGATCAAGCTGCACAGAGTCTAGCTCCAAATGAGTCTTTTCCATCATGTGAGAACATGCAGTTTTAATAATGGTGTTCTATTATTGGTACAAACCTAACTAAGGCAGGGAGGCCAAAAGGCTCTTCTGTGTAGGGTCACTAGCAGAGACTGGTGAATTGGATTATAGAGGAGGAACGTGAGATTCTTAAAAAGAATCTCATTTATTCCAGACCTGTTCTGGTCCCTAAAAGGTCTTAAGAGCAGTATCTTTTTCTGTTCCTTTCCTGTGCTTGGATAGCAAAAAGGATAATTCATCAAGAACACAGGAAAAGGACACCAGTTTAGCTAGCATGTAATATTTTTGTTTACTTCTAATTTCCTATGGTTCAGCCATACATTATAAATTACAAGTAAATCCTATTTATAAAACCACAGAAGATCATGTACTATGTGAAAAGAGCTATGGCAAGCAAAGACAGTTTAAAGCAAGGTTGTAAAACAGAAACCTTAGTAACTGCATGTGCAATTTCAAGGTTAGTCTAGGAACTCATAGCAGCATAATGGAGTGTGTTATGTTGGCCCATCCACTCAATTCTATGCTTTAATTTTGGTTTCCATTTTGAAGACCTTTTAAAGATCATTTTATTTGCGAAACAAAAATAGCAAGCTAGCAATCAATTATACATTTTGCATGTTGACCAGAGTTTTGGACTTTATTGACAGAATTTTGCTTTCTCTGTGGCAGACCAGGTAATCAATTAAACCATTTGTTTCATCTATGCTTAACAGCAGCAAAAATATTGTTTTGAAGATTAATTTAAAAAATGTCAGAGTAGGACATTTGAAAAACTACCAAGTTACCTGTTATTGACTGTTGTTTTCAGTACCTTATAGGAGGTCGGTGGTATATTCTTTCAAAACACTAATATTTGGAATAATTATTGCATTATTTTTATCAACTTATTAATATCTAAAAAGGATCTTTGCTTATTAGGTATGCTGAGCCTTGATACAGAAAGCAACAAACAAGCAGAAAATCATTAACTTCATTATCCTGACACTTTCTTTTTGCAGTCTGAACTGTATTTCTCAAAGATTGTTTTATGTTACAAAAGCATAAACTGACAGGTTTGTTTCAAAGAGCTTGGTAATTTGTTTGTTTGTTTGTTTTTAGCAGAATGACCATCAGAAGTTTATTTTCTTTTTTATGTTCTCTATTTCTAATTTTTCCAGTGACATAAGTAAATTCCTCAAATTGCTATGTCATGTTTTATCATGAAATTATCACATTATATCCTGTTTCATCTTATGTTACTTATTTTGTGATAGGTATTTTGCCAGGAAAGAGTAATCAGGAACACGCCTAGCACAGTATTGCTCTGTGGCACTACCTGAAAAGCTATGCACACTATCATAGAAACATCTGAACAAGAAAAAAGATCTTCAGTTTTGTCCCCCATTCTTCTACTTTTTGTTCAAAATCTCTGCAACTCTTTATGGTCAGAATAACAGCTTTTAGTAAACCACTAGAAAAATAAGGTTTGAGACCAGCAACAGATGGTAAGTTTCTAGTGGACTGGACGTGTTGTTCTCTTCAGAACTGCTTTGCACAAAGGAAAGTTTACAGTGAAGTTATATTTAAATAATACATCAGATAGCATCACAATTCAGAGTAGAAACTCTCAAAATACTACTAAGACTGCTGTATTTATATTGAGATTCAGATCTGATGTTTTCCATATAGATCAGCTATAAATAGCCAAACATATTGACTCAGCAGTTGAAGAATGTTATTTACTTAATTTTTAAATGTAAATTTAATGTCTGGATGATAGTAGATTCAATGGCATCAGTACAATGGATCCTCTTTTAGCCTGCCTTCTTTTGAAAATTAATTTCCAAGGCTGCATAATCAGTCATAACAGCCTGGTGAGATGTTTTACATCTAACTTTTGCATATTGCTTCAATTATTTCAGACCAATTATGAAGTGTGTGTCACATAAATCATGTTCTCACAACATTACATTTTACATTTACAAGAGTATTTTCTCCTCAACAACTATTCAGTCTGGAGACTTAAAACTTGATGTTCATCAAACTCTGGGGTAAAGATGTTAGAGCATCTATATCAAAACTCATATATCATTAAGCAACTAAATGGAGTACTGCTAACACTTTACATTTAATCATCAACAGTGTGTTTTTCCTGAGCCTTGGCCATTATAATCAAAGGGTACCTGTCTTCAAAAAGCTTTTACTCTTCCTGTTTCTGAAGAAATATCTAAATAAGATAAGATAATTCCTGTCCTTTTCTGGAATGATCATTACAGATAGAAAAAATGAATTACTGGAAACAGAACGCATGAAGGGACAGCTCTTACATCCGTAACACAACAACCCCACAGATGTCAACAGACTTGCACCAGAACCGGCTAAGGAGGAATAGAATTTGTTCTACATGAAACCATTTATTCTAAGCCTGGCTTTTATCATTACAGTCGACATAGACATCTAGAAGTTAGTCCTGGACTTCAGCTGGGGTAGGGAGAGAGAGGGGAAGCTAATCTAACAGTTATTTCAATGGATTGAAAGAAACAGCAAAGAGGTCAGATTCCATACTGCCCATTCCCTTGTGTCTGTTCTCTCACTCACCTCTGAATCCATCAGCCTACCAGCAGGTACTACCACAACTCACCAATTACCAAGTTTCAGTCAGGCAGGTCTACGTGCTGTCCACAGGCAACATGCATAATACAGCTTAATATTGTTGATACTGCTGAGTAGCTTGATATCTCTCTCACTGCTAAGTCTCCACATGGTTCGAAAACACCTTCAACTACAGCATACACCATTAAACGTGCAGAGAATACATTTACCTTCTCCCATCTCAACCTCCTACTACTCCCTCCTTTCTCTTCTGGAAATTTAGAATCTAAGCATCTGTTCAAAATCAAGCTTAAGGGAATGCTCAAGCCTAGGAACTTGTTTGTTTTATTCCTAAGCAGAAAAGAAGAAAGAAAGGAAAAAAAAAAAACACCTTATATTAGACCAAAATAATTTTACTGTGGTGATTTCCAGAGGGAGATAAACACCTCTGCATGCTTAAGAGTGAATTCTGTCTTTTGAGAGGATTTTGCTGTATTTTCCTCACTTTTAATGACTGGCTTCAAAGGCTCTCTTGTGAGCTTCCTGACTTCTGTGAACTCTATTTAAGTTGCCTGGGTAGTGAATAGAGGTGAATAGAGGAGCATGAGCACCAAACATATAAATTTTACAAAACAGTTAGGCACCTAAAATTAAATTTTGTAAAGCTGGGTGCTTCATTGCCATTGTCCTCTGTGTGAACCTAAGTACTTGATTTGCATAGATACAGGCTTATAAATGGAAAGAAACACATGCACAAATTCAGAGGCAAGCCTGAAACTGTCTGAAAATTGCTCTGTATAAGCAGAAGTTAGACTCAGATGAATAAAGTGGCTGTAGGAAAGAAAACAGAATGGAAGCATATGCTCCAAGTGTTCTGAGAAGAGCAGAAATATAGATGCTAAAGGAAGAGGACTTGGTTAAAAAGAAAAAGCAGTAGGAAAAAAAAACACTATTAAAGGGAAGAAAAGGTCTTGATAGGTTAGCAAAATAGATTGAAAATTGTGTTAATTATGCTTAGCATCATAAATGGCAATTAAACAAGGAAAAAACAGTAGGTGCAATATAGGTGTTTAAGTTGTTAGTGTAGCAGAACCTGCAGCACATCACACCATCTAGGAACAATTACCAGCTGTTGTCATCAGGGAAACCGTCATTTCACTATCCTACTGTACAAAACCTACGTCCAAAGCAGCCGGCTGTGATTAAGCAGGTCAGTGGAACCCAGGATACGTAAGTTCCATTTTTTGTTTTTTCTTACACTGTTCTGTAGTCAGAATCCTATTCATTCTTTTCCTTTTTCTCAAAACTTTCCCAGTCATTTCTCCTCCAAACTCCTGGTTCATCCTACCTGCTTTACCATGGGAAGTACATCTTACTCTATGTAAAATGCTTTGGATTGATTTCTAAGAACTATACATAGAAGAAGTTAATCAAAACTGATTATTCTCTTTTGAAAATTCTGGTTTATGTCAGAAAAAAACAAATTTCTACTGACGGGAAAGAACAGAAATGGAGAGGGTACACTGTGGCAAGGGATAATCTACAGTCTAAAACTGGCATGGACCTTGACAACAGTAAAAACTGTATTTCCTCCTAGATTTAATAAATGAAAGTCCTTTTGAGAAATAAAATCTATGGTGGTATTTTAACTGTTACTCAGAAAGATACAGAAAGCACTTGAATGTTTATCCATAACAACACAGGGCAGGAAGTCACTGATACAATCAGTTCCATTAATACCACGATGATTTGACATTAGATGCAATTAGGAAGGGACATTTTTATGCTGCTTATTTTTTGTTGTTATTGTTATTGCTTAATAATCTCATCTTTGATAGGCATGTTTACTCCTACAGACTTTGTGTCTCTGTGCTACTGAATGGGAATCTGACATTCAGGAGACAAACCTAATATAGTAAAACAGTAGGCTGCCAGCAGCCCTTTCAGATCAATTTATGATTTCACTTGGCATTATCTAAAAGAAGATACATTGATATTCTTTCATGAAATCTACATTCTAAGTCCAGTGGTTTCTAAAACAAAACAAAAAAAAAATATATATATATATATACACACTTTATCGCTCAACAGAAAATTGCTGCAAACTGTTTACATAAGGGGACTGCATTTGAAGATTTATTTAAATAAGTATGAGAGCTTGTCACAGCTAGATATAAATATGAAAAAAATACAATAAAAATTTTCCCCCAAAATCACTCACAAAAGCAAGCTTGAGAAGATTACTACTGAGCATAGGCACATATACACTGTTTTTTTTATTTTTATTTTTTTAATAAATATTAGACTCTGTCCAGGAATTATACCTACTTACTGCTTGTTTACATTTTACTAATAGTCAATGTTAAGGACTTTTATGTGTAGTAATACACATAAGAAATACCAAGTAAACCATGTAGATGGAAAAAAAGGTGGGGAATACACATAAACATATACATAAAGAACTGAAGCAGATAGGAAATTATGGAAAGGAAATTCCTTTGGAATAAAGACTAAGCCTGGTAAAAAGAAGAAACAGGTCGACTATGCGGGGACCTTTAAGTACAATGAAATTCACTGAGAGATTAAACTCTCAAATCAGCAAGAGTCAGTCCCTGTTCCTAAAAAGCAATTTAGAGTATTCTGATTGCTCTGAGAGGAATTAGTCAGGCAGCCAGGGATTTTCAGAGCATAGCTATGGGCTTGGGCAATGATGTAAAGCTGGCTATATTGCCTCTGCAGCACCTACCTACATATTCTCTTCTGCCAAAGAATTTTTCAACTAGTTAAAAGCTATTCACCTGAAAACCCTCAATCCATCCCTATTTATATCACAGATTTCCTGTAGACTACGTGGATATGTGTAAATGGCAAAAAATGGGAATACTTCACAGCTGCCAGATTCAGAAGTGTCCTGGGAGATACAGTGGGATAAGAGCTACCAGCCCTTCCTACATCCTTATTCCTCAACTTGATCTCCAGAAGGAAACACAACACACAAGCCAGGAGAAATTCAGAGAATCACAGAATGGGTAAGGTTAGAAGGGACCTCTGGAGATCATCTCACTTATGGTCACCTCTGGATGACCAGGAGCCTGGGTATGTGGAGAAGCGCGTTGACTCTGTGGGCTTGTCATAGCCTCAAGGCTATGCACACTTCACTAGTTCACTGCACTTTTGGGGGCAGTTCCTAGTCCTTCAGTGATCTAAGCCTCTTGCTGTTCATAATGTGCTATACCTACATTTGTACCGACACAATTATCACGTGAACTATCTTGATTGAAAAATACCTGGTTTTGCTCATTTGTTTTAAAACTGGAGCAGGTGCATGATCCAGCTTACAGTACAGCTGCACAAACCAATGTACCTGTTCAGCTGGAGAGGGGTTTTGCAGGCCAGGGTAGAAAAGAGAAAGCCTAAGAGTGCTTAAAGCTCTCTGAAGACCCGTGCCACAGAATGCCTAGATGCATTCCCAGAGCCATAGGCAAAACACTGTTACAATTTCTAGGTTTTACTCTGTGGGTAAAATGTCATGTTAATAGGTAGAAGATAATGTAGAGATATTGATAATAATTTGCCACACAACAGGATTTGTTTCACAGGTAGTGATTTCCTTTTTATCACTAGATGTCTATTGGGTTTGGTATTTGCACAGTTCTAACAACGTACCTCCATATATGTTTGAAATGTAAACAGATGTAAAGAAGAAAGGTCAAGAAGCTACATTTTCCGTAACTATGAATAGGATTACAAATTCCACAAGCACTTCTCACACATATCTAACTTTATTTCACCAGAAACATCCACACTGATGAGCTTGCTGACATTACACTGGATCTACAGGAGAACTGTGCCCTCTTGTCCAGTTAGTGTTTAAAAGGGACATCCTTCAGCATGTAAACTAGAGATAGGAACCTATGCTTTCGCACTGGCCCTGTTTCTATCCTACTATAATTTCATATACTATACTGGTGCTCAAGTAGACTGGAAAATAAGCAGTTACTCATTTACAAATCTTGCCTAATAATACATACTCCTGAGAGAGTAATTTTGATTTTGGTTTTTGTTTCCCACTGCATTTCTCTTTAACTTATACAAATCCCCAGTTATATTGAAGAAGAAAAAATATCTAAGCAAAATGTTTCCCTTTATGATTGAGGTTTTCTCAGAACAAATTCACAAATTGCAATAATCAATAATTAAACCAACATTTTAATACAACTACATAAAATTAGAAATAAAAAATAAGTTGTTTTCTGAGTCACCTAAAACATTTTTTTTTTTATATTCCTGAAGAAACTCTGAGCTGGAATTTCTATTTTGCCTATGTCTGAAATCAAAAACGTACTGCCAGAGTATCAGTTTTTGCCTTTCAAAAGAACATTTGTTTAGAGCTCAGTCTCTAATCTTCATTTCAGCTGTTTTATTCTTTGTGTAAAATAGCTATATAAAATAGCTATTTTGCAAGACTACATAATGATTTCTTCTCCCCTCTTCCTCTACCTCTACCCCTTACTAAAGGCATTTAAAGTAATCTCTATGCTTTCTAGAGGAAGAAAATATTTTAATACTTGACCTATGTGAATTATATCCACACAGACAAAATCCATTTGTAGATGATTGTTTCCCTGCAAAGAAGTTAAGCTTTCCAATGTGCACTGAGTTGTACCACTTATATTTATTTGACAAGATACGCAATATTACATCATGAAATACAGACCCATGATTTGGTAGATACTAGGAAGAGAGTAGATATGCAAAGTATTTCCTGAGAAAAAGGGAAAGAAAACTGCCTTCTTTCAGAATTTGGACAACATCTGTTTGTCCTGTATCATATTTGGAAGAAAAATATTACTAAAGTGTTTTATTTTAGATGAAGCATTAGCTTTATCTCATGGTATTAAATGTATCTTTTTAATATATTTCCTATAAAGAAGACTGTGGAGTTCAACACATCACCACGGGATTTCATAAGAAGCATTTCAAAGTCTATTTTTTTCCCCTAAAAAAATCTTTTAAAAAAAGTTTGGTGGGGAGGATCTTCCTAGAAGTACAAAAGTTTCTGAGACTGGAAAAACCCAGCCTACTGCTATAGGGAAACCCATCTATGTATAGAATCATCAGCTGCAATGAAACTTTTCCTTTATAAATATAATGAGATCAAGGATTGCATAGTGTGTGATGGGGCTAGGCAGGGATTTCCTTCATCCTAGAGAACAAACAATCTCACTGCTTGAATAGTAAACAGTTATTTAAAATTTCTGCTCATTCTCCAATCTGCTATTCAATTCTAAGTGGTTAATTATACTTTATCTAGATTAGCCTAATTAATTAAGAGTGAAATTATGCTTTCACTGGACAGTGTCATTTAAGAGGAATTTCCATTGTGTTTTTTTTCTTTTTTTCTAGAAGGTTTTCCCACTTTGCTCATTTCTTTAAAAGACCGCTATTTTCTTTTACTTGCTGGATGCTTTTGAATTTATTAGCATTCAGGTTAATTTTGAAACAGTTGCCATTTTTCAAGTGTTGAACAATGCATAATGTATTTTTTTTAAGCTTAAAACTGATTACTGGACTTAGAAGTAAATTTCTTGGCCAAAAAGAAATCTACTTGGAAAAATACTTGGAAAATAAGAAAGGGTTATAGTCACTTGAAATATCTTATATTTGCCACTGGCTTAATAGCATCCCGCTGGCAATTACTGTGGATCAGCTGATACATGTTAACTTAATGCTTGCTAATAACTTCTTTTTTTATCTGTCGGATGAGTTCACTTTCGGACAATAGAGCATTTCCTGGGGAAAAGAGGACCAACTTACCCTATGGAGCTTTATTTTTTTTTTCAGATGCTGGTCATTCAGACTCTTACTGAGGAGACTGCTTCACAGGCTACAGAACAGCTAGTAGCTTGGTTGCTGGACCATCTGAAATACACAAAAGTGATGCTCCAATCTTTGGCTATCTTTAACAAGATGCAAAGTAAAGTATACCACATTCTAGGATGTCCTAATTCTAAATGCAGTATCTATCCACTTTTGAGTGACTAAGTTGAAACAGCTTGGTTTCACCTTTGGTGTGGAACTGAAATAGTTTCCCAGTACAGGAAAGTTAGCATGACAGGCAAATCATTTTCTCAGCTCTACTGATCACCTCATTTAACCATGTTTAATAAAAAAATGAAATATACAGATTAAAAGGTAAGAATTCACAAATTATCTGTATTAGAGTAGGTCAAGTCTTCAAAATATGAAAAGGTTTAAGAGAGCCACAAGTATTGATTAACTCAAAGGAATTTGCTATCACACTATTTCATTTCCTCAATAGTATTTTTTGCCTTGATTTTGATCTTGTAGTCTCATTTAATTTTACAGTAGTATTCTGAGCAGGGATATAAGACATATCATATACGTTACTATATTCTAACTGTGTTCAGAGAAGTTTGCTCATTTAAATGTAAGACCTCCATAGGTGGTATTCTGATGCTTTCTTGAGCAACTAGATTAATTTAACTATTTGTCTCAGTACTCCATCTTTTGACAAGTATTTTTGTTTGATTGTTTTTGAATATGGTAATTGTTGCCTCAGGCAGCCTTAAGTTATTTTCAGTCTTTTTTAATGTTTTCTTCCAATTTTGAAGCCTCACTAGTTCTTCTTTTTTCCTGTGTTTTTCTCTTTTCTCTTTCAGGCTTATCAGTTGGGGCACTGGTCACTGACCCACCTCTATCTCTGCTTTCCCATAAAATCCTTTGATGGGTTCCTTGTGGTATCACTGGTTGACCCATTATGTTAAATAGAAGTTTTCTTCCTCCAGATTGAGAGACTATAGTCCATCTTTGAAGTTGGTATGATACAGACTCCCTCCTTCGAATCTTGCAAAAGACAGAATTTAGAACCCCACTTCACCATCTTCTGTGAGAGTGCAATCCTGTTGAGGGCAGGCAGCAGCAAGAGATCACTACAGTGACTTTTTTCCTCCTGCCCCAAAGCTTCCTGCCAAAAATAAGCACTAGCAAGGAAAGTTTTTACCGAATTCATCTGGTACTTCAGTGGCAGGTGTGGAACCAATGTAGGAACAGCCTGCGAGTGCTGACATGCCAGTTCACACTTGCTTCTTGCCCGACAAGGAATGGCAACCACCTCGTCACGGCAGCTCTCCTAATATGGAGCTGAAATGACAGTTCAGCTGCGGTGGTGATCACTTCTCCCATAATGCACGTGGTGCTAAGGAAAGAGCAGGAGCAAAGGCTATTTTTTTATTTGTAATGTTTTGTTTTATTTCAAAATGCCCTCTGAGCTGAAGCATGAAAACACCTGGCACCACCTTCCATCAATTTTTAACACTCTATTTTGCACTGCCTGACCCTCTATTCACTCAAAAAAATTTTCTCAAAACAGAGTTCTCCATTCCTCTTTCCTGGTTTCTACTATTCAGGCATATTGCCTCTTATTTTACTTTGGAAATGCAGTTTTCTATAAATCTTAGAGAAGAACAGAGAGTTCTGCCTCATGAAACATCTCAAAAGAAATTTGTCACTCTTCTCTCTCACATCCAGATTCTTACAAGCGATCTCACTAAACATAATTACATGAATTTTAATGTACTTTATACTTCTTAAAATAAACAGACTGTTTTAATTGTCACTAAGAGGGCTTACTCTAACTTCAGAAGCATTCCTGTAAAAGGTTAATGATCATCTAGGGAATACAACAATAAGTATCTGAAATAAAAATATCAAAGTTTTGTTCTGATATAAATGAGAAAGAAAAATGTCAACATTTTAATATCCTTTTATATTTTTATATTAATGTTAAGAAAATTTCAGAACTCTTATTTTCAGAGAATAGTCCCACAAGAGGGAATAAAGCCTTTCGAATAATTCTAAAGAATTTAACAGATACTGTTGAATATGCATACTTACAAATACATTATTAAAATCTGCTAATCAAAGTAATTTTTCCTGCAATAGTCTCCTTTTCAATGAATAATAGACATCAAATGACAGAATTAAATCAGAATTCAATGTTCTACAGCCACATATTAAACAGAGACCTTACCCACAGGTTCCATTCTGATGCTTCTCATAGCATAAGAATGTAAGAAGGTGTTAAACATTTTTTATCCAATGAAAAACCAAAGCTGTAAACTCTCATTTTAAATCTTTCGTCTCGTAAGGAAAATAATAATTAACACACGATTCCTACCACATAAAGTTGGTGAACATGCAGGTATCTCTCACTAAGTTGCTTTGGAGGGAAAAATAATTGCTAATTGTAATGAATATTTGGCACTTCAGGCAATTACATTTATATAATGATTCATGCCAGTTTCAAGTAAGTCTTAGGTACACAGTTATATTATGTTAGTGTTTTTGCATTAGGTGCAAAATAGTTTACCTAGCTTCTAACCGAGCTTCTAGTACTGGAGGGTACTCTTTGACAAAATATTATTTTAATCACAGATGGATTGTTTGTAGAAGTATCCTTTCATTACATTCCTTTTTTTTTGGGGTGGTGGGGGGGAATATGAGCAGAGCAAGTAGAAGATTTGGGTATTTTATAAAAACTTTGATTTTGTTTGTTTTTTGGTGGTTGTTCACATAGCAGTAGTTAGCACTTTCTTTATAAATACTTTACAGCTTACCTTTTTGTGACTTGTCTTAATCTACTGTATAACACAATAGCTGTTGAGAAGACATTGTCACTTCAAAAACAATTACCAGTCAGGGTTATTAGAATATCATATGACAAATCAGTAAGGTATCTGTTCAAAAAAAATATTTTTAATAAAGATACGCAAACTCCTCCATTTGCATTAAATTAAGTTAGACATCTGTACTTCCTGTACGATGAAGTACATAATAACTGCACTTCCTTACCTTTTCTCACTATACTAAAGCAGTCTCCAGGCTGTTCACAACATCCCAGCACATTGGTTTTTCATTTGGCTTCTGAGAGGCTACATCTCCCATCATGGAAGTAAGATGCAAACACGTTCACAGAACAATCCTCCAGCTTCACTATTTAAAAAGGTGAAGATATCAAGAGCACTAATATATTACAGTGGCATAAAATCCATATGATCGATAGTAAAATGAACATATGCCAGCTAGAACTGTAGTCTAGTGGTAGTACAATGTAATGCCTAATGGGGAGCCACAAGCAGAAGTTAGGAGTGACGAGGAGGCCATATATCTCTAGGGGAGGAAGCATATACTAATAGCAATCTGGAATCTCGCTGACTGAAGCAGTGTCATTGACATGCTCTAAAGAGAAGAGAGAATACTGTACACTTAAAACTAACAGCAAGAAAAAAAAAAAAGCTATGATGTAGGTGTGCAAATGATGAAAAAAGAGTTTAAAAAGCAGGATGGCTGTTAACTTTCCAAAGCAAATACTTCTTTTACTGTGGTGGGAACAATTTATTTAAAATATTTCCACATCCATACTGGTCTTTACAGTGAAAATGGTTTTGATTTGAATGGCATGGGTTACTACTTGTGCCACAGAGCTTGCAATGGAGATATAACTTCATAAGAACTGATAGCTGTCATTTTCCTTTTTTATCTTCTAATTTTACCCATCAAGGGAATAAGCAGTAATTTAATCATACAGCAAAGTCACAGGAAGTATTTTCACAGCTTTATCTTCCAGAACATTTTAAGAAGCAAGATCACCCTTTAGCCCCATTCTGCTTCTGTTAATAGTTTTATCTCACAGAAATATCTGTGACTTCAAAATGTTTGGACAGGCATTTAGGATGAGCAGTATTTCTTTATTTCGCAGACTACAGCAAACTGACACAAAATGAGACACATCTCTGCACTGGCATGAGATCATAAAATCAAATGCTTTTTTCACTTATCCATATGATTATGTTGCAGAATTATATATGGCAGCATTCACGTCCTACCTATTTAAAATGTGGACAGCTAGAGAATCACGTGGCATTTAGTATGCTGAAATCACATCTTCTGTACTTTCTGTAGTAGAACAAGCTGCTTACAATGTTTTACAGCAACAGTCTTTATATAAGGCAGTAAAACTCAAGGTCCTGTCTGTCATTTACTAACAGTGAAACTGAGTGCATTTTTGTCCTCCAACAGTTTTCTAGTATTTCACAACCTCATTTCCTTAAGTACCTCTTGGTCATTATCTCTATGAATGACAGTTCTGTGGATAATGCTCACATTTTTCTTCCTGTAAAAATAGCTCAAAGAACCTTTAGAAGTAAGATCTATCTGGGGCAAAACTTCACCCAGGTGGCTGAGAGGGCTGTAAGTTCTATTCCCAAAGAAATACATCTTCCAGGAGTCTGAGGTCAAAGTCACTTACAGTGGTCCTGTCCTAGCATTATATCCTCTTCAAAGCAGTGACTTTTTTTTCTGACCCAAGCCATCAACAGCTCCCTCAAACAACCCTTACCTGGACTCAGAGTGGAACATCTGTGTAGAAAAACCAGCAAAAAAGGCTGTACTACCTTTTCCATCTAAGGTTTAACTCTGAAGGATCGTGATGATTTCCCCTCTGTGTATAGCCCCGTCATCCTTTCTCTTTGTCTCTTGGTCTTCTCTAGGAATCTGAAGTCTGGAAAAGGAGAGAAATGGAGCCAAAAGAGCACAGCTTTGATCCTGGAGGATAGTTATCTAGGTTAATTATTCCAGTTATTGTTAGGAAGAAGTGTGCATAAATTGTTGGGGACATGATCTGAGTTAAGGTAGCTGGGCTGTTTGTGGCTCACCTTTAAAGAGAGGCTTTTATTAAACAGAAAAAGAGCAGAGTCTGTGCTACTCCCAAGACTTTTTAAATTATGAGTCAGAAGAACAGGCATCTCAAAACCCCAGCAGTATTATCTGTTATGTCACACAAGAACCACTTCAGCAGAATCGCCAGGGAACAGCATCAAGACCATTGCTTAAGGACAGGATATATTCTCTTATGTACAGTCAAGCAGTAATGTAGAAAAATTATATAATCTTTTTATTCTTTTCGAGGTCCCTTTTCTGTGCACTGTCTGGCTTGCAATACTTGTGAGTAGAACAGCAATAAAATCTGCTAATTCATGATTTATATATTAGGCAGCTGATCGCAGTGAGATTTCTCATTGGAACCAATAGAGTTAAAATAGTCTTAAGACAATGCATAAGTTGTGACAGCAAGGACTGCACATTTGGTAGACATAATTTGCTGATGTTTTTCTAACATCTGGAGTCAAAATGTCACATCAGAGTGACAGTTTCTATGTACTTACAGCTAAATGAATATAGAAAGTCAACAACAAAGTGTTAGGCTGAAGGCAAACAAAAGATGTTTGCTGTCCTCTCGTAAAGCTCTAAATTATGTATTTTAAATGCCATCAAATAAGGCACACAATGTAATATAGTTATAGATGGATCAAGACTGACCTCTTTTATGTTCCACAAAATTTGGTGAGCTTTCCTTTGCAACCTTATGACCAAATATGGGTCATAAAAAATATGACCAAATTAAAAAAAAAAAAAAAAAAAATCTGGAATCATTTTGCATGTGTCTTAAACCAGTAAAAGATGAGACAATAAACATTAATTATTATGACTATGGTATTTAAACAACAATGCCAAGCACTTTGGAAGTGCTGATATTTTGACTAGATTGATGGCGGGGAAAAGAAAATAATTACATGGCTATTATCTTACTGAATATTATTATTTCTCACAATGTGGAATTCTACGCATAAATTGCTTAATTATCATCCCAGATAAGCTGATCACAGGTTTAGACAAAAGGTCCCTTTCACTATGCTGCTCCCAAATACCTAACAGACACAGCTGTACTGTACTATACTGTACTGGTATTTTTAAGAAAGAATTACTTCTTAGTGAATATTTGCTAGCGCCCAGTTTCGGGTTCCAATGATTTGAGCCACCAATACCTGTTTTTAATTTTATGGGTTCTTTTTTTCCATTTTTTTTTTACTCATCAAAATTAGAAACCAAAAATGCAAAAGTTTTTCCCCCCCCCCAAATCATCTATTCATGCACTGATGTGGCCACAAGAGTTTTTCTTCGCATTTAGTCTCATCCCAAAAGAACACAATTCAGGTAATACAGACCAAAGCATGATAACTGGAGTGACTTGGAGATTTTCCTCAAAAGTGTACTCCTGTTCTATACTAGAACATTGAAGTAGATGTCCTCAAAGGTTGGATTTGGCAACAATATATATGCCTCCATTAGTCAATAAAAAAGGTATGAGATAGAAAAGTTTCATTGGACCAATCATTTTGCATCATGTGATCCAAAATTCTGGAGATATAAATTCTATGGCAAAATTCAAAATACCCGGAATTTTGCCTCAAAATCAACAGATGTACCTTGGGAAGAAGCTGTAAGTCTTATGCAATTCACATGTATCATTCTGTCTTATTCACCTACTAGCAACGACAATGCAATTTTGAAAATTATATGCTTTAAGCCTGTCTCTTTTAGTAGCCTGCAGGGAGTTGTTGGCAGTCAGTCTAGATTCAGGACAGCTGAATATTAGTTTTCATTTTCCAAACTCAGCTCAATTTTCACAGATGTTTCCGAAGTTTGCTCAACAGTTTTCTTCCCAGTAGTCCAAAGAACATGTTTTGTTACATCTCACTGCTTAAAGAGTATGGCTTTAAGAAGGCCCATGACAACTAAACATGTGTGCGCGCACCCGTGCATGTACACACAAATTTAATGAAGTCTCTCCAGACTAGTCATGTGTTTTCACTTGTAAACGTTTATTACAAGTAAATATGGTATTAATAAAAAAATTTTTTTTAACGAATTGCTAGTACTATGAAGCTCACATTTGCTCTAAACTATCACAAATCATTTGCATCTAGATAGTGTCAGTAGTTTGGTTTATTCCTAGGTTTTAATTCAGAGCCTTTTTCTGGCTCAGCTTAGTACATGAAGAAGGCTTGCATGCCAAAGCTGTAATTAACTTTATAGATGCAGTGGAATTATGGAAATGCATCATGCAAAAGTGCGTACTTGCCAAAATTATTCCATGACCTTGTGCTTAAGCTGACTTTTAAATAATTCAGTGATGTATTGAATGAATAAATTTGTGCTGCTTGTTACTCTAAACAGTCATGCATTCACTTTCCATGCCATTTTTAATAAAGCCTCACTTTCTAATATTCATGAAATATTGCATTTCAATTAAATTACATACGTATTGAGAAAACAGTTTGCCCTAAGCTGTTTAGTGTTGACACCAACTGTCATTTGCCTTTTCTTTTTGTATAATAACCACAGAGATTTTATGTACAGGCAATATAAACCACTGTCACACTTTGATGAGGAACTTTTTTGATCATGTATAGCATGAGAGAAAATAAATCTAAGTGATTTTGCTATTTTTAAAGGCTATTAATTTAGCTTAAATAGTGCAAACTCAACCCTAACTTAAGTTCCATTCCTTGGTTTCATGGATTCAGCAGCATGTAAATTCTTTCAGTGTTGCAGGTGTTCAGTAAAATAATGTGGAATTCAAGCTTTTAAGCTGTTTTTTACAGAAACCATTTTAAAAATGAAATGGTAATAGAAGACCTAATAATTAAAAGGCTAGCATTTTAATCATTATAAGAAAGTAAAGGAGGATGCAAATGTAAATTTTTAACTGCATCAATGCAGCAAAATATTACTCTCAAATTTGTTTCATTGTAGGTACATTGATTAAAATTCTTGTGGCTCAATTTATTTCTCTTTCAAAATGGGACTCCTGCCACTTTCCTACCTATAAGTAATAATTTGATGCTGTCATATTAAATGCATTCCAATAGTGCAAATTCATCTTACTATACTGCTTCAGATAAAAAAACTACTTGCAATAATATTTTATATCTACACGTATGTACTCACATGGTCCTTCCCATTCCACCTGACTGCATTTTTCTGCATTTGGCCAAAATAAACAACAGGTTTTTCACATGACCTGGAAAATCTCATGAAGCGCTTGTTGCGTATCACCCTTCCTGCCTCATGCAGAAAATGAAACTGTTACTGAGCTCAGCCACAGCCTGGTTCTTGAGCTAAAGCTGTAAAGACTTCTCTGTTTAATCTGGAACCAGACCTGCAGCTACAGCATAGCTGCAGTATGTCACCTTCCCTGGATAGCAGCTGCCACACAGGTTTATTCTCAGAATGTATGCGGATAAGCATTGTCTAGAGGAAGCAAATATGAAATTAATGCCCCCTTAGCACAAGTTCAAAAGCTCAGCATACTCCTCACTGCTGTTATTTTGTCATTTCTTGCTGTTTTCAAACAGCAGGGAAAAAAAAAGCAGTCGCCTAACTTCACTTGCTAGATAAAGGAAATCCTGTAAAACAACGTGAGTACAGTTACTATATTGCATCTCTAGCCATCTTAATAACTTTTAATTTGCTCCTAATGCATTGATGATCTTCACTATGCTACCCACCAACACCATTTGTCACAATATTTTCAAAGTATCCTGAACTATTTACTCCAGTTGCCTCTCTGTAACTAAGAGGCCACAAATGTGTGCTCTGAAGCACTTATAATCAGCGTAAAGAAGACACTACCAAATTACTGTGAAGAGCTAGGCAGAAAAGTACATGACAGCTGCAGAAGCTTGTGATTACATAATTGAAGCTATTTCACAATATATAGAGAGAGTTTTAAATAAACAAGCTAAATGTCATTCATTACTTATAATCATTTCAGGAAAGAAGGTTGTCTTCAGCAGAAATTCAAATGCCAATGACCCAGACTATAATTTCAGGAGAAGCGTTAAGTGAGCCACACCATGGGCTTTCCCATACAAATGTCTTGTGTCTGATGCTTCTGGGAAGTTACTTGGCACATAGTTTCACATTTAGATGTCACTGACACAATTATTCACGGGATGGATGAAAGAAAGGCTGCACATAAATGTTTAACATTTGCAACTCTACCTTCAATTTTACTTTCTTTAAGCAACTTTAGTCACCTTTAGGAAGTGTCAGAGAAGTGCTCAAGAAGGAAAGAAAGAATTCACATAATGACTGAGAATAATATAGTGCCTAGACTGGACTCATTCCTTCCATTGGCACTAAATCAAAAAAAAAGAACTGTCTGAAGCTGTTTTATAAACAATGCAATCTTAATATCAGCAATGTCCTTTAAGATAAGATAAAGCTATGATTTTTCAGCAATTGCTATTTCACTACAAATCAAAAGGACATCCATCAAAATTTAAAAACAAGACAATACAGAGGCAAAAACCGAACAGTGTAATTAGATTCAAGAAGGTCAACTAAATGCCTTCAACTTTTGTTTTCTTTCTCTGGGACCACAAAGTGGAAGGATTTTAGAATCTACCCTTAGTCAGACTAGCAATTTAAGCCTAGACACTATCTTTCCCATCTTCTATGGTTTATGTCAGATCATTAGTTTTACTTTCAGATTTCTGTTAAGCTTAAATGAATTCCCTATTGCCTAGATTTATATCTAATAATGCTTATATTGTATACCATGCATTTTTACACAACAGATAACAACAACCTTTCAAGAGGCATTATGACTTATAAAGTTAATATTTCAGGTTATTTTTAAAATATTCTTAAAGATTTCAAGATAGGGTAGGTGTTCCGAAGCTAGTACACTGCCATTTCACCACTGATAAAAAAAAGGAGCAAGAACATCAGAACAGCTTTAGTTAATGCAAGCCTGTACTTGAGCATCTAACCTCAGGTATCAGATACTGGTAAGTTAAGCACCAAGTTTATATTCAGCCTTTTCTCCTGAAGACTTCCTTCATTCTCTGCATACTTTACTGAGGCTGCAAACTTTAACCTTGTGTTGACATAAACATCTTTGTGTATGTGATCATTTTTGTGTGCTGCAAATGTTTTTGTGCAAGTACTCTTAGGTGGAGGGTGTCCCTTCCCTTTCCTTCCGCTACAAAATCACTGTGCAAATGCAGCCCCAGCACACTGACTACAGTAGCTTGTCAACCTTTTTATATTGCCCTCCATTGTAGTATCTATAAAATACTTACCCAAGCAGTTTTACGAGCTGCATGGGCTGGTTAAACCTAAGCGCCAGGCTATGAAGATGTGAGGCACTAAGAGTTAGCTGGACATATGGCCTCTTTTCATTTCCTACACCATAAATCATGGCAATCACCTATGTTATTACCATCCCTCTGATCTTCACCATAACATGTCATAAAATGTAGAAAAGGTATTTTTCCCCTGTGAATTTATTTAATCTTTTATTCTTCTCCTCTTTCAGAAGTCTGATGTGGAGTGGTAGAGCCAGCAAGTCACTAAACAAGACAACCTCTGGCTCAGCTTCCAAGCTCCATGCTATGTACACTTCAAGGCAGGAAGAAAAGCTGAGGAGACAGGCAGGCAAACAAGTTGAATAAGATGTTGTCAATAGCCACTACACAATATTTGATTTGGGCATTTTGCTTTCATCTGATTTGTTCTGGCATCTTTTGTAAAATGTGACCAGCTTTCACAGAATGACGCTTTCACAGAGTACCTGAAACATTCATTCTTACCTCATCAGTGAAACCATTCACATTCTCCTTCCCTCTCACTTTTAAACAAGCATACATAAAATATCCATTCTAAGTGAATTCAACAAACAAATTAAAATTTGCTCTGAACTAGATGGGAGTGTAGCATTCAGTTTCTGAATGGGATGAGCACTCTTACATCAAAGAAAAAAAAAAGAAAAGAATCTAGACCTTATCAAAACTATTCCATCACTCAGTGAGAATGATCACATCATACTGTGATTAAGTATTTTATGAGGGAAACATTCAGATTTTTTTTTTGAAAAGTATCTCCTCATCTTACTTTAGAAAAGTAAGGCTGACAGTAGTGATAACAATTTCTTCCGTAGTTTTGTATGAGCATTTTGCAAACCTCAAAGTATCACCACATAACTATCTATATTTTGGTAGAAAGTATGTTTTAAATATGGATGTTTTCATCAGTAAAGTTTTTGCAGCACCTGTAACCTATGACCATTCTCCAAAGATACTCTGATACCTTCAAAACCTTTAGAGTCACAAAACAGGGAGCAAGAAACAGATAGCAGAGACATTTGTGTTCTTTGTCAAACTTCAGGAGTAACTTATGTTTTCATTATTTTCTGATTTTCTCCTACTTCACAATATAAATAAAGATAGAATAAAGCAAGAAAAGATTATTTAAAAAGTAAGAATGCTTAAGCAATTCCTAATATGTTAAAGGAATTCTTAGCAACAATTTCCATTTCACAAACAAATGTTAATATTACATACTACACTACATTTTCCATCACTACTGACTGGTTCTTTGCATTTCCAAAGTCTCCAGAAAATAAAAATAAAAAGCCTAGATGCAATACAAATATAAGGTAGTACAGCTTATAAACATGTAGTGCTGTAACTGCTATTGCTAGTAACAGGCCATAAGCTGTGCACTGAATTTGCAATGCCTCAGGACTGAGGCTTGTCAGGCTTGCTTTGTCTGAACTTTTTTTGACCTGCCTGCAGCTTTGTTTTACTTGGTGCAGCTGTAACAGCAATTTTCTAATTTACCAGGTGGCTATTGCTAAGTCATATCGCTTGTGTTTATCCTTGGTACAACCATATCTTTATACAGAGAGCAGTAACAAGTGGTTGCTCTATATAGCATGAGGTATTTACAACTCTGATACAATGACAGAGTGCAGAGAAATATTGGCCTGGTGCAACAGCAGAGGCCGTGAGGAGGGGAGCAGCAGGCTGCGGCACGGGTACAGGCCTGGGGCGATAACAGATGGGGCACAAGCACTGGAAACCCCACAGCTAAAAGCAACTGGTTAAAGAAATGCTGATCTGGAGCTGGACGAAACGGGTCTCACGGGTAACAAAGAGAACAAAGAAATAGTATCTAACATACGTAAAGGCACCCTATATAGTAAATTTAGTTCTAACATAGCGCTGCAGATCAATAAAGAAGAAGTAAGATGTAAAAATGCGCTAGTAAACATATAAAAACGACCTCAAGTGAATCCTATAGGGAGGAAGAAAAACCATGTACCTTAAACATCGTATTCCTCCCAGTGAAGGACCCCAGACGCTGACGATTCGCTGTAACGTCACCAACATCAACCCAGCATGACACCTCTGACCTTAGGACCCAGAGGAGCAGGGAAGAGTGAGCGTAACTGCCCCAAAAGGGGTAGAAACTAGAAGTGTTTATAACAGTTTTAACTGTATCTTATTATCAAAACATTTTCTGCACAGGTGTATTCTTTCTCATTTTGTAATAATTACATCTGGACTAATTATGGTTCTTGGATTAGACTGTTAAGATTTTGATTATACCAACAATAAATTATTGGCTTTATATATAAAGTGGGTTTCCTCTTTATCCATAAACAAGATTTTGAACTAACAAGCTGATTTAAGGAAAGATATTTCGTATTAAACCATTCAGTTTTCCTGGCATAAGCTTTTTCTCACAGAGAGAGAGGAAGAAAAAGTTTGGGTTCACAAACTAGACAAAACCCAATCCACTACAGCATTGCAATGTTGGCAGAAAGAAGCCCAGCTCAGTAATATATGTCTCTGCTATGAGTGAGATGCAACTGCACAGCAGGTGATGACCAAGGCAGCATCTTACTTTCACAAAGAGAAACCAGTTCATTACTACTAGATATACAATCAGCTATAACATCTGAGCTAGGGGCAGTTCAAAAACTGGAATCTTGAATTTTGACATTTAAATTTCTATTTTGAAGGTTCAAAACATTTTTAAGAAGTTCCAAGGATGCAATGAACTAAATTTATTTTATCTTTACAATACTAAAGCTGCATCAAATATTTAAGGCATTAAATCCAGGCCTCACAGAGGTCAAAACCAACAACAGCAAAAAAGGGATTAGTATTGCGTAGACATTATTTGCGTTTCTTTTGAGATTTTTTTTTTTTTAATTTCCAGAGTTAATATTGTGAGCTTTCATGAGCCTGTAAATGGTCTAGCTTCACATTTTTATGGCAGTCAACTCTTGTTTTTAACATACCGTGAAGTTCTGAACTAACAGGGGACATTTCCTGAGTCCCCTCAGGAACAGTCAAAGGGAGGGTCTCTGCCATGTGTTCTCCATTGATCACAGAGGAAATTTTTATATGGAGGTAAGACAATATAAAAGTCCATTTTCTTTGATAACAGAGACTTCAGCAGGACTTTCCTGATTAAAGTATCTCTGAGGCCAGAGAAACCCCAATGCTTCCATAGTTCACTTTGACTTCACAGAGTTCCATTTTTACAACAGAACAAGCACAGTATTTAACATCCACAAGGGATGAAGAAATGAAGCCTATTTGAAACATCTTCACATTACAACATTTCCACATGCACATAAACTAATCAGGATTCTTAAACCAGGCAATTTTATTTAAAGACATGGGCTATATTAAAAGAGGGGCTACTCTGGAGACAGAGTAACTAATGTCATCAATTGTAACTCTAAAAATATTTGGGGAGAGCATAATCAAAATGCAAATACAATGTTGTTCTCTATAGAAGTACTCTGAAGAGTATGTTAAATTTGAGACTCCACAGCTAAGTAAATCAGAAAGATGGCTGAATACATCAAGAAAGGTGGCAGCACTGCAGAAGTTAAATTCTGACATATATGTCATGATCATGTAGGATTTGTAGAACACATATGCCTCAAGGTGATATTTGCTTGTAACTCAAGTCTGTGTAAGCTGAACATTGTGGCATGGTGGCACTTGTTAAGTCAAGTTCAATATGTTCATTTTCACAATGTTCAAGAAAGACATTTGAAAGGACTCAGCATAGGCATACATCAAGAAAAAAAATCACTGTTTTCAACATTTTAAAAAGTTGCTTGTATTTTATGATTTAAAGACTTCAACACATACACTCGTTCGTGCAATTATGTGTCTTAATTACTATGATCAGAATGGGTAGGTAAGCTACTATGCAACTGATTCAGGCAAAATATGAAGTAATCAATAAAACATGACACAGAATACATCATCTTACAGTTTGAAAAGGTGTGCATTTTGTTGGCATGTCACTATTTTTTGGAGTCTCACAAAAACGATAGGAACAATATTTAAGAAGTCTGACATTCTATGCGTTACTGCTACCCATGATATCCATAGGCCTTTTGCACTTGAATACAATGGAAAGGCTTTGTCTTTTAATTAAGTACATGTAAGAACAGACCAAAGCAGACCAAAGAGCCTTCCAATCCATTATCCAACAGCAGCAATTAGAAGAGCATAGGAGCATAGGAGCTGAGCAGGCATACAGGGAAACTTCTCCAGTATATTTTCCCACACTCTGTAACATTTCCAGATTCAAGATACTCTCAGCCAGAGGTGGGATTTTGTAAAAATTAAAATATGTATTTAGTGAAGTAAATATACAAATGGAAACAATTTTACATTTAAATATTGCCCAGATCTAACTTTCTTCTCTTATGTCAACATAGTGTAAGTTAAAATCACACACTAAGCAGCATGTTTTACTGCCCAAAAATGTAATTCTATCCAGTACCAGAGAGAGAACCTATGGGTTGTATGGTTTGTTTGTGCTCTGCATTTCAGTGAAGTTTAATTTTCATTATTCAAAACACATTTTAGAGGGTATTTTGCTTTCCCTTGTAGAAGTATAGGACCCAGTTTAGCGAAACACTTGTAGCTCAGTTAAATGTAAGCATGCTCATATGCTTACATGCATATGCTTATTGAAGTTAACATGCTTAAATGCTTTCCTGAATTAGCTGCATTCTAAAGTGTCTGAATGACAAAAACCTTAAACATGATAAAACCAAATCTAGCATTAAGTGCAGCATATTCATCCATAAGCTAAAATGCATGGGTACAGTAATAATAAATTTAAATAAAATTGAAATAATGTAATTAATTTTGCAGATAAGAAGAAAATACAGTAACATGCAGGTTTTAAAATTTTGAAGGGCATTTCCCAATAAAATATATACCATAGACTTGATTATTTTAATTAGATAGCTTTCCTGTACCCATTTCTCTTTTCCCTCATGCAGTCCAACCACTCCTTTGCTGTGTCTATGCTGCTTATCTTCGAATAAAATACCACAAGCTGACTGGCTTGTCAGAAAGCATATTTTAAAACAATCAATGATAATCAGTTCTATGACAATTACGTTGTCAAACTCAATCCTACCTTTTTGAAAGTCAATGACATGTATTCAGTTTATTCCAGGGGAGTGGGTGTGAATCCTCCATTCATTTGCATATAATCTGATAGAAATATATGTTGTTGAATGGAAAGTAAAATAAATCCGTTTCTACTTCGAGTAACACAGCATAGAGGACTCCCAGTGCAAAGAATTGATGAACAAGGTCACTTCATCAAAGATCAAAATACTTTTGGAAAATAAAAGCTTAAACAGTCTAAAGACTGCAGTCTAATAACATTTTCCTTACAAATTCTGACTCTTTGTTTTGTTTAAATAAAGCTTCCTAAAGTGATTAGTAGTGTGATACAAATAGCTTATTACCCTTTTACATATATAAAGCCTCTCATGCCTACTCTGTGGCCCAAAAGAAAGGAAAAAATGTTTTGAACTAATGACTGAAACATAAGCTCAGTGTTCTCGTTTTAAAAATTAAACACAGATCAAATAAAGTTTTGATATTCCATTCTTTAAGTGTGTGAATAAAACTACAGAAATTAAAGAGTGGAATACCCATTACAATAACAAAAAGAATTCAGCTAATTATGTAGAATAACAGCCTAACTTTAAGTGTATGAATGAAACCACAGAAACTAAAGTTAACTTCTTGTATAATATTTCGTTGAGTCATACCTAATACAAAAACGTAAGAATTGGGTGCTAGAATAATAGTTCTTTATGACTTTGTCACAAAACAAATGAGAAAAAATGGAAACGTACATGCAGTTGTGTGTGTAATTCAAATTCAGAAAATAGACCAATACAGCAAAAAGTCATATAAAAAGATGTTTATTCTATTTAACATCAAAATAGAATTGATAATAAATTAAAATATGTAACTGGAGAGCTACACAGATTAACACCTGCCTCTCAAGACTGTCTGGTTCCATTTTCTAGGTTGATAAATGCAATTAAAAAAATTATTGATCTCTTTGTAATACAGATCAGTAAATGATTTCATACCACCTTTTATTTTGATTATATGCCATCAGATTGCAAAAGCCAAGTAAACAGAAGATGCAACAACTATAATTCTTAATACTTTACATGTCAGAGAGCAGGAAGTGGTTTAAAAAATCATAGAAAATAATTATTCTCATGTAACTGACAAACATGCTATTTTTAGGCTGAATTATCATTGCTTTTTGTATTTGAGTGAATTCTAATTTGCATTATTCAACATATACTTTGATTTTCTCTGCTTTGACTTATAGATACGTAGGTCTCAGTTTAGTCAAGCCCTTCTAACACACTTGAATTATTTTAGGATATATGAACTTAGACTTAACGTTAACTTCAATAATAACATTAAATACTAACATTAACATGAGAGCAGCTTCACTGATATTAACAAATAACATTACTGCCTCCACAAAGCAAATGGGATCTTTCTCCTGACTTAAACAAGACCAAGGATTTCAGTCACAATAGTTAGTTAGTATTCAGTGTATAAAGGTAACAGAATTAAGTGTGTGATCTCTAAAAATACAAATAGCTAAGAATACACTTAAAGTTCACATCAATAAAATCTAATTTAATATTGATTTTGTTACAATATTGTACCTGCAAAAATAGGTACTTAAAGTGGAATTTAAAATGATATCAACATCAAGCACTTTTGCATAGGCCATATGTGTCTATGTTTCAATGCCAGCTTGTCATTCATTAAAAAAAAAAAAAAAAAAAGAAAGAAAGCTGTACTAGTAGCTCCATTAGCCTTTCATTAACAAACTTACAGACCAATAGTAAAAGAAAAAAAAGAGCAATGAAGAAACATTTCAGTTTCATTTTGTCTGAACTTTTATAAATGGCAGTAGGTAAAGAAAAGTATTTTAATTTAAATTTTATGCAATATGCTATCTAGGCAGCCAGAGATTATATCAAAGTCATTCCATTCCTGTTGTATGAAAATATTCTCTGCAGTTTAGACATCAAGCATATTCTCTGTCTTTTCAAATAGTACTGGAAGATATCATACAGATGAGATGCTTACTGATTTCTGGACAGGGTCCATTGATTTTTTTCAAATAGTAATAGCAATGAAAAGTCAAGGAAGGTCTCTATATCATTGTTAGTTTTAACATGTCCTGTAAGCAATTTGTGTTATTTGTCCATTGAAATATCAGAGTAGAAAGAAGACAAAAATAACCTGCGTCTCTAAGAAACAGCAAGACACTGATCTCGAGAGTCGTATTTACAATATACTGAACTTTTGAGCCCAGCACTCTGTTTTGTTGCTATTCTCTATCACTAGTGAAATTCAGAGAATGTACACACAAAGAAACCACTAGTAAATCTTTATTCTTGTCCCAAAGTTAAAAAAAAATCAGAAACAGGCGTTACTTTGTCTAGCAATATTCATAATGCTTCACATTTCATTAGTTTTATTTCTAGACAGAAGTGTAGGAGTTGTACCCCAATCAGTACTGAGGTTAATGGATGTAATCTCTGTCCTAATTTCCAGTAATCCCTCTCAATGAACATCCCTTCAGGACCACTTCAGACAGCACCTCTCCTAGCTTTTGTTTTTTTTCCCTCCTTTCTGCAACTATTTGAAGCTTTTAATCTTAATCTCCGAAAGACTAAGAAAACTGCTTGACTACATTTGTCCAGAACTCCTCTGTTTTCTTCTACTTTCTATATTTATTCCTACCCAATCTCTCCTCTTAAACAATTCTGTATCCTCTTCTCATTCATATCTTTGTGCCTCCTGTGTCATTTATTATTACAAGTCTTTTTTCTCAAAAGACTTTGGTCTGCTAGGTAACCTGCTTATCAAGAAGTGTTTTTGAATCCATATATATAGGTATATAAACACAAACGTGTATACACACACACACACACTATCTTAACAAACTATCTGTCTCCTGTAGACTCAATATATTATGTTTGAACATTATTGATAGATTTTAGTTATGCTCTTGGACAAAGAGTGTGACTTCCTCTGTTCTGTGCTGAACTAAGAATGCCACTATCATTCAACTGATAATTATACACTGAATTTAAATAGTAATCAACACAGTGTGCCCTAGAAATTATTCATGAAAAGGATTATTCACGTATTGCCCTAATGCTTGTCACTCAAACCAAGAGTGATGCATGACTTACCTAAAAATATAGATTTGCTACCCTGCAAATTCTTTCAAAAGTCATTTACAATAAATTTTGTAACACGAATCATAGAAGCTTGAACATTTGAGCTTTAATCAGCAGTTAGTTCACCCATGCTCTTTATAGCACTCAAAGACATTATTTTTGGAGGAGCCATTGAGAAGAACACGGTCCTGACTTTCAGAGTCTTCCCCACAGAGCCAGCACCTTTTAATTGATATCATTTACATGTAAGGATACACTAGGCATTGCTGAGGTGAAGTTTCAGCTGTAAATCCAGTAACAATCCAGTTCAATAAATCATCAAGAAAACGTACAATGAATATGCAGCATAGGTTTAGCTTCCATTGAACTTTACACAGAGTAAAAGCATTCTGTAAAGAGAAATGTACTTCTATATAGAGCTAAATATTTTTATGGATCCTTAGAATCCAGACAGATTTTATATTGAAAAACAGTAAACTATTCTAACTGTAGGATGCAGCTGCCATTAGGTGCTTACTAACTAATGAAAGAAACCCATTAGTTTTTAATCCTTGTCTGACTTTCATTCTAGGTATCTAATGTCCAAACTTGTAATCTTCAGACTAATGTGTATATGACATTTAATGCTCTCTATACTGTATAGGAAGTCTAGGTATTTAAGTTTTCGCTTTGTCAAAATTTTATGTGAAGTAGACTCTGCAGTATACTTCCCCTCCTCCCCAAGTCTCACACTCATCAAAAATGGATGGAGAGTGTTGTGGCTTTTTTCTGCCTATACCCTGAGTTTCTGTGCACAGGAAAATAGTATAATGAAGAAAGAAAAGAAAAAAAAAAAAACATATCTAACCACAGAGCTAGGATCAAGACTCACACATAAAAGAAAAAATATCCTGACTGCTTAAGTTTTGCACACATTGCTAAGTGCAGTTTAGTCTAAATTACTTTTGAATAAATTAGGAAGGCTCTCAGACAGTCCACAATGCCCTGAAACTCAGCTCAAGCTAATTACTTTAGTGAGAATCATTGTTTAGGGAGCAAGGGAGACAGCTAAGAAAATGTGCTTTTAAAGATCTATCTGATAGAAATCTCAGCTTGCGCTTGCAGACAGTTCAGATCACAGGCTAAGGCTGGCTAACATGATTTAGCTTCTCATCTAACCAGACACTGAAAGTTGATTTAACAGAGCGTGTGTTACAGTCAGCTTTTTTTTTCTTAGGGCAAGGAAAACTTACAAAAGCCCATCTGCTTTAAGATGCTCCCATTCTGGTCATAGACCAAGGGTTTCTGGATCACTGAACTGTCTACAGTGATCACACAACAGCATTCACCGAACAAGAGGCATACTCACCAGATGCACATATGCCACTACAGCTTTGAAAATAAACCTCTATCATTCATTTAAAATATTTATTTCCTATGAATGTCTGCTCTCTGGCAACATTTATCATGCAGATGTGGATGGTTATTCCTTATTAAACTCCATTTCTTTTATCGTATTATTATAAATACAGATTATAGCTCTTCGTGTAAGGAATTTCCTTTCCTTTGTAATTTAAGCCCAAATGATAACTTGTGTAACTAGGTAATAAAATTAATTCCCAATTTAGCTACCAGCTTTTTCTAAGTTCCTGAAAATTAAAAGTTATATTCATAAAATTATCCAACACTAGTGTATTTCCTTAATACATCTTTGTCTATTTGCAGATACAAAATCCCAGCTCAGGTTTATTATATACTCAGTTTCCACGATCATTTTATTCGGTAAGAATAACTAGTAAAAGTGAAAATTCCTACGTGATGTTTGACAGTGATTCTGTTACAAGTAGATCCATTAACAATGCCCAATAATTGAGAAAATCATTTCCTGGTGAACATATTCCAAACAATGAACAAGAATCAAGGCCATTATAAAAATTCCTTTCTAAAGGGGGTTGGAGGGGTGTCAGGGAAACACCTTGAACTCTGCCAGGTTTAAGATGTGTGAATACTTATTAAATCAAACTGCGAATTTTGGCTTAACATTTTTTTTACATCATCCATGCCCTTAGTCTCATTCCTAGCTCTCCTGTCCCTGGGTTTCAAAGGTCTATACTCTGAGGGTCAGCGCAGGAACCGCAAAGTAGGATAAGAACATGACTGTCACAAGGAACCACTAGAGAAATTGTTCCTAGATGCCTCTCATGTGTTAATGACTTCCCACCTTAGCATTGCCCCAACTGCAAATCCTCCTATCTGTTCCAGGAAAATTGCCGGCTCTGCTGTTGTTCACTGCCCTCTCTCAAACAAGAGCTATGGAAATACGTCTGGTTCCACAATCGCTTGGAGCCGAAGCAAGAAGCCAGATTTTTAAGCTGACCTTTTACATTGTTAAGCATCATGTAAGATATCTACAAAATACAGTAAGGGTTGTGCTTTTGGGGGAGGATTTTTTAGATTTTTCACTGAAAACATAAGCACATAAGTGAATTTCCACATAAAAGCTAAATGTTTATTGACTAGGACACTTGCATCTATCTAGAAGATGTACAGGGCTGGCTGGCAAAAGAGGGAAATAGAAGGTGCAGAAGAATTTCTAATGTAGCCTAACATGAAATCATTTATCACTTATTTCAAATATTCAATCTACCTGAAGAAAATGAACAGTGGTTCATTATTCCTAATGACAAATTATTCTGTAACATTGAAAGAAAAATTCAAAAGCAGAGGTAGATAATTATTCCTTAACAGTAATTCAGGTTTACATGTATGACATCATTAATCATGTATATTCTCTGTATTGTGAAAAAAAACTGATGAAATAGGGTGTATGTTTTGATGCATGTGGTTACAGGGGCAGGAAACAGCAGTGAAATTTTCAGTGCACCATTTCTTATTTAGAATTGCCTAGCTATCCATTTTTATTAGCCTTAAATGCTTTCAAATTGTCTTTTGAATTTCTGAGGTCTAAGTGCCTCTTCAAAGAGATCACACTCCATTTTGGCAGCAAAGATTTAAAATGTAGTATGTCTTTCAGCGCATACCTTAGGAGATAGACTTGTCTCTAGACATTTACATTCTCTAGCTAACCACTGTCATAAAACACAGAGTAAAAAAAAATTATAGCCCACACACAATCTATAAGAAATTTCTTATATCAATGTTTTCTCCCTCCATCTTTTTAAATCAAATCAACATTGGTGTTTAAATCTATTGTATTGCAAGTAAGGTTGGATGGGTTACTAATTCTAGTCCAGAAAATCCTTTAGGTAAGGAACAAGTATTTACTTAGGTTATTTTCAAAATTTCCATACTTTAGTAGACACATCAATTTCAAAAATCATAGTTTCACAGCTAATAAAAGCAGTAAAACTGCAGAAATTTCAAACATGTCTAACACAGATGAGTCAATGCATCAAAACCTATCTAAAACACTTCAAAAGTTTGCATGTCTTTTTGCATTCTAGTTCTGGAAGATCTTAAAACTTTCTAAAGATGATCATATAAGAAAAATAGCCTTCTGTGAAGGTTTCTCCCCTTATTATTTTTTCTGCTCAACAAATGCAGGCAATGAAACAGCTGTGTACGTAAGAATCAGTGATGAAGGCTGAAAACTGACCAAACTTTTAAGACTGTAAGCTTTCCTTCATCACGTCATCACTTGATCATTACTGACAATCTTTATTCCAAATATTTAGAAAACACAGTTTCTAGTAACAGTGCATTTGGTAACAGAAATTTTGCTGACAAGAAGTACAATTCCTTTTCTAAGTTCTGGCTATTTTCAGTATCAATACTTACCAAGTACCAAGTAGCCCTCTCCAACACCTAGAACAGAGAGGTTAGTAAGTAGCATAAGGTAGTTTACAACAGACCTTTTACGGGAGCTACACAAGCAGATTTGGGAGAAAAAGTTATGGATTTAATGCCCTGAAGACTAGCGGATAGTAAATATTGCTACATGTATCTCACATGAACTGACAATTCTAGCCCCTGAATTTGCAGGGAGCAAAAGACCACTCTAGAGAAACTAAATAGGATTTCATATACATTCATATGCCTTTAGGGACATAAAATGCAGAAATTCCACAAACAAAACAAAATAAAACAAAAAAGCTAACAAAGTGACTGAGACTGTCTATGGAAATATCTGTATATTTTGCTTGTACTTTTACGCAACCAAGAACAAGTAAATTGTGAATCAAAAGCTATAAAACCGCAGCTATTTTCAGAAGAGCATTAATCACGCCTACAGTGCTTCTGCAATACATCCAGCTCACATGCAGAAAGCTCAGAGACCTGGCTCCTACAGCCTTACACATGCCTAGGTTATGCACTATGTGAGTTAAGTAGACCTACCGAAACCAAATCCATTCATCCATCCATCCAAGTCTATTTAATCCCTTCTTCCTTCATGGATATTCCACTGCTCTGAGTAAAAAAGTAAGACAATGTAGCAGAACTAGTTCAGTTTGGCATAGCTAAGTAGATTATGAAAAGGTAAAAAAAAAAAAAAAAAAAAAAAAAAAAAAAAAAAAAAAAGCAGGTAAGAAAATGATAAGAAAACCAGTCCTATAAGGAAGGACAACAGATAGTTTATTCAAGATAAAGAAGTGGATTATACATATACACCAAGTTACAGATAGCTACTGCCGTTGGTCTGTTTGGCAAGGAATACAAACAAAAGACTAAACAATTTCAGATACAAGTTCCACATGCAAATGACCAACAACCTCTAGCTGCACTAAGTACTACCAGGAAGGATGAGGTAGGCTACCACCCTGAATAATTTATCATTGTAGGAAGAGTCAGTCTGAAATAAACCCCCGCGCATTTCATTAAATGATAGCAGCAGCTGGTTGATGAATTATCCCTGCTATATAAATATTTTCACTTCTAGGATAAAAAGAAGAAATGCAGAGTCTCTGATTCTTATTAGATGAGAAAACAGTATAAAGTGATAATTTGTAAGCAGTCAATTGTTTTACTGAAAGTAACTGAACACCACTGGGTCTTTCACTGTAGGTCCTCAGAAAGACTATTCAAATCAATTCACTATTTAATATAGAAATTTCTATTTAATATAGAAAAATTTGGTCAAAAAGTTACAGTAAGGAAACTGTGATTCTGACATTATAAATTTATTATACAAAACCACTGTTTTATTCTATAATTATGTATAAAGTACTATATAGAAGTAACATCTTTTCACCAAACCTCGTTCTTCGCTGCAGCCATATTGAACAGCATTTTAGCATACACTTCCGTTAAGCTTTAATTACCTGTAGCCCTGAAGTTGTGAAACCGTATACCTGTCACAAGTATAATGATAACCACCACCACCTCCCATTTTAATATTTTTACTCTCTTGTTGGCTGTAGAGAAATAGTAGAGATGCAAAGTATAAACATGAGAAGCCTTGATCAACTTCACAACTTTCACATCAGTGAAATCCACTGAAGGAAATAAGGCATAAGAAACTCTCATTTCAGAGGTATAACCAAAGGCATCTTTTTGCAGAATCTTGGTGTGAGATCAAAGACTACTCTTTGGATTTCAAGTTAAGTTTCAGGTCCACTAATTAGATCAAAAATCTTTTTTTTGTTTCTAATCAAGACAGATTTGAATCAAACGTCAATATGAGACAATAAAACAGGAAAATTCAGTTCGTCATCTTTAGAATCAATATTCAGGTAGAACAGTAGTTGACTGATAATACAAAATATGTATTTTATTTGACACTGGACTGTCACTGGATATGGCAACTCAAGACTGAAACTGATTTTTTGTTGTATACACTGCAAATGTTACATTTAGGTGTGCACTGAAACCTGATGCAATCAACTTAATGTTTCTGATGTCCCTTTGAGCTCAGCATCTACACATATTGGTAATACTATCTGTCCAAAATGGAAGGTGATGATTTGTTCTTGATCTTAAATTCAAGAAGCACTTTGACTTATTAACTAAGGAAAGGGGTCAGGTGGAGAAGGGGATGTTTGTTGTGTTTATAAGTGATTACAGTAACATCACTACTCTACTAACAGTACAGTCTGCTTATTAAATTAATGTGTGTACACTTGCTAAGATACATCTCTGAGTATCGTCCCTTTTAAAATCACCACAGTGTTCTTTCAATATATTAGCAGAGATGACAAATGTGCTCATAAAGGACTTATGTCTTCCATGGTAATATCTGGGTTAGGTCAAATGCATGCAGAAAAATCTTCCTCAGCAGTGCCACAAACTGTGAAAGGAAAATGTGACAGAAGATACTCAGTACCATCTCCATTTCATCAATTTCTAGGTCAGTTGTCCGTCCTTTAAAAAAGTCAAAGCAAGACAAATGTTCACAACTGCTGTCCTTCGAAATAATATGCTACATCTGAAACCTAAAATATGCCCTATTCTAGCGATTCAGATTAGTTTGAGTTGAAGAACAAGTTCGTCTAGTGCAAGAAGAAAAATTTAAAATAAAAATTCTGTGTCCATTTCAGGTACTGTAGCTCTGACACATTTCTTATACTGTGGCAGAAAGCTCACCGGTGATCTTCTCATATTTTCAGGGTAAAGGATTTAGAGAGTGGGTCACTGCTACCTGCCTCTAAGCTATTTTTCTGCCATTCATTCTGTGCACTATTTCAGAGCTTTTATCCTTTTAAGGAATTAACTCTGTTTGTCATCACTTGTAAAACAGGTAATCTGATCATTATTAATTCTTTGCAGAAATTTCCTTCACTTGCAAAGGAGCTACTTAGTTTAAGTCTTGGAACAATCTGGAGCAAAATACAGAACTTTCTCACTAAGACAGAAAAGCATCTTCTTTCGCTCATGCTAAGTGCTCCACAAGGTTACACAAGGTTATGCTGCCACTAAAGAAGGCAGGTTCTGCTTTGAAAAACCTGGTCACAAAATTATGAAATAAGAATACATTTCCAGTGAGCTAATTCAAGCCAGTCAGAAAAAAAAAAAAAAAAAAAAAAAAAACAGGTGCTGCACGGTGATAGTTTTCTAGTCATGGCATTAGCACATGCCTAGTTCCTTAAGGATTAATAAGACCCTTGAGAATTAGTAAGTCTTTCCATGTCATTTCAGCAACCTTCCTCTCACAGATGCTGAATGTCCTCATGACCTAAGAAAAATGCTCAGCTCCCTTTTGCACTTCATATTATTCATTTAAACTGCCTTCATATTGAGGTATACAGTATATATAAACCTGTGCTTAAAGCCACTTTTTTTAGCTTCATGACCTTTTTTATATTTTCTTTCATGGTGACTAGCAGATTTATTTTGCTTTTATCAGGAGAGAATTAATACTTTGGGCAAGTTTCTCTCCCAGAAGTCTCCATCTGTGCAATGCTGATTCACGTATTCAGCTTAAATATTCCACAAGGATCAGCTCAATACAAGGTATCACAGTACATACAAAACTTCTTTGATCTCATTCTTTATGAAGTAATACCTCTGTGAACAACAAAACCCCAGTATCTGATTGAGCTGAAAAAGCTTTTCATAAGGAAAAAAAGTACACTGCAGAGCAGGATAGGCCAAGTGACACAATATTCACCTTTTAATCTCTCCAAACTGATCCATACTGAAGGTACTGTGGCCAGAGCTAGCTGTTAGCATTTCCATTGCTGGACAGAGAGAGGACAAATATAAACTCTTTCCTCATCACTTTTTCCATTTGTTGATCCATTAAGCCCTGAATTAAACACTGAATTTATAATAAAGGAGTTGTATATTAATCTGGAAAAATAAAATATCAAGCACAGAATTGTACTCGAGACAGAGAAAACCCACAGCACCTCAGTCCGCCTGTGTCTATGTACCCATGTATCTACTGCCATGGGCAGAACTTGGATCTTGAGTCTGATATGCTATTTCATCCCAAACATGAACGACATCAAGTGAGATGATGATTAAACAAAAAAGTGATACTGCAATATGAGGTTACTCTGCTGTAAGACAAAAAACATGGTACAAGAATACTTGCCAATATAATAACATACATTGTATGAACAAATAAATTAAATGTGCAAATAAAATTAGGAAAAATTATTTGGCTTTTCATATTTTTTTAAAAAACCATACTTAATTATTCAAGTGGAAAAAGCAACAAAACACAAATATTGTGATCAGTTTTAAAAAGCAGCATATTACAGAAAAATGATAAAATGCAAGCTTGGTCTTTTTTTAATAAGCAACAGAGCTTTTAACAGAGCTAGAAACATTCTATTGTCCCTTTCAACTTCTGATAATAAACTGGGCATCAGAGTTGCCAAAGTTGGTAGAACAATAGAGATCCTAACAAGAGCTGTGAAAAGGTCAGAACTGATCCATCTGTCTTAAAATGGAATGAAAAGGATGTCTGATGAAAGCTGCTAACATCTATATATAGGAGTCTTTGTATCTTTTATACATTGAAAGAAAAGAATAAAATTATATTAAAAATGTCAGTTTAAAAAGAGTTCTATGAATATACTTTATCTCAGTTTTTCATTGGCATTTTGGTTAGCATCTTAATTTGAATGAAAAGTATACTCACTTCTCTAAATCCTAACTGGGGCTGGATAGTTCATGCAGAAATGAGGAGCTGGTGAATAATGTACTGCTAACAACTAAACAAGTAACTTTCAAAAAAGGAAACAATACATAGTACTTCCAAAATTCTCTGTCAAAGAAAGCTTTTAAAAACTTGCTAGACCCTACATAACATGAATTTGCCAGTCATTTTGGTAGTCTCATGAAATGATTAATATTTTTATGTTTTCATTACATTATCCTATTTCCTATACCCTATTTCAATCCATTATTGCCCACTAATGTGCTCAAAATAATCATCTCTGTAAACAAATAGGTTTTGCACTAAATACGCACAGGCTGGAGGAGAAACTAATCCAATTTCAATTACCTGTAGACCCAAACGTGAGATCATACATTTTTAGTGCCATTCTGCAAATCTGGCATTTCAGGATGAGATGCTTGTGGGAGAAGATGCATTGGCAGTTGTAGGTAATATGCAGGGTCACATTCACAGGGCACCAAAAGACAACAGGAGGACAGCTTGCTTACCAGCCCGCTTTCCCAGAAAGCTCAAGGCAGTGAAATGCTTGCATTTGAAAACCCACATCCAAAGGAGACCACAAGAAGCAGCCTACTGCTCTCACTTGTCACCGTGGCCAGGCAGCACGCTCGATTTCAGTGTCATCGTTTCTACTCCCTGGAACCCCCATTACCTGGGGTTTCGCTGACCCCACTCCAGAGTGTAACTGTGATGGCTCCGCAGATGAAGTCAAAGCTGTTTTGTCTTTGTGACGGCAAGGAACACTCTTTTCCATTGCTTTCTGCCCTTCACAATGCTAGGTTGTGTCCACAGCAGAATTCTGTCAGTGGAAAGATACTCATTAGCTGAGCCATATATGAATATATAGTGGTTCTAAGCTTATAAGCAATGTATCAAGACTTCCGGTACCATCACCAATCGGCTGCCCTGGGAAAACATTTGCCTTCTTCGGTTCACTAAAGGGTATTTTGTTTTTTGCATGTTAAGATCTTTTATGGCAGATATATGAACAGTTGCTATTAAATTATTCTAGATCCTCTTCATAGCTTAGAATTAGAATTTAAACTGGGGTCCAAATATGGCCACTGTAATAAGAACTACCAAAAGCTATCTGAATTCATCAACTAATTCATCTTTGATATTATCACGCTATGTCTTTTACATATTTTGGCATCACTATGTTAACTTACTCAATCTGGGACTATTACACAGCATGTAGACATAATTCACATAAAAGGAATGTGTTAATTAGCAAAAATATTTATAACAATCTTTTCTTCCTTTATTTTTGACATTTAACTGAAATTAAAACACACAACTAAGGATAACACATTGCAAATAGATTGCAGTAAAGACTGGAGAGTATGATCAGATCTTATTTCTTCAGCTTCTTTCTATTTGTCATGGCACCTTACCAACTGACAAATCTTTCAAGCAGTACAGGCATAAAAAAAACCGCTAAGTTACATAATTTTAGATTATGTGAGATTTGTATTTATCATCACATTTATTTTAATACATTTAATTTTCCTAGATAACTCTTATTACTACTTTGAATAATTTGGGGTGTAAGTACCTAGTTTCTATGGGAAATGCACCTTCTATTTAAATATATTACAGTTATCTAAATACGTAAATACCTCTTTGAAAGCTATGTGTTACATTTTGATAATTAACATTAACTATTCCATGAAATCTCTTACATTAAATGTGCAAGCCCTCCCACATTAGCTAGTTCTGCAGCACTTATATCATATTGCTTTCTTCAGTGCTTTACAAAGTATTCTTCTACTATTGTAGCATTTCTTGAGATGGTTCAAGAACATCCATAGAAAACATATTATTCCAAATTACAGTTTGTTAGACTAATTTTAATAGGGGCTCTGGATTAATTTCTATGAAATGCTGTTACACCTCTTCCTAAGGGTAATGTGTCTTGTATAATGAAATCCTGTAAACATAAGGTCAGGCAGTGAACCATGGCTAAACTGTTTAGGAAATTCAGGAAAGACTACATGCAGTGTTCTCTCCTTTATGCTCATCTAATCCTCGGATAACTCATGGCCAATGCTACAGAGGAAATACTTAGCAGACCTGTGTCCTGACATGCTCATTCAGCTAAGAAACTACAATCACATCTCATTGGCCATCACCGGACACTAGCCACATTTGACAAAGTCATCTGAAATTCAGTTTCTCTAAAGAAACCAGAGCTGCTGGTTGAGTAGAGGGAGAATTGGCTGCTGAAGCTTATCATATCTTTCCTTGACAGGCGAATAAAGAGCAACAGAGACTCACAACTACATAAAAGGTCCACTATTTTAGCCATAGCCTCAAAATTATCAGAACATATTAATTTCTAAGATTAAAATATATAGGCTAATGTGAATATAATTTTAACTATTTAAATATATTTTTAAAACATAACATTGATGATCAATCAGTTTGAGATCAGTGGCTATAACACAAGAAATCATCTCCAGATCAGTGTCTGATGTTCTTTCATGGTAGTGATTTTTGTTAGTTTTATGTTGCATTAGAGAATGAAATCATTTAATGAGACATGTTTAAACATAGCATGAAAGCTGGCTTTTTCATAAGGATGGTAACAATCCTAGCTAAAATTAATTCTTTGTTTTTGAAACTCTTAAGAATAGGAGCTTTGGTAGTTACCACAACCAGTTCTTTGAACCATATACTTAATCTTGCAGAGCAGTGTGCTGCAGTTCTACTACACGAGCAACATTTCAAAAATCAATAGAACAACTTATGTACTTAAAATGCTTCGGTTTAAAAGTGGTTTTCCTGGACAAATCAAGGGATACAGCTATTTTTCTCATACATACCACACCTGGCAAAAGTAAAAAGGACATTGTGAACTGGCAAAGAGCAACATCAGATTTTTACTGCATGTTCAATAGCTAAGTAAAATAAGCATGACTGAATGAAATAGCCCTGAGAATTTAAATGAAAAAACTTCCAAGATTCAAAAGAAAATGCTTTTTGGCAGACTCTTCTCATATTTCTTATTTTCCCTAAACAAGCATTCAAAACAGTCATGTGTGCTCTGATCTCTGTTACCATAAAAGTGATCTTCATTTCGTTTTTTTATAAGTTTTTCTATTCATGTTGCTGTGTACAAAAGAATGAGGTCTTATCTCCTGAACTGAGAATAGTATTTTGTCTGTATTTAGAAAACAACACTTGTAATGGTGAAACAAAAGAATTACAAAGCATAGCATAAAGTTTCCCAGTTCTAACTTGTCTTGCTTTTATAATGGGGGGGGGGAGGGGGGAGCCAGTGTTGTACAACAAATACCTTGGCAAAAGCCACTTCAACCTACTGAATGATTTATGCTGTTTTGAAAGGTAAATATACACAATGGCAGTGAACAATGGATTAGCTTCATTAGAAAGTGGGTGCAAACAGAAGCATTTGCATATCAGAGCCTGACTGCCTTTGTTTAACTAACAGTTGTGAACTTCAGTTTGGTCTTTAGCAGTCTCCTTACTTCGGCATAGAGAAACAACTGTCAGGGCTCAACTAGAAATAAAGGTTATATGACTGATCCAAGACCTTTGTTCCCTATTAACTAAACTGTTCTGAAAATGCCATATAAGAAGGTAGGCTTGGAAGACAGTCTTTCTCCACTGGCAATTAAGGTAGTACACGGACCAATTTGTAGCTGCTCTAGGAGAGTATGATATTCTGAAAGGTACCTGAGTTAGTGGAGAAATATATGGCTGCATGCCAGCAGGCAGATTATAATGAATGTAAGATATTTTTGAGCACTGGTATAGGTTTAGACCTCCTCTGTCTAGCAAACTGACTAACACAGAAGAGTCTGCTTTCTTGCAGCAAGTAAATATAAGTATTTGGTCCACCAGACTTACTGACTTCTTAGTAAAATAAAACTGGAATTATCTAAAGAGAAGTAATCTCCTGAAATACTAACAACCAAGGTGGGTTTGAATTTCTGGTACTGTGAGGGAATAACCTTTCCTTGGCTTTCATTCCCAACAGCCCGCCACATAACAGAACCAAAGGAAGTAAGTTACCGGCAGTAGGAAGACAGGACCAACTTTGCAGAAGACAGAGTCTGACCGCAGGGTTTTTTTCTGACAGGTAGAAACAACCAAGGAACAATAGTTGAAGAGTACAAATTTATTGCTAGACAATTCCTAGATCGGTTAAAAAACCTGCAACCTGATTAAACCTTTTATCTTCCTACAGGCCTGAGACAGCAAGAATTAGTTCAGCACTAACAACTGCCTAATATATTTTTTTCCACTGAGAGAATTGTGTAGTCAGTGCAAATAATTAAAATATATTTTTAACTGCTTAAATATATATTTTATGCAACACCCACACAAGGAGAAAACTTTGCTTCAGTAGCAAAAGGACAGTTCGGCTGTAGGCTGTTTTTATGTGTATAGTCTTAGTTGACAACAGTCTTTGATCCATATCCTTAGGGCAGATTTGACATCTATTTCACCTCAGGCAGGCACAGATCACTTGAAGGATATTTCTATATAATGAATGACTGACTGCTAGAAGCCATGTCATTGTCCTCCTCCACCTCCTCAGATCCGATTTGCTGGTCAGGTGCATCTCATGACATGTCTAAAATGTCTCCCAGTAAATCAAGCAGTGAGAAGAGATGCCTGAAACAGTCCCCATCACACTGACACCATAAAATCATGATGAGTGATTGTGAGAATGTGAGGATAAATTCAGCTTACTCCTGTATTTGTTTCAGAATAGGACATCATTTTTAAGAAAATTCAGTCTCTGAAAGAATACTTTTAAATTCTGTGCAGAAAAAAAGCCTCTATAACTCCCTTAAATAAAACCTACTTTTCCTGCTAAGCTTTTTTAGTTCTGCTTTACATTCATCCATTTTCTTCCTCTTCAATAAAACATTTTTCAATGCCATAGCAGTTTAACTGAAATATTTACTTTTAGAGCCAATAGTTAAACACTAGCCTTCATATTAAGCAAGCAAGTTTACTTCAGAAAACTTTGCATGACTTGTTTACGTAAGGCGATGGACACTTTGTAGAGTTCCTTGGTAGATAATGTAATAATGTAAATCTTGGACATATAAATAGGACCAATATCAGGCCATCCGTGAGTTAACCATTCCTAAATAGTTACTTAAGCAAAGTTTCCACTGCAAATGTGTCTCCTGGTGATTATAGGGTGAACTTGTTAAATTATTTATTTATTTTTTCATTCCATGCATTCTACAGTAGCAAAAAATGCTACCTATGAAGAGCAAATCAATTAAGAATGAGTAAAGGATAAAATATTTCTAGAGGCAGACAATCCACAGTAAATAAAACCTGCCCTTTCCCCATGCGATTTGATTTGCTAAACATCTGAAAACATTTCGGCTCACAAGTCTGCTACAGCAATTTAAATTCTTTTTATCTTCCAAAGAGCAGCTGTGCAAGGTTTTGTTTTGTGTAAAATCAGCATAAAACCAAGAAATGAGTTATCCACCTATATATAATATTGTTTTGCTTTTGATGAACACGAGATGCTTTTCCTAGTTGTTATAAAGAGGTAGGAATAAGGCTAGAGCACAGATGCATATATATTTAAACAGTGTGGCTCTGCAGCACTGTCAAATGGAAACAGTTTTATTTTCTTTTCTGGAGGAGCAAGAAATGTTAGTCCTCTCTAGTTTAATTTTACTGACTTTTTTTGTCAGAATTGAAAATCCATTAATTATAGCCAGATTATGTTTGCTTTGCAGCACTAACACTTCATACAGTGCTTAATAATGAATATATTACTGCATGTTAAATAAACAGCAAGGGAGCTGATCACCCCCCTAAAAAGAATAGGCTGGGCATAGAAGCCTCTTTATAAACTTCTACAAAATGTGGAGCTCTTCTGGCAGTTAATTTCTCCTAACATACGCAAAAAGAATTTCTTGAAAAAGATTACACCGTATACATACATGTCTGTATACACACACACACACATACACACACCAAAACTGAGAAGGTTCAGCGCACAATTACAGTCATAGCTATATATTAAAAGACATTTTCAAAATTATATTATGTACTTAGAGTTGAACATATTGAAAGTACCTTTTAAGTCAATGAGCACACAGCCTTCTTATACTGAAGGTATGGAAGCTGGATGCTGTGAAGCATCTTCCTTAACACCTACCAAAGATTTACCAAAAACTCTACATACTTAAGAGTCTATGTGAAAACAAACACAACAGAGTGGACTCATCCCATGCATATTACATGAAAAGGGGAAAGTTACAAATATAGAAATAAATTGGTTTTAGTCGTTCTGGAAAAAAATTGCTATTACCTTTTCTGTGGAACTCTAGTCAAAGAATAACGTTTAATAGAATTCAAGAGCAGTATTAAAAATCCATTTTTTAATGCATTCAAATACATTAACTGCATTTTTTTCTTCTTCAACAGTTAACTCATTCAGTTGCAACAGAGATTTTCACTTCTTCAATTGTAAGCGATAAAAGCCCCTACACTCTAGAACGACACAAAATACTGCTCATTAGCTATTATTTTGTCTGAGATACGTTTTCTGTGCCAGGTAATTTAAGGTTTATGATTTTAAATCCCCAAAAAGATAAATAAAATGTAAAACAGAAAAAAAAACTCACTCTGAAGTGAAATCTAAGGGTAACTTTTTTAAAAAAAATAACCATGTATGTATCTGTAGCATTTCTCACTGTGTGTTCTGACTAGAGGTATATCTTTCTACTCTGAAGCGGCATATTTGCGAATCCAGTTAAAAAACATTGAGTAACAATCAAAACAGCACCAGAAGTAAAGTAAAAACAAAACAAAAGGCTAAGCAAAACCCTTTATTCCTTTCTTGGATAGATATAGGTTGATTTGGAAAAGTATAACTGTTGTTTAGGGGTTAGTTTTTTTTTCTTTTTTTTTTTTTTTTCCAATCAATAAAAAAATCTTTCTTCTTTTCAATCTGACAGCAACCAGTATGTGTTTATTAGCAGATACTAACAATAGATCAACTTTGAAAATGATTGCAGACAAGTACATCCTTGCAATGCCTACTGAAATCAATGATATCTTTTAACTACTCATGCTGTTCTTAACTACAGTCTCAGCTACACATCAAATTTGTAGTCAGCACACTTAGTTTGTACAGTCATTATAATTTTCTCTTAACATTTATTTGGTTTGGGAAAATTTAAAACCTATCTTATTCTCTTGGATACACTGGAAGAGGCTTAATAAAGTATCCAACTATCCAGGCACCATCAAGTCTTTATTTAGCTGCACTAGTATTTTTTGGTTTACTTTTGAGTTTGTGAGAACTTTTGTTTCCCCTTTACTACTCTTGAAAGATTTATAAACCTCATATATGATTGCTGTATACTGATGATGAACTCTTCTTCTTTTTCCTTTCTTTTGCTGACTTCCTGAAAGTAATTCACAGCCCATCATGAGTCTGCAGTCTACAAACTGCAAACCATGGAAATATACCATTAGAAATATTGTCTTGTTCTGTTTTGCTGTTCTCCAGATCATACACATGAGAAAAGAACTGTGATTAAAACATTAAGAGAGAAGTTCTTGAAGAATTCATAAATGATAAGATTTCTTAACACATCAGTCAGAAAATTACTTGAGAAAAAATATTCCATGAATTTGTTTGGCATCCACAGATGCAGCAGTTAATTATCTAATGTTTTGTTTGATGTTAGAACAGGCTCCATTTATCTCTGATTGTGGCACTGATGGTCATGTCTAATAGATTGGTGTACAGTACTTTTTTCCCACTGGCATGATCATAAAATATTCATTTCAAAATTGAAATGTATTCATCGCAGCTGCCATGAAACAATTTATGTTTTAAAGAACAGTGAGATGTTCCAAATTGCTTGGAACCTGCTCAGATGGTTGGCAAATAGAGATCTCACTGCAGGTAGCATGCCCATTCTACTGAATTTAAAGGCCAAGTATCTACACTTTGTTGTTTTTTTTTTTTTTTTTTTTTTTTTTTTTTTTTTTTTAATCTCATAATAAGATTAGAATTCACTGACATGCTGAGCAAGAGAATAACCTTTCCCACAGTTGTGTGTGCTTCTCTCTATGGATTGCTCACCACAATTAGAACCTCCGAGGACACTTGGATCCTACTCAAGGATACTACTTACCTCTGATGTTTATTTATGCATAGACATTTCTAAGGCACTCAGCACTGTAGTATCATAGTCCTTTGAGAACATTAGTAAAATAAACCTTACAATATGCTTGAAAATTAAAGTAGTGTCATTACACGTTTTCACAAGTAGAAATACAGAGTCCAAGAACTCAAAGAGTATTCAGAAGTACTTAGACTATTCTGCTTAGGCACTTGAGCAATATAATTCATAACTTACACACAGGAATAAGGTAATGTAACAGAGGAAAAATTCTAGTGGGGAAAATCATCTTTGAATTCATACAGGGATCTGTTCCTCTTGGAACACGATCAGACATTACCAGTGTACATATACATACATGCATACACAAGGCATTGAAGCATCTGGAGCTTCAAAACCCATGCGGTCCACCTTTACGTGTTGAACATTTCTGAAGCACAAGAGATCCCCAATGATATTTGCAGAGCAGCATCATGGTTAGTCACAGTACAAAAATGATCACAGCTGCAATAAGCAAGCCATGTGACAAGGGCAAAGAGGAAACTGCATTACTATCCAGGTCCTAACGAGGACTCTTTCAGTATGACACACAGCAGTGGCTGCTGAGGACAGTCTCTTGTGAGGTGGGAAAGCTTCCGGGGTTCAGCCATGCTCAGGAGATGCCAGAACCTGGACTACATGCAGGATTTTTATAATTCTGAGGCTGACTCTGTCAAATATTTTTAAATTGTGCATAATTCGGTTTTAAGCAACCTCCAGTTACTTAAGTCTAAAGGCCAGAGATCAAGTATCCTCAACACAAACTTAAGACTTTGATCAAATTCTGAATACCCCCACAAGACTGCTTTCACTACTCAGCTACTGGATGTTCTGAGGACTCTTTCTTTCTTGTTTTTGTGAATGGAATCAGAAAACTATGCATGCTGGCCTGGATTACATATCAAGATGCTTGAAAATCTCAATTTGAAGAAAACATCCATGCTTAACACACCTGACTAGACACTTAAATAATGTTCTTTCCTCCTGAATTTCACTCTGACTAGTTTAAGCAATGTCTTTTCTGTCAGCTTCTGAAGATCACTCCATTTACTGCCTTCATTTTCCATTGTACAGGAACAGTAGTCATAAACTGTGGGTTGAAGATTTCTGAAGATCTCAAGAAATGTATAGCTTCATTCAGAAAACAAGGCAGAAAGACTGGTGTATAATCCAAGTGATCTGAATTATGGAAATTAAGGAACTTATCCAGGCCACCCAAAACTGTGGAAAACTTAACTTCAGCTAATTTTGCTCTTTTACATTCTTATCATCAGATTCCCCTGTCATAGACAATATTCAGTCTTAAAGATAGAATACAAAACAGTATTTATTGTTTTTATATAGATAAAGCTTTTAACCAGATGATTAAAAGCCTACTGCTTGCTTACAGTAAGGAAGAATAAGGAATAATAAAGAAAGGAAACAGATCGGTTTGTATTTTCAATAGACCTGTGCAGAAGTGGAAAGAAAAGTCAAAACCTTTCAAATTTTGACAAATAAGGAATCTCAAAAAAATTTACAAACCAACAAATCTAAGCTATTTCATACTTATTTGAGGACCTAGTTGCAGATCTGAAAGGCCCTTCTGAACACCACTGTGCTGTCATTCTTTTTACATCTCTCTCTCACCAAATACTTTTCTGGACATTTTTTTTTTTTATTTGCTTTTTTCCCAGGTTAAACAGAGCAGAAGTTAGAGAGTAGTCTGCAGGTTTCTCAGATACTCAGTTTGTGAGCAGTTCAGGGGGGGACTGAAGGTACAGTATATTCTGATGCAAAGAGAATGAAAAACAAATTGCATATGCAATGGAGCTTCTAAAATAAAGTACATGAACAACACAGAATAATGTACTATGTTTTTAAGGGAAGTCAGCATGTATCAAACAATCAAAAATAATCTGTCCCTATGAACCCATAGTCAAGAAAACATCTGTTATTTGTCTGTAGCTGTAAAGCAAATAAAACACTGACATTTCCACTTTCAAGTTTAATTCCTCTCTTGCAATACATAGTAGTAGAGCCTCTGCCGGGATAATGGCTGCCACACTATGGTGGCTTCCAAACTGACTCTTTAACCTTTCGTCTCTTCTTATCCCAGAATAAATTAATCTAATTATGCTTTTTCTCCCCCCTCTTTTTAAAGAAAGGTATTTTGGCCAAAAGTCTCTAGCTTAAAGACATACAAAGAATTTATTCATACTGTTATACTAAATTACTGTGTTTTTTTAACACAGAATTGATCTTAAAGCAGAATTTCAGTTCAATGAAGACAAGAGTTTCTTATAGGAGTGAGGACTTCAAACAGTTAAATAAAAAAGCCAACAAGGTCTCCAAGATCAGTAGGCAGATAAGTCAGAAGGTTTGCTGTACTGTGACACCAAGATACTGTGCTTTTTTATAGCATACTAAACAAACTATTGAGTATAAGGAACAAGGTAAGCTGGTGGCAAACCACAAAGTAAGGTGCACTGCTCAGCTGACATGCTAATCTGATTTTTGTCCAGAGTTCTGACAAACCTTCAAAACATTTCTGTTCACTTCAGAAAAGTATGTTATTTAGAGTTCCAACTCTACCTGCAGATCTGTTTAATTTTTTAACCCCCTGAGATGTAACTCCACACAGATAAGAATATATCATTTCCTACAGCAGTTATGAGTACATGGGAAAATAGCTCGCTCATATGAGAAATAAATGTTTTCCTAAACCCCTCTTTTTTTGATATGTTTAACAAAGAAACACTCTAGCCTTAAAAAAAAAAAAAAAAAGAAAAAAAGAAAAAGACAGACAGACAGACCCTGTGGAAAAGCAGGGTCAGATTGTTGGGCCCTGACTGACCCAAAAAAGGGAGGATAATGTAAGTGAAATTAAAATAAAAGTAGATACATGAATTCACACTATCTTTAAAAAAATGTAATATTATGTTTTTCACCGGTGACTGAGAGTAGGAATAAACAAATTCATAACTGCACTGGCCTCTCACACTCAGCCACATTTTCTGTAACTTCATGAAAGAACAGAAATAGAATTAGCTGCCACAGAATCTTTGTATCTAAAATATTAGGACTATTTAAGATGGGCTACATCGGTACTTAGCTACAGTGAAATAGAAAAACATTTTGCTCATTAAATAATGGACTTTAGGAAAGGTATTAAGTAAGTAAAATTAAAGCAGAAAAATACTTTCTTTTAAGAGAAGGGATTTTGTTCACAAGATGCCTGTGAGGAAAACACAGAAGTTATCACCTAAGCTTTAAATACAGACATGAAGTCTTGAAACCATGTTATGACAGACATAAATATGCAATGTTGAGGTGACTCCATGTCAATCTTAACACTTTGTCATGCATTCCAATACAAGACTTTCACGGATAAAATAGCCAGAGGCCCTATATTTGACAAAGCATCACAACGAGGCTGCACTAGCATTAGTTGGGAGAACCTGGCTTAATACCTGCAAAAGATTAATTTGAAACCTGTCTATAACTAAGAGCAGGCAGAATCCCTGATGAGCTCATTTTCCACTAAGAAGATGTTTACACAGCCTTCCTAAAGAACAGGGACAGGCAGCAGAGCACACTAAAGTTCTCTAGAGTAAGCAAACAGGACATGCTACTTGATAATACTGTCAGATCATAAAAGGCAAAGCACACAGATCACTGTAAATTGGAATACAGCCTGCACCTAAAGCTGGCTCAGAACTCATTCAAGGCATCACTTCACCATGGAGCTCCCAGGAGAAGACAAAACCCCTCTGTTGTACAGCTAAGTGTAGTTCTGTATTACAAGTCGTAAAACTGGTGCAATTACAGCATGCATTGAAACACTGGGATCAGTTCAGAGTCAGTCTCAGTCTGATACAGACCCTTAAGATAACTTTGAAATTAGGATTTGATAACAAGAAGGAAAATAAAAGCAGGCAAAATGCTTTTGTGGCATTCATGCAAGCATATAAGGTATGCAACAGGAAGTAAAAGAAAGTTTCTTCTTTTGTTGCAAGAATTAATTTCAAAAATACTTATTTCTAAATATGACTATTGGGTTCAAAAATGTTTTAGAGCTCAACCATACAAGTCATCACCTAACTTCAAGCCTCTATAATACAGATTATGGATACTAAGCTTGTCACTGCAATTATCTTTATGGCCAAATGGCAATAAGTAGCCACTCTAAGATGCAATTATTCTAGTCTCTTTTGGATATCCACTTCAGGATGCAAATAATTATCCCAGATCATACTGATTAGAGCTCTGCTGATTATAACAGACACTTAGAATGATTAGGTTACAGATAGATACCATCAAAAGTTATAAAATAGAAGAAACTTTATGAGGAGACAATTATTTTGAATCTAAAACAGGATTATCAACTATTAATATCTAATGTAATGAATGAAAAATGACTCTTACCAGCCAATCGCTACTGTTTGTCCATGCACTATCCACAGGGCAGCAGGTGGGTGCAGCTGTGCTGCTCTGCAGAGGCCCAGTTCCAAGAGGAAGGATGCGCGGCAAAGCCCCATGCTGGCAGCTGTAGGTGTGAGTTCCCTCCAGGGAAGGTGATAACTGATCCCGAACAGTGGTCCTGATTGCTACACTGCTAGCTACAAGAGAAGGAGCTGCCCCTATTGTTTTCTTCTGGGTACCCATTTTCAGATCCCAGCTAAACATGTATATCTCATTCTTGTCCAAGCTTGAAGCTGAAGGAGATCCCAGTACATGAGTATACGTATACTGGCAATGTTCTAGATGCCCCATATGTTTTTTAAAAAATAAGGTGATGCTTACAGATCTCAGGAATTACATGTTTTAGCAGTAGCTCATTATAAGTGCAAATCAGACTCATCTAAATTCTTTTTCAGATTTGTCCGTAAGTTCCAGGTCTAGCAACATGATGTCTTTTCCACACAAAGATATAGAAATCTAAATAGGGGAGAATTCTGCAGTAGATGAGATTGCAGAATCAAAATTAAAAATATGAAGGTCAGATTCCACAGTATATCAGGATACCTTCATCTTTATCAGAGGGTTTGAACTCAGTTTATAACAACGATGTTTGGAGAAGTACTTATCACCTGGTTACAACCACACTGTTTTCACTTAATGCTTTTATCACATCCACTTATTGCGTGATAATTACCAGTGAAATACTGAAAGTATCATTTTGGAACATATTTGCTATTGCATATCATATGCAGAAGTAATTTCCTAGCATTAATACCATTAAATTTGTATTGGTACACTATTTGTTGGTACTTGGCACCTTACAAACATCTAAGCAGAAAACAAGTTTATTTTTATTTGTTAAGGCATTTCACTTACTTATGTGGTGTTAATTTTAATGATCAGTGTTAGTTCCTTAGTACTTAAGCAAGTATCATTACTTGTTAATAATTTACTTTTCTATCAAGCTCTAAAATGTCACATCTGCGTTCAGCCATGATGCTAAATAATGCAAAGTTATTCCATCATTGATGTAAAATAATAGCCTATTTCATGTTTGATACACTTTCTAATGCAAGGTGGATCATATTTTAGACAACTGGTTCCTGGGTAATCATTATTTCTCTGGAATTTTTCAAGCAAGCAGAGAAAACACTAAGGGAGGTTTAGATGGAAGAAATGAGGTTTGTAGGGAAGGGCAGTATCTTTTACTAGACCAGCTAGCATAATGGGGAAAAATCAGTCAAGCTATCTGGCATGCAGTCATGTAATCAATTCTTTCCGAAAAACTATGTAAATATAAAAGGGTAGAAACTGAAATACTATTTTGATAGTTCATGTGTGGATTAGCAAGAGTATAATTTTGAACAAGAACAACTATGAAGGAGAGATCTTCAATTTGCAAATTTAAGGAGCTACAAATAATAAAGAATGTTTTCTTCAAATAAGGTATTAATTTCAGTTAGTGGTAATTCCAGTAACATCACAGTAAGCATCCAGATTTTCAAGTCCTAAAAATAATTCCATTTGTAGTTATGTCATATATCTTACATGCTTTACAGAAAGTATAAGATACGTACCTGTTTCATCTACATGTAGAAACAAATTTAAGGAACATCAAAACTAAAAATTTCAATACACACAAAGGCATCTATGCATACACAATAGGCACTTATCATCTCTACCAAAGAATGGATAAGGTTGGAAGGGACCTCTGGAGATCATCTAGTCCAACCCCCCTGCTCAAGCAGGGTCACCTAGAGCATGTTAGACAGGATTGCATCCAGGTGGGCTTTGAAGATCTCCAGGGAAGGAGACTCCACAACCTCTCTGGGCAACCTATGCCAGTGCTCCATCACTCTCACAGTAAAGAAATTCCTCCTCATATACAGAATCTTTGTATGCATATGACAAATGAGTAATTAGGGCATTTCTATTCCATACAAAGAACCATGCAGAGGTCCCATGCAAGCGCATGTCCACATGACAGATCCTATATGGTGGCAGTACCTTAATGCAGAGAGCAGTTCAGTTACTTAACACAACATTTCATCTAACCTAAGCAGCTCTGCCTCACTAAGCAAATATTTTCTCAATGGTTCTAGAACAGGCTCATCTGGAAGCAATGCAGCTCAGATATACCATAGTTATCCAAGTGAACAAGAAAATGAGCAGCTGAATGTGCTAATGTCCACAGCAGCATATACATTTGTCTCAATAATACCTTGTCTTTCGGCAGTAAACAATTCAGACTATACAGAAATATAAACATTTTAAAATAAGAAAAAAACAACAATTTTATATAAGTAATACTGGAGACCATATAAGAATTTAACAGTAAAACATAATACTTACAAAGCATTTAATAAAAAATGAGCTAGCTGAACTTTTCATCTCCATATGGACATTCTTGTGTTCTTGTATTTTGACCTTGCAAACTTGTATGTGCTTAACTTCAGCATTTTGACTCCAAAGTCAATACCCATATAACATTTTGAAGTTATAGGTCAAATATATTCCATATATATTTGAAATGGGAAATATCACTGTGCTGCTAATCTAAAATAAGTTGACTGTACCTCACATCTTAAATTCAATATACAAGTTAAATAATGGGCACACAAAATAAAGCTGTCTCTGATCAAAACCCTACAGTCTCTGGTAGGCTGGAAAAAATAACACTCATACTAGCTATAACAGCAGCTGAAACGATAGTGAGACAAATAGACTACGGTGGTGGTGGCGCAGGGGGAGGGAATATTCAATGAGCTTTACGTCAGGAATGAATACGTCCTTTTATATTCTGTTCATAGTCAGGTCATTTTATTTGATCTTTTTGCAACAAATTTCTCTACAACAAAATACAATGACTTTCTTTTGAGAATTCCAACTGTAACATAAACATCAGGCAAAATAAACTGATTTATGCTCATTTAGGAAACTTTAACTGTACATTGATGCAGCTGGACAGCAGCTTTATGTTATTAATAGTGGAAATCCAAAATTAACATAGTAGATAGAAAATTAAAGGTATGGGAAGTTAAATTGGCAAATGTAACATTAATGAAGGAAAGTTAGTAGATAATTAGAGTTCCTAATTTCTCTTTAAATATCTCTCAGGTTGCACACCAGGCAATTAGATATCATTGGGCTTCAGTTTCCTGTTGGGAACAGTTGAAAGAGTGAGATTTTGAGAAGAGTGAAGGGAATTATGGTTTTTTTTTAAATGAATATGCTGAAAGTTTCTGCAATGTGAATACAGATTTCAGTCTACAGAGAAAGTGACTTTAGCTCTTCTTTAAAGACAAACTATTTATAGATAATCGTTCCTTTGAAGTACGTTTCTGTAGAATAATACTTTAAAAAGCTAGAGAGAATTTCTCCCCCCCCCAAAGAAAAGATGCCTGTCTCCCATTCCCCCCTATCCTCCCCCCAAAAAAAACCTATAAAACCCCCAAACACCAAATTACTACCAGGAAATAGCACTGACGGACACAAAAATGAATTAATGCTTTTCTCCCCATTAATTCATGTTAGTCTTATATAAATACAGTTATGAGAATGTAGAGAAATCTAAAGTCTAATCAGTGCTATTAACTTTTCATACTGAACATCTAATTCTAATAGTCTGGTTGCCTTTCATGAGTAAAAGGAAATTTATATGAAAAAATATGCATCAACCTGCACAGTTCTGAGGAAGAAATAAAACAAGCAGCGGGCAACAACTCAGTTTGACTTTTTTCGGTTGTTCAACTAGTTGAAAAATTTAGAATCTATGAAATTTGCCCTGCTTTTAAGAAAAGACTAAAAACATACAGAAAGGGCACAGGAGCTTCCTCTACTTTAGACTTTTTAAAGTGTTTATTTTTATTCATAATAGCATTACTAAAAGGGCATAGCATCACTTACATATATATGTAAAACTTCAGGAGTAGGCATGTGAAGGGAACTAGTGTCAATTCTTTGAACTATCCTTTGATATAAAATTTTCTCTCAAACGCTCACATTGTTAAAATCAGCATTAGTCCCATCCCTCACCCATGCTGAGATCTTTCTTTCTAACACAAAATAGCATGCCTTTAACTACTTCTATCTTAACTATTTATCTGAAAAGGAGAAACAAAGCCTAAACCATTTTTCCTAAGGATTCAGTTTCAGAGCTCATTTAAGACACCGTAGCTTCTCCACAAATCAGAAGATAAATTACTAGAGAGCTGACCTGAGAACCAGGAAGTTTGCAGTCAAGTGAATATGGTTTTGCCATTATTAATAAACGGCCGCAGCTTTGTATTGACTTGACAGTGCCAGGTCTCCAAATGTATATGAACTTGCATTGGCCTGAGCTGATCTGAGCTTGTTTCAGCTGTGATAGCAATTGCCCCTGGAGGCCAGGTTAACTGCTACCTAACTTGTTTTACCTTAGTTCTGTAAATACCAAGGCTGCAGAAAACTGCCTGTCACCCTCTCCCCATCCCATGCACATCTCTTTCATACACATTCTCCTAATAACAACCATTTTTTATCAGAACCTTACAACATTAATTGAACGACCAGTAAATTCTTGACTTCAAATTTAAGCTGTGCTCCCCTGTGCCTATACCTAGATTTTGAGCATAATTTCATCAGTCTCATCAGTCTGATTGTGCCATTGTAATTTTCCCCTCAACAGAAAGTATCCTTACCCTCTAAAGCTATATGGGCTGATTGCTCTGGATAATAGTTTATATAAGACAAAATATTGTGTCCTTACAAAACAGAGAAAGATAGTCAGAGGAAGGAGGCTATAAGGTTTCCAAAAAGTATACTATATCTTAACATAATGATAAAATTAATTCAGTTGATCAAAACTCAGTAGAGAAAATATACCTTCTTCGTACCTTAGCATATTTCTCATCTGAAATATAATATGGGTGATTAGTTAGGTGATTAGTTAAGAAAGTGGAGTATTATCCATTATGTTATGAAACAATATAGTTTCATCATGCTATAACAATTCAATACTGCAGCCCATGGTTTCTGTACAAGTGCTAATAAGACTTCTAATTTTAATAACTTACTGCATTGACACCTCTTTAGCTTTTCTTTTTAATTGTATTTTGTATAAGTTTTTGAAAGAACACTAAAAGCTCTGACAAATTCTACAACAGACTTTCATAATGCTCATTTTTCTAATGTAATCCTAAAGGAGGTGTATCAGAAAAAAAGCAAGGGAGAAGTTTTTTTATTTAGTTCATCTTTTACATAATCCATTTTACTGTATATCTCCCTACAAAAGGGTGATTTGTCGCATGTAGACATAAGCGGGAGATTCTAAACATTTTTTTCTTTAACTAGATTTTTTATTTTGAGGTATCCTAAGTACTCAGTAATTTCTCTTGCAACACTCAAATAATCCATTTTTCTAAGCACAGATTGTGTATTTATAAGTTGTGCAGAAATACATCATTATCTTATTGCTCACTTAGCAAGCAAAACTATTGTTACTAAGTTGTACCCTGACTGATATTTCAGATCATTCCATCCCTGAATTCTTACAAATTAGGCTAAGGAACACATACATCCTCTAAGGAGGTCAGTATGACAGACATTGTCAGTCGATGCCCACAAGCTTAAACTATAGACAAAATCAAGTTAAAACTGCCATTTTCTTCTAAATTCAAGTCTGAGTACACACAGAAACCTCAAGGCTATTACTACTGCCTACATATTTGACTTTGAAGATTCATCACGTTTCCAAGATGAGTGCCCTGACCAAAAGGCTACAGGCTGATTACCGAGAGAGAAGGAGAAAGTTGCTTCCTTTAAAGTTATTCTACTGTGCAGAAATTAATTCAAGCTTCAGTGGATAAAAGCTGGAGTATAAACAAAAATGGCCAAAGAATTTCTCTAATGAGATAGGAGGAAAAGCTGTTAACAGTTCCCTAAAACTATGATGATTTTGTGTTTTACCCACTTACTAAGAACGTTTAAGCAGAAATAATCCAATAAGGATTTTATCTAGATTTCTATTATATTAAAATGTAAACATAAGGTAAAAAACTAGAATTGTTCTGGCATTTTAACACAGAAATTGGAAAGGAGCTAAATCGCTCTTTAGGTCTATCATTTAGCTAAATCACTCTTTAGGTCTATCATTTAATGCCTCTTTAAAGCAAGTGCACATAACAGTTCATGGCCACACTATTATAAACCAGTTCTGAAAAGTTAGCAATTGGTAATTGTGGTTTTAATAAAACAGACCACTGTTACCTGTTGATAAACAGATCAGTTATTTAGAAAGCCTAAGAAATGTGTGATGTGTCTCTTGTTATTTATAGTTCCATAACTTTTGGCAGAAGTATCTTTCCGTTTTCTTCATACATGTTTTTTTTTGCATCACTTAACAACATGGTGTTTTCTAAGAGCAGCGATACGTATTCTTTATAACATGAATTCTTTTGTCACATCAGTGAAAACTGGGACCATTGCTACCGTACAATAGGAAGAAATCTCAGCATCTGGATCCACCCAACACAATCACTCAGAGCAGCAGATTGGCCAGGTGATGCCTTAAATCTCTTCCAAATCACATGGCAGACCCCCAAAGAACCAAAAGCTTCACTTTCTTTCACATTGTAACCAGGGTACTACGGAAGAATGGTCAATGTTTGTTTAGTTGTCACATTGTGTTAGGATATACAGCCAGCCACAGTACACATCCCAAACGGAGAATTTACCAAAACACTCCTGTGACTTGAAGTTTAGACACAATTCTCATTAAAGTAGGTGCCAAATAAACTCCAAGTGAACTCTGTTGATGATTTCATCCCAGTTAGTAGCGACACTGCCTTACTCTTATAGTTCTCATATGTATTCTAGTTTTCTAGGACAGTGAAGTGTGCCAAGCACAGTTCAATGTTTTATATTGGTCTCGAAATAGGGATGTGCAATGTATCTTCAATGAGGTCAAACTATTCCAATATAAAAGGAAAAGGAGCAAACACTTAAGCTGCATTTCTCAGATTCTCAGTTTTCTCCATTATTCTTAGCTTTCTCCATTATTGTCAGTTTATGTCAAAGACATATAGTTTAGAAGAAAAGGAATATTCCTAGGAATAGTTTTGCTTCCAATAAGCATCAGTACTCTATTTCTTCTCCATATTATTTCCAGGCTTTGATGTCTTAGCTGAGACATGGCATTCTTTCTCCTTGACATTCAGTAAAATTTGCTTTTATTTATTTATTTAAAGATATTTAGAAATAGCTTAAGTTAATTAATTACCATTGCTGTCTTGAAATTCACACTTTAAAGGTCTTATTTTCCCAGTAGTAGGAACATGTATATTGCTTAAATTGAATTAAAAAAATTCTGCTCACTTTTGAGGTTGCAGATATATTTCCATTTTAAAATGCATGAAAGATGCAAAAGAAAATTTGGTGCCCAATTAGTCCCTCCAGTAGGCTCAATCAACAGTAGTGGGTGTTGAATCCCAGGGCTGCCGCCCCAATACAGTTGAAAAGAATGGTTATACCCCAATTTAGCTACTGGCGATAAGCCTATCTTAGAAGCTAACATCGCTTTGCATACATTTTAACTCTCTCAACATCATCAGCCTCTATTCCTGACATGGTGCCTTTGCCACAAGGTAGGAACTAGATCTCTACGGAAAAAACAATTAAGACTATCTCATGCTATTCAACACCACTGGAATGTCCCCAGATTAATAATAATTCTCTGCTGGAAAAGTCCAGAATATACACAACACTAAGTGTACAGTACTCACTTCTTTGCTGTACTTTTCCATACAATTAATGAGCTATCTATCTATACTAAAAATGCTTTCCTGAGTTGGTATTTCCAGCTCTAACATTAATAAAATCTACAATCACATAGTAAGTTTATTTTAATGCTATATTTAATCAGCCCGTGAACATTTACTTACAACAAGGAAATACAATATACTGAAACAATGTACCTCAGTGATTCACAGTCTTTATAAATCTGATAACTATCATCCAAAATGTTCAAAAGTAGGTGTCAAAATTTATTTTAGTTGTATATGTAAGTGCTCTGACTTTGAGAAAACACAGTGCTCCGTATTTCAGTCAAATCTGTTGTTCAAATATGTAAATATGGACATACAGCAAGTCACCCATTTTTAAGAAACTTAACAATTATATATTACACATCAGTCTTTTAAAATATTGTCTACTGATGTTCAATATGCAAAGGGAAAAAAGGAAATCCTCCTCTAAAATTTGAACTGCCTACAGTTGAAGATTTGAAGTGCTTAAAACTTAAAGAACTTATACTTCATTCCTATTAAGGAATTCTTTCACTGAAGCTTAATTTTCAGTAACCCAGGAAATACTCACCAGTATTTCCTGCAAACCACCAAATCCAGCTATAAATGAATAAATCAATATCATTCAGCAAGAACTACCACAGTGTCCTACCTTAAATAGAGGTTTATCAATTTATTCAGTCTTTGATCATCTCCCATTTCTGAGTACAGCATTTCATCTATGTTTAATCAGAAAATTAAATTACCATTTTAATAGATTGAGATATTATATCATATCTGAAAGTGTGCAAAGATAAAGGCAATGAATAGTTCTTTTAGATCCATTTTAGATCTATGCAACCCATTTTGGATTGTTAAAAAGTGAAAGAATCAATTACAACCTGTAGAATCAGTTTATGAAAATAGAATGAAATGTCCAGGGTAGATAGGATGCTGAGTTAATAATTGACCATATACCATAAAGCATTAGTTGGAGCCTTGTAGGTCTGCTTTCATAAATCAAATATTTGGTAAAAATAAAATTATTTCTCATTTTCATTATAGTTCATTCATTACCAAATAAATTAGTCTCAAACAAAGGTAAAAATAATGTTATGCCACTGAAACATGAAAATTTAGTTATTTTCACTGGCAACCACAGACAAAACACGCAATCACTTGAAAGATACCTTACCAAGAAATATGCTCCAAAACATCAATGTAATACAGAGATGGGTTCATGCTAAAAATCACCTCCTGAGAGATCTTATCTGCTTCTATTGTAATTACAAAACTACTGCATGTCCAAGAAAAGACACAGAAGGAATAATATAACAGACAATATAGGGAAGCATAAACAGGCCTGGAGCCTGAGAGAAAAGACAAATCCAAACTAACGTTTGTGGCATGCTCATTTGCATGCATCCAAGAAAACATTTTACATTTTCTGGGTCGACTGTGCTTCTTCTTAGCAATGTCAGTTTTATTACCAGAAGCATTTATTATGTTTTGATTATAATTTTTTGGTTAAATTAAATGGTAGAAACTGCTCAGAAAGATAAAGAAAGGGTCAGCCCTTAGCAAAATCTGCCCATGATCTCAGTGGAACCTTGCATTCCTCAGAGCAGGCACTGAGAGGTAAATTAGGATGAAGTCTTCACATTTTTATGACTATCTCCAAAAAAACACCTCTGTCTTGTCAGAAGATACCTTCCTGACTTCCCTCCTCATTTCTTCTTTTGTATAAATGACTTCTGATGGTGATGATGGGTTTTTGCACCTTGAAGATAATCTGATCACAGGTATTTTTTATTATGGCTATTCGATTATTAGGCCACTTTGTATTTTATCACCAATTTCCATGCTTGCCTTTGTGATCTAATCCACTTTCGGACATTTCCATACTTGGACATGCGAAGAGCCCTAGGTCTTCCATTATAAGCTCTCCCGATCTATCAGCATTATATAACATTCATGTGTATGGCACTGATACCCACTGGCATCTTTCCAAAGAATTTTAGGTTCTCAAACTCTCATCAGTCTGACTGATTTTTGGACATCCAGCTTTTGTATGAGCGGTTATTTTCAGTATCACATCAAAAAGACCGACAGCCTTATTGCTTGTCATCATACAGTACACTAGCTGACTGCTTCTTGATAAGGTGACCTGAGGCTTCCCAGTTTGACTAAGCTAGTGTCTGGTCCTGTTTGCTTTTTCAGGATTGCCCTACTGCCACAGTAGGGTTTACTGGGATACAAAAATGTCCTTGGTTTTATTCTCCCTCAGCAGTGTATGTCACATTGTTTTATTGACTTAAAGCTTGCCATAGCTTTACAAGTTTGTCTCCATACATTTGCAGTTTTGATCGTAGCTTATCTCTGTTACGGATTTTCATGAAAACCAAACTAGTTTATGTTACCATTCCCAGTTTAAAATGGTATAGTGAAACCAGAATCAAACTTTGTGATCAAATTGAGCTGCAGAATCTAAAGATAAACCCCAATCAAAAGGGACTGAGAACCATATGAAAAGGAAAATATTTTAAAAAGCATTTTTATGCATACTTGCATACTATTTGCAATGATCATTTCCTCTGAAGGTGAATATACTTACACAGATAGATTTCTGAAGCACATATATTGCTGGTGTAGCAAACAGAATGTTTAAGATGACAGATTAAATATAAAACCAAGAGCTTGCATATCACTTACTCCGTCCTTCCTGCTCCCTTAATCTTTCCAAACTATAGGGCTACAGGATGAAATTCTACTTTTAACTGGGAAATACATCTTTTCACCTTGATGACTCTTTGAAACTAAGTCACAATGAATGCTTAAACTATTACGAACCATCTCATAAGCAGGCAAAAAAGGGGGGTGGGGGGGGCGGAGAAAATCCCATTGTTGTTATTGCCTCAGTTTTCTTTTTATTAGATTTCATAAGAATTGCTTTGAAGTTGCTTTTTCTTTATTTTTCTTTTCTTATTTTTAAATTTAAGCAACTATTTTATATCTTTCTCCTTTCAAAATGGTGGGACTTTGACAGTAATTGCTTGTGCTACATGATTCATCATATTTAACTATGTTCCCCCTTGAGTACCCAAAACAAGATTTTGCATACTGTTATTTCCAGTTTTGAGTGGTCAGTGAACACACTGCTACCAAGATTTTCCAGAAAACACAGCCTACGCAGCCAGATTTTCAGATATTATTTCATTGTACAGTGGGCAACTCAAGGATAATGACTAAATGAAACACAATTCTGCAGCATTCCTTATGCAATGCTGTCACAACGTAGTCCAAGCACTTTTACATATATGTTACTCTGTATCGATTACAAGAAAGAGCAGAAAACTGGTCCTACCAGAAAACTTTCCCCAGCTCTTTTGGAAGCAAGAAAAGTACATAACATATAAATTCATGCATTGTTTCTGTGCTACTGCTGAGCTGGAACCATCTCTGTTGCAATGTTTACATAGCTCTTCTATCAAAGTCCTCTTGATACCATAACAAAATTACTTTACTCCCACCTGATGGTATGTCATACAGAAAATAAAATACGTATATAATAACAGTCTACTAAAACAGGATAGGAAGCCACATTGTCAAAATAATTGTAAAAAAGCATTTTCTATTATCTGCCTTTTTATTAATGATTTGTAGCGCATTAATTCCATGCAAGCCAAATCTGACACAGCTGGCAACAGGCCCTAAAAGTTGGAAGGTTTATTATGACCTTGCTGCTAGCCAACTGTCTCTATCACATTAAAATGCAATCACCTGTAAAAGGAAGCATCCCTCAGTTTCCTAAAGAAAAAACAGGGACATACATGGAAAATTGGAACAAATGGAGTCCTAATGGAGAGTGGTACCTGAGCACAGGGCATGCAAGCTTGAGAAGGGAGTTAGAGAAAAGTTTACGTATTTATTTACCACCACCTTTCCAATTCCAGAGTCATGTAACTAGCACAGCTTTAAATTTAAGTTTGCTCTTCTTTCACATTAGCTGCCAACACCTCTAATGGTTATCCAGGTATCTGTAGCCTGTTCTACAGGCTATTCTGTCTCTACTCTTTACATCCCGATGTTTATTGATTATAATATATATACTGGGTATACATCTTGCTGGTACTTGGATATAGCTATTAAAGCCAGAAATTCTTTGGATCATAAGGTCTAGCCTTTGTGAAGTGTTTCTCTTTCACCTTTACTGTTGCAGTAATAGGTGAAGAATGATTACTCCTTCCTAATATGTATTCCTATAATACTATGCAGAGATGGCATTTGGGTGAAGGTAGAATGGGCTCGTTTAGTCTTTCACTGTTAGTGGAAACAGATGATACATGTATATTGTTTCTGCAGGGAAACGATTAAAGGTTAAAGAATTATGAGCCTGTAGAAATGTAATCCCAAAATGGATGTGCATGGAGTTTGGAGATTAGTTAACCACATTGTACATGCTCATTTTGAGCAATTTCTGGAGAAAAGGAAACAGAAGCTATAGATACAATTACTCACTTTCTAACATACAGCAAAGTGAAACTGACAACTTAAGTTATTCTTTTTCACAGCTATTAATCACAATCTACTATAGCACTCAAACAATGAATGCGTAGAATAGCAAATTTTATTAAAATAACTAGTGTTCATCAAAATATCAATGGAATAAATGACTTTTTTCCTTCATATCCTTCTTTCTTTTCATGACCCTAACATAAAATGTGCGTGTCATAAGATACAATTTTCTAATAAAATTAGACTTCAGTTTGGATTTTTTTCTCCTGTTGTGCATACTTACCATATGCATATAAGTGTACTGTAACTTCCTCTTCTTAAAGGGTAGAAGAAATTCTGGAATCTAGAATCTTCTAGAAAGGTAAAACTGTCTAAGTGTGTCTTTGGAAAGTGCAGCAAACACAAGAGAACTGAATATTTTCTGATCTGTTTTAATTTAATCTGCTTCAGAATCTCTTGTTAAAATTTAAACCAGTAAATCCACATGAGATCTAATCTAGGCTCGATCTATCCTGGACCATCACATATTCAGCAAGTATACTTGCTGGATACAGGAAAATACGTATTACAAATATTTTAATCTTTTTTACCTTAAAAATTAATTAATGTGATTTCTTTCTGTATTATTTTTCTTTTAGAAACAAATATAATAGTTACTATGGCTTATTTCTAGAACCTTCAAATGTTAAGAGAATTATAACTCACACAAAATTAATACAAAATAAAATACATACATTAAACTGATTTTTTTTCAGCAAAAACACATTTGGGGGAAAAGTTCACAAAAATATGTGCAATTTTTCAGCCAAAGAATTTCTTCAAATCCATTTTTAAAACCTTCAAAAAAAAAAAAAAAAAAAAAAAAAAAAACCCTTGAAATAGCTCTTCTATAACTCTTTGCATGTCTGTTAATCAAAAGTCACCCAGTTCAATTTAGATGGTAAACATAAAGTAGCAATGAGAGTAGAACATACAGTATCCACATACCAAAAACAAATAAGCATTATTGCTAGATTTGAGAATCTTTCTTGTCTCACCTCTAAGTCCTTACCTCTAAGGGGCAAAAGGAAACTATGTAACCTTAAAATTATAGCCTGTGAAAGATTTTCATCTATCCTGCACCTCAAAGCAGGAGTATTCTGCCATTTGGGACCCACAAACTACAATTTTTTTTTTCTGTTTTCCTTTCTTTACTTATTTCTTAAAATTATAGCTCCAACAGAAGAGCTAGAAACAGACAAATGCTCACAGAGAAGATGGATAATAGAGATTCATGCAGAGGAAGCCGTTAAATGTGCAAATTAAATGCAATTTAATTTAATGGGTATCATTGTGTACATGCACCGTCTGAGACAGAAGGACAGGGAAATGCATAGAAGCTTTCTCTATGTTGCTTTTAGAATACAACTCCCCCATGGCAGAGGTACTGCGTAATTTTGGTCCTCAATAAATATTTAAAGCAAACATTCCTTAATTCCTGCATTTTTGTAAAGAATAGCATTTATTTTGTACCACTGACATGTCTTTTTGCACTCTGTTATCTTATCTCTTGCAGGCCTAATTCCAGTATTCTGTATGGATGATCAGCTTCAAGCAGCTGCTCTAAAGGCCAAGGACAGCATCAAATTTAAATAGACAACAGTAAATATGAACATTACTAGATAATTTTTTTAATATGTATATTAGAAACTTTAAACAACTGCATGTAAACATTAATCAATTATGTTTACTGGTAACTGTATTTATTATAACCTACCTGGGATAAAAGCTTAAGATAGATGTGAGAAAAAAGGTGAGATGGCCATCACTACAGCACTGAAGTCAAGAAAGAGGCTGAAGAAACTGAGCTTACCTGCAATTTCTTAAAATACATCTCTTCCTGTACATGGCAAAACAGATACTGTGTATGCAGATCTAATCTAGCATTGCTACCTGGACTATTTCTCACCAGGTGATTGCCATTCCATAAGCACAATGACCATTTCTTCTGGATGGCTTCATAAGGTGAAGATAGAACTACTGCTTCTCCAACCCTAAAGTAAAAGAACTATTGACACTCAATGAAACTTGCAGGAGATCAATTTATAACAGATTAATATATATATATATATATATATGTATGTACGTGTATGTATATATATGTGTGTATATATATATATATATATATATATATATATAAAACGGAGTAAGCAGTGACCATCTGAATTTGCTGCTGCAGGGATTAGGCATATAGAGATATGGACAGGTCCATAAAAAGACCCCAAAGGAATAAGTAGAGATGTACCATTAAATATTCCTAACATGAACTGAGGATTCTGGAGGACTATGAGGGAGAAATGGACTGCAGGAAGCAGCTTGACCTGTACATCCTCCCTAAGCAGTACCTCTTTACTGCCTCGATCCATCAGGCTAGACCATCAGACTGCCACAGACTATAAGGCTAGACAGATTAGGGCTGATGCTGTAGGACCCTTCTTATGCAGTTACAGCCTCTTTTTGTTATTTTTGCTGATTTTTGCTGATTTTGCAGTGGGGAGGGGTTGGTTGGGGAGGATAGGAGGCTGTATATCAAAACCAGCACTTTAATATACTGAAAGCCCCAGGATACGTATGCTGCATCAAGTATCTACATGGACAAATCTCTGGGTGCCAAGAGCTTTCTGAAGAAGCCCAGTGAGAACAGGCTGCATACCATGTAACTGAAAGACTAAAAAAGCCTCCAAATAACAAAGTAAACAAGCAAGTGTCTGCCACCACTGCTTATGGCAACAGAGCTCATTTAAAAATTACCAAATTATGTCTTTCCTCTATGTATACATTCATTTCTGAAGAGAGAAGCTAGGGCTGTATCTTAGAAAATAATGGTTCTATCCAGTCTGCTATCATCTCCAGCAGTCATCCATCCGGTCATCAGTTATCTGTATTGTTTTTTAAAGGCAACATTTAGCTGAATACCTTCCAATACACGTTTCTCTCCACATACAGAAAGAGCAATCATGTACTTATCGTACTTATAGTTGTCTTTGTACATTACAGTTCAGGTATACTTTGTACAGTATACAGTACAGGTAATGCTATCTCCTCTTCCAGACAATTGTTTTCAGACAAATATCTGCTCTTTACTGTCAGTGTTAAATCAGTTCTCCAGTGTAGCCCAGCAGAGCTGACTCAGCAAAGATGTTGGTTGGATTCCACCCTTCTACACCATGAATACACTTTTTTTCCCTAAGATCTGCCCAAAGGATGAGTCAGCCACACAGCTATCTCCAAGAACAGGTAGAGAATTCAGCTGCCTTAGACAGCACATGCAGGGACCAACACGCAGCCTGATTTGCCTGTTCCTAGAGAGAGAGGACTGACCACTACAGCTTGCAAAGTCTTTCTCTTCTTCTGGCTTGTACAACCCTTTGCTGCTGCTGCTTCTGAATAAAAGAATGGCTGGCATACAGGTAGCTGTATGGGGACTCTCAGCCATAATCACTGTTCCCATACCTCTTCCATCCTTGGCCTCTTCAGCAACAGAAGCCCTGCAGTCCAAGATTTTTTCTATACCCCCTACATTCTCTTGACGTCCCAGCTCTCGTCCTTTCTCTCTTCCTCAGTAGCAAACTAAATTTACTCCCTTTGGCAATGTAGAGGTAAGGAAATTTAGAAAGATAAGGTTCAGGGTATATGAAGAGGAGAGGAAAAAGGAGACAGCCTGAAGAAGGAATAAATACAAAAATAATTTGCAACTGCAGTTATTGTACTGGGAGAGAAAAGGAGGAGCTGTGTCCAGTTAAGAGGGAGTATACATAAATCATCTTGCATTAGGAATATAGGAGTTGCATATACTTTAAATCTATCCTTTTGTCTTTTCCCTCTGATAAATTTTCCTTCCATCTCTCTCTATATTTAGCAGATGCAATGTGGCATGTGCTGGAAGAAGAGCTGCTATTTATCAAATTAGCCTTGAACATGCCAAGATTGCAGCCTGATTGTGGGTAAGTGAAAAAGTACACGCAAGTGTCTCACACTTATCTCTTCCCATTTATTACTACTTAAAGGAGAAATTTTCCTCAGAGTTTGTAATCCCTCAGTAAGTTCCAAATAACAGTACCTGAATTATCATCTTATTTTTCATTTAATCTAAATATATATGGCATCCTGAACGGCACATTCTGTGTAATCCAATAATTTTAGATAAACACCAAATAGTTAGTGACTGTTACTATGGAGTTTATGAGTAAACCCCAAACAGTTTTAATTCTACTCTAATTAACCTTGGTGTAACATAGAGGTAGGTCCTGATTTACTGTAGCATACTGAATGCTTTGGGATAGCATGCGCAACAGAGAGATCAAAATATCAGACTGCATTTTATCTCTCAGTTGAATGAACATTATGGCTTCAATTCTCACAGTATTTACTTCAGTTTTAAATTGACATGTGTCCATTACGATCACAGTTGTCTTGATTTACAGCAGTTTAACTAGAAAGAAAACTAGGCCTGCAATGCAGAGTTAAACAACCCAATACTTGCACTGTATAGAATTTGCACTTTACGTGTAGAGATGGTGGGTTATTTCCAATACCTGCCAATCTCTACTTTTAATCAGATCTCATTTCTGTACAATTATCATTTCAGGCTTCTGTTGATTGCTTTTGCTAGGCATAATGAGTAGAAAGAAACACTATCTCATTGTGCAGAATATTGGATTGGTTGGTGTAATAGACTCAGTTCTATTTTTTGCCTTGCTCTTTGAAAAGTTAATTTTCTCTTTCATCAAATAACTAGCAGACTACTAATAGCATATAAGGTTTTAGAGGGATTTGCATTAAAGAATGCAGCTGAGTGCCTTATCTACTTTCAGAACCAAAGTGGCATATGTATAGTCTTTTGCTATTGCATACCTAAGGTAAAGTTAACACTTGCTGCAAGCCTCCCTTAGTTCTGAATTCATTGAATACGAATGCAGATTAGCTCTCCCTGGAGCACAACTGTATTGCGGGGGGAGATGGTGGTGCTAGCACTGGCTGTGCAAGCATACGGTTACAGGTTCAAAGCCTCATCAAAGGAGCAAAACCCTTCATTCTGGTTTGAAACTCGGGAGAAATCCTCTTAAATCATATGCCATTGCATTGGGCCCTTTTTCACAGGGAATGATCAGAAGTGCCCTAAGGGAGAGCTCAAACAATTTGACAGGATGCATTTCACTCAGTGGACAGACTCCACTTTTGACAAAGCATGGAGATAATACAGTATAGACTCTGTGACTGAGATTCCTTGCAGTCAAAGTAGCAAGGAAGGGCCTGCTAGGTATGACTGCCATTTGCCCAGCTGCCTTCTTCTTCAAATAGTAATAAGTGTGTTTGGGCAAAATTTTGCCTGGTCAGGCATAGTCAGTCTTTTACAGAATCATTCACAGAGTAAAACAGAATCAACATAATGCAGCCCCCATGAGTAGTACATCAGTAGTTCTGACTACTTTTACCAGTATAGATGTGGTGGGAAAACCTCAGAAAAGACAGATACTGCAGAGCAAAGACTCAGAAATATACCCAATCTCAGGCTAAAACAGAGTCAAGCACAGACTGGGAAGCTATTCATCTATTTTTTCCACAACAAAACTACTAAGTACTGTCCTATACTAATTTGGGATACTTACTGCTGCTACATTGTTACTTGTTTATTAAATCCTAATCCCCAGTGGAGACAAAGTTTATTGATAACCTCACAAATGATATTCCTAATTCCCACACTGAATAACCTAATGGCTACTATACAGTGTTACACCAACTCACAGACTATATCTTCTGCTTTAAGGAACTCAAACACTTAACCCTAACTGTAGACTGAAACTGAAAAGAAACACAGGAAAAGCGCAAAATTCCTTATCTTCCTGAGAAATGTAAAGTGTACTGTACTAAACTTATTTTTAAGTAGGTTTCCATCATAGAAACAACACTGTCATCCCACAGTGTCTAGTTCATTTAGATAGCCAATTGCTACCCCTACATTATGACCAAGGTAAGATTCAACAGTGCCTGAAGGCATAGTGTTCTTGTATTTCTCTCAGAGAAACCTAATGGGAAGTCTCCCAAACTGATCAGTATGCTTTTACCTCCAACATCTCTCTCATACTTCATAGTTCATGCTGAGGACATCCAGAACGTAACTGGGTCTCTCCCCTCCTGTGGCCACTGTTACTCACCGCTATTTTACACCTTAACTTTCTCCATCTTTACTATATCCTGCTCTTATTGATGATTAGGACAAAGACTGCCAAGATCCAGTCCAGTACTCACTATTACAAACTGTTATGAAGAAAATACTGGGCACAACCCTCTCCAGCTCTGTGCTCACTGAACAGTTAAACAAGAAATGTCCTGGCACTAACCTCGCCAAACACTGGCCTGTCCATATTTTGTAGCATAATAAAGTGTCTGGGGTTTTTGTGCTACACAAAAATAGTTGCTTGGTAAAGTCCCTTTTAAAGATGTAGAGCCTCTTGTTTAAGTTTGATGTTTAAAGGGCTTCTCCATGTTAGGGAGGACCCTCCTCAGTGACACTGAACTGAAAAAAAGAATCTGCAAGAGGAAAAGACTGAGTGTATTTATTAAACAGGAATTCTTGTTAGACATTCACTGTGCTACAGTGCTGAAGTGACTGCAACTGAGACAGCCTGTAGAAAATAAGTTCCAACCTTTCTTTTGGAGTAACCTCGTGACTGCTCTTTTCAACCTACTTTGCACTTTTTCTTCTTACTAAAATTCCACGAGAACTACTGCAACTAAGGTCTTTAAGTAAAGACTTCAAGGGCATGTGAGGTGCCTCAAATTTTATTTCCATCCTTTGAAATTTGCTGTCTATTCTTAATTAAGTCTTGCTATTACTCCATAGTATCTAGCGTGCAAGCCCTAATTGTATCTCTAGACTTAGACTACATTCAAAAACACCAGTGACATTCATTCTATTCTCAGGGAGCAAACTAATGTTTGTCTTTCCAGTGGCACCTCACTAAAAAGTCCATGCATGTTATTTTACTTATCCGAAAATCCTGTATTTATTTTCTCACAAGGTAATCTAGCAGGAACTGCCCTAAAAAGACTTCAAAACAGCACTCCTATGCCCACTCTATACATGTTTGTTCACAAAATCTTAACCCTTATCTTTCAAATCTGAGGCCAGTCTTAGGCAGACTGACATGCTAAGGAGCCTTAGAGTAATTTTCTCCCTGAGAAAATCATTGAAAAATGATCTAAAAATCATTTCATTTCTAAAAATAAAAATCTAAAACAAGTCAGAGTACACTTTCTAATATCGGGCTCACCATGACTCTATAATCTCTAGTCCAGCTACCCCTAAATATATTCTAATGCTAATCTTAGGCTGTGCCTCAGTTCATTGCAACCTGAAGAAACAGAATTACTTATTTTTCATGGATTAATCTAATAGTTATTATAAAAAACTACTTTGGAGACTTTGCCCTGGTAATACTCTTCCTTGAACTTTATTGAAAAATAAAATACTGAAAAAATCGCCACATTATTTTATTAAACTTGTTAAAACCCTGCCTTACTAAATATAGCACCTGCACCATCCCTAACTCCTGTCTGTGATGAAAGCTAAGGCCCTTCAGTGTCTCCCAAGGAAATGACATTTCTCATTTTCTCACAGTGTAATAATGGCAACTGCTCTAAATGAACACAAGGCTCTTTCAAGTATTTTCATTCAAACTACATATATGTTATTTTACTGAACCCCATCTATTACACAAATGGTAACATTTATCTGAGACTTGATTCAATGATTCCAGAAAGAAGAATGTGTTATTTAAGTAACATAAGTAACTACTTAGTTTAGGCTAGGATGACTTCACTAGCACTTAAAGGAAACAGAGGTGATGACAGACACTTAACTGATTTTGATACACTTCTCAGTCATGAGAGGAGGCTCTCTGAAGCCACTCAACAGCATCCACAGACCAAGTGGCAGAGACTGCATGAAAGAAAATAAGCCATATACTCTGTGTATTAAACTAATTAAACAAGTAAGCATCTATTCAGTTGTTTCAACTGTAAGAGGCCTGACAACTGAAATTGTGAAGAAACATTTTGCATTCAAGAGGCCAGCAAGTATGGAATTTACTGTCAAAAATATTGCAAAACAAATGAGCACAGCCAGAATCTTCCAAGAACCAGTGCTTGAAATTTTTGTCTAGTAGTTTTGGAAATAAACTAATGACGCTTCAGTCCCTCTGTATTTTCCTTCCTGCTTTCTTGAGTTTATTGACATATTAGCATTACGTTAATTTGAATTAAAGAACTCCTGTTATTCTTACTAACAATTCAAAATAATTAAAATTAAATTAATTATAATGAATTAATCTTGCCACTTATGTACATACCAATAACTAGGGTGTTGATTTCTGGTTCTCAGCTTTTAATTTTTTTTCTTAGAGTAACATGTTGCATGTTGCCTTCAAATTTTACAATTCCATTTTCAGCTGTCACATGTTTGGAGACTACTGTCACAGTCATTTATATTATTTAAAATAGTAAAGTAATAAAATATGGGCTACATGTGCCTTGTGCATATACTACTATTTCACGTATTTTAGAGTATTATGTAATTGTGGCCACATTCTCCCTGATTCTTTGCTTGTTTTGTCTCCATTCAAATAATTGAACAAATTTTAAAATAACCTGAAAATTGAACATACTTCAAATGCAAGCTTTAAATGCAACTTTAATTGCAAGCAATCATGACTGATTTTACAAAAACAAACCGTTTTGCATTATAGGAGGAGTATCTCTTGTTTTGCTGTAGAACAATGTCTTGTCTCTACTAATTATATACTGCTTTCTTATAAATTTTCCTTATGTGTTGAAATACAAAAATGGTTAATTAAAGACTAAATTACAAAACAAGAGATTAAAAAAATACTACAGTAAGAGAAATAAAGTCCTTCAGACTTACAAGACATAAGTTTTATGACTGCAACTGTCTTGTTCAAAAAATGAATTCATATAATGCTTTGATATTATAAGGAACCATTACTTCTTCATCAATAAGAATAAAGCTATGAAAGCAAAAAAATCTACAATATGTTGTAGTATACAAAAATGCTCAATAGTTAACTAGCATACGTCTTCCCTGTGAAACAGACAGTATTCTCTTCCATTTAGTTATGAACTAATTAAATGGTTCAAGTCACACTAAATATTTCTGAAGATTATTGCAAAACTATTAGAAGAGGAGTTACCAAGAAAACTGATATTTATTGGTGACATTATTTACCTTACCTTAAGTCTGCATAAAGACTTTACTGGTCAATTCAGTTGAAGGAGGAATTTCAGTACTGTTTCGCACACAGTTTTTTCTTTTCCCCAAAGCAAAAATTATAACTACTAGACCTTCTAACCACTTAATAAGTGCTTAATATCTTTGAAGTGACAATCAGAGTGTAAAACATTCCATAAAAATGCTAAACAATTGCTATCCCAAAGAGAAGTACAAATAGAATATACTCGATTAAGGTATATGACACCCACATAAAGCGCAAATTGGACTTCCAGTAGTTAACTGTACCAATAAAATAATGATGTTTAATAACTTTTATCTACTCTTCACAACAGAGAGATACTTTTTAGTAAGTCTCTTCCAGTACCGCAGTCCAACATTTCATACGGCAGTGCCTCCAAACTTAGTTTGAGGTACCATGATGCAAACAGTGTGTTCAAACCAACGCAGTGCTTAGCACTGAAGGAACCTAAGAGCGCTTAGCACCTCATAAGAACAGATCCAGTATTATCCCTGCTTGGCTTCTAGATTTCTCAAAATATTATTTATTCTATCACTACTTCGAAGTAGCTAGAAAATGCCTGTGCACATTCAGAGAGCTGCTACTGATCTGCTTCTTTTCTTCAAGGAGCAAAAGGACAGCCAAATTTGTTAGGTATTCTAAGGATGAATGACAGAGATCTTATGCCTTTTAAAATACCTTCCAGGAATGATCTAACATCATTTTACTTCCAGACTGAGTAGCTTAAAGGTTGTTTGGTTGTTCTTTTCAAGTGCTTTACCAACTGCAAAAATAGCATACTTGAGTTTTGGATGAAACAACAAAAAAAGGTGAACAGGAACACAGAGATGAAGTGACCAGACATTGCCTTTGAGAATCAGAGGTTACTTCAGCTTCAGAGCTCATTCAGGCTTGTCTTTCACCTTTCAGTCATAGGGTTGGATGGAAATTAGTATTAAAAGAGGAAAAAGGAGGCTTGGTAACATGCAAAATACTAGTTAGTGTTCATGGTACTGTTACAGGCCACAGAAGACCTGTATTAGTATGCTGTATGCTTCTGGCTCTGACTAGAGATTCCAGTGAAATCTTGATGAATCCTTTGTTGAAACTACCATATTTAAAAAAAAAAAAAAAAAAAAAAACATAGGAACACAGGTTTGATAGGCTTGTACTTGTAATGGTAATAATCTATTGTTAAAATTTCTAACTAGCTGTTGTTAGATCTATGAATAAATGTGCCAATTATAGGAATTTTTTGCAGTGTCTATTAGGAATCAGGATGAAAACTGATTTCAAGTATAAAAGACAGGCCCAACTGATTCATATTATACTTTTAGTTGTGAAAAATTATGTATTACAATATAAATCTTATCATATGCATTTAATTCATCTAAAAGATATTCCATTCAACTGATATGCTATTTCCTCTTAATGTAGTATGGTACTTCATTATGATAACAAAGCACAAAATATTATCAAAATACTTTGCTATTATTTCTTTCTATTTTCTACTAGTGGAACATACCTGGCAGAAAGATTCCAGTTGATTTAATTCATCCGTTAGACTTGCACCATCCGCTGTATTCACTAGATAATCAAAACAAAGGGAGTGATATTATGATAGAGTAAGGAAGACAGAGACAAAGCTGTTCTCTATCACTATTTCCACTGTAAGTAATACATAAACTAATGCCTTCAACACCAAGTATATATTCTTGTTTTAAAAGAATAAATTGCTAAATCTATACAAAGTCAATAGCACCTTAGGACATGGAGTATTTGGCATTTTTCACTTTTATTTTTTTAATTTGGAAGATTTACTGTATCTATTAGCTTTTTGTTGGTAAGTGCTCCTGGTAAGATTGAACATTTTTTATATCATTAATTTTCCCTAAACACATATTCAGTGCTTTTATTTGATGTTGATAAAAGCTGAAACACTAGATACGTCTGGCACAATCTATAAAGGTGTGGATTCCAAGTGACAGTCAACACATTGCAGGATGATACCATATGTTTATAGGAAAAAAAAAAAAAAGGAGAAACTGATCACAACAGAGTCTTTTTAAAGAGTGTATGTATTTGACTAAAAGCTATTGCCCATTTTTAGCCAGATTCAATCAAGTTAGATAGGCTTATATACTAAACCACAGTTTTAGCATCAGCAGACCTCATATAATCCCATGATAGAACCAGCTGCCATCCTTAAGTGATTTTTTAAAACCAGTGAAGACATTTCCCTGATATAACTGCATTAATGACAATATTTTTCTTAAGATACAGTATAAAGAGAAATTGTGAAAAGACTGGAAAAAACACACCCCACTTTAGACAGGAAAAATTAAAAATATTAGTGACAATTAATTTTTTCTATAAGAAAATCATTTTCCTAACATAAGCAGTATTCATTGAAACTTATTTTTTTTTCTTTTCTGAACAAAGTAAAAAATAGAAGGATAAAACCAGAAGCTTAGATCTAATGTTTTAAAGTGGTTGTATATTGTACCTGCACTAAATGTATTCAAGGCTCCACATGGAATTTTCAGTTTTCATCCTTTTCACCTCAGAGAAGAAATGCTAGTCTGAAAGCAAGACAAAGACCACAGATTCTAAGTCAAGCTCTTGACTGAGACTACCACATTATATTACTATAGATGACTCAAGTATCATTTCTATGAGTTTAAAGAAACGTGTAGCAGAGTTTATAAAAGGATGTATCAGAAGGTATGCGAATACTGGCTCCAAGGCAACGACTGCACCAAGTCTTAACTGCTTTGGTAGAGCATCTTTCAATAGTAGTATGTTTGAAGTATTACCTTGGCTACACATTACTATTGGGAACTTTCTGTGCTTACTTCTAGAAAGAGAGTCTAGGAATAGCCTCAGTATCTGGCTTATATTATAATAACCAAGTGAGTCAGGCACAAAATGCACATTTCATCTGCTTTAGTAACTGTTCCACATACAGAATGAAAGTACTTTGTTTGTTCAAACAAGAGCTATGCACTAGGAATCAGTATGTCCTGATCTGAAACCATTTAAGGCCCAAAGTGTTCATTTTGGTCATGAAGTGAATCCTTATAAACTTCTAAAATAATTGAGTCTTTAAATAGTTTTAAAACAGAAATGTCTCAAATATTTGCTGGAGAAAATCTGATCTTTTCAATGGCACAAAATCAAGGAAGCTTTCAAACTGTAGCAATACTACTGCAAAGCTTTGAGCACGAAGTCAGGACAAAATGCTTGTTTTACCAGTTTGTTAAGTGATTAAATGAAGCTTAAATAGAAAGCAGGAAAACTCGCATGAAGATCCCTTCCCCAAAGTATCTTCAACACTTAAAGATGTTAGCAGAACATTTGTTTACACTATATAGCTGCTACTGTATGCAATGCAAGCATATTATTTCCTCTAATGAACCAAAATAACAATCAACTCTAAGTGTTAAATAAGTAAGTTCAGCTTAGCCTATTTGTGTAGTACCTCCAAAAAACTCGAGGCAAAGCACTGTAATTTCCCATTTTCAAGACTCTTTTTCACTTGCATGTAAAACTTTTCCAAAGTTTAGCCCTTTGAATTAGTCTACGCTACATACCTGTATTGTCTATACAGGTGATTCTTTTGCTTCGGGAGAATGAGATTAGGGAACTTAATGTACTACGTGGCTCACAGTGTTTTGTCAGTCCTTTGTCTGAGCAGTTTTATTGTTTCTATTCTTTTTCAAAATGTTTTGAAATTTGGCAGGGAGTTGCCAAAGAGGAGCCACATGTCATTCCTGTGAAAAGTCACCCAAAATTTGACAAAAGGGTAAACCTTCAAATCAATGTTAATGAGTGAGATGTGCAAAAGTATTAGCTTGAATACTGTTATGGACTTTGCTATAATTTGTCCATTCAGCATGTCTTCCACATCTACCAACCTGGTTTGTTTCTTAAACCCAAATTCCTTTTGATTCCTTTTTCTTTCTTTTTTCCCCAAATCTAGTTAATGCATGTTTAACCCCAAGCATTAGTCTCTTCATTCATGCACAAATTATATATCTAGATTTGTAGATCAACCAACTGCTGCCTGTGTTTTCAAGAAAATTAAACTTATTCTTCACAAAGCATAACTCTGAGGTAAATATTCAAGTGTATCATTATACTGTCATTTAGAATAAGGTTTTAATCCTACTATAAACTTCCAAACAACTGAGGGAATTAAAATACAGCCAGTAATCTTTTGGAATTACAGTTTACCGAGTTCCTATTCATCCATTCCCGACTGTCACTTCCTAGTAAGAGCTGTACTGAGATTTGTGCTGTCTGCATAAGACCATGAAATCAAAGCTTAGTGCATCGTACATCAGGTGTGATGCTTTCGCATAAATGTATTCCTTCCACTGAAGCACATCTTCATAGATCCTTCAACCATGGACTTGCTTCCAGATGGAGTAGAGGTTTCCAAGATAAGGCAATAACTTTTCTGATTAATAATAAAGTAACAGGTAGATGAAAGCTCATTTTTTCCAGGCCTTCCACATATGATTCATTGCTCTTTTACAAGTGAAGCAATCACTCCTATGACCAAAGAACAACAGTGATATTTCATAAAAGAGTGTGAATCTCATGTCATTGACAAGCTTTACTTTTCCTGTCCCTGAATCCTATTATTTTTCTGCATTTGTGTTATGATTATTTAATTTTTCAAAAAGGTTAACCTAGTTTTGAAAAACCTGTGATACTAAAAGTAGACTTTTGTTGATTTTTACAACTTAAAATTATTTTCTCTGTTAAATTTTTAATAGGTCTTACTGAGAAGCCACATAGAAATTTGACCGATGGCCATAAGAAAAGCCCAATATGCCTGTTTTCTTTACCCCATTTCAAACAAAATAGATTCCTTCACAGCATGTTTTCTTGAGGTTTTTAAACTTAGACTGTCATTACAAAATTCAGGCCATTAAAATAAAAATAAAACCTAACCCCAAAGCAATTTTCTTTATGTGATAACTGGTATAAACTTGTCCTGTCATGTTTCGTAATTTATAATCCCAGTTTCAATTTCTTTGTTATTGTTTTTCTCTCTGTTACTATATTGAAGATCCACACAAATTATTAAACATTCAACTAAAATCAAACAAAGGATCTAAACTCCTAAAGCAGAACTTCATTTTGTCATCTAAATCTGAATTGTAATACTGGCAATCCCTTACTTAGCTTCTACTTAACATGAGTGGTACCTGAAAACTCATTTAAGTTTATTGAATATCTACAGTTCTGCAAATACGCAGGCATAATTCAATTCTTCTTTAGCATCAGCTCAGCAGCTTCTCTGTTAAGTTTAGCCCAGTAAAGATCAAGGAGCTAAGGATTTCCACATTATGTCTCCTGAGTTTTTAGGTAGTGATTTTCAGAATATAACTAGTAAAGTTGTTTCCTGAACAAATGAATTAATTTGATTTTTCCCATTTCAGACACTGAAAAGCTGTTTGGACAACCTCCAGAAATATCAGAGATATGGTCTTAACATTCAGAAAGAGTTCTTCTGGAGTCTATTTAGGGCCAGCTACCTTTCTGCTTATGTACACATGGCTTTGGTACTCCACATAATGATCATTAAAAATAGACATCTGGAACTCTAGGTGTTTTTGTTATGGCATTTGGCCGTAATGTTCAATCCTGCTGGACAATGCTTATTATCTCTCCGAATGTGTTTGTTTCTTTTTGACTGTACTAGTAATAGCTAAACGCTTGAAGTTAATCACATTTACACTAGAGTTGAAACACAGCGGTTTTCAAGGTTTTTTGGTTTTGCCTCCATTACCTTAAGCTGTGGTAATCTTAAAAATGAACATGTCTATTTTTGTATTTTTAATCTTAATTACAACATTTTCAGACAGAAAAATCTTAAGTTTAACAGAAACATCAAGAATATATAAAATGACAATAATTCAACTTGGGCTTCATTTAAGTATTTAGCATGTTTAACAGTGATACATATTTTAAACAAAATGTTGGCTTAGTCTATGAAATACCACAGGTTTTGGTACTATTACAGCTAAGGGCAAAATTTACTCTCAGATCTATTTGCCAAATCTTCATTTGAAGGTGTTCACTACACCTTCTCACAAAGCTAAGGAGACACATGAGAAGACACTGCTGTACCCATTATCTCCAAGATTATAAAACTGCCAGAAATATCTAATGTTTGCCATAGAAAAGGAGTACAAATACATTTTGATAAAGTTCTAGTCAATTCCGAACTTATGCCAGTACAGTTTTGAATTGACTTGATAAACTAACAATGAGACCTCCCTTGATACAGGGACAAATAGGGACTAAATTATTATTTTGTGGTGGGGTTGTAAAAATATGCAGGGTTCATGTGAACCTACGGGCAAGCCAAATCATCTCATCTGTGACCTGAACCAGTAACTTCAAAGCTGAATTACAGATCTAGTATTACAATTAGCTCCCTTTTGTGTAGGTGGAAAATCCTTTAACACCAGGACACAAGCTTGGATTGTCTCAGCTTGACGCCCATTTTCATCATTGCCAACACTTGCAATCAACCTACTGTTCCTACAGCAAACAGTTCCGGAAGCTATTAGTGCTTTTACAGATCTTAATAGACAGTGTTGCTGCACATTTGCAGACAACTGTTACATACAATTAGTGTCAAACCAACCTACTACACCAAAATATTCTGAACAGGAAGATGTGAGGCCTGAAAATTATAATGCTATTGGAAAGTACTTCCAAAAATACATCTGATGCAGCATTCACTTTAAAAGGCAATACGGACTTTCCTAACGTATCTTTTTAATTTTTATTTTACAATAAACAGAAAGTGGCTTTGAAAGGACAAGTAATAAATGTCACACAGCAATTCAGTACGCCTGAACACAGAAGTGGAAGTAGATCTGTAAAATCAAAGAATACTGACAAATTAAATGCTGCTAAGCTTATGCTCTTGCATTGATAAACGATTCCACATTTATCGTAATAGCTATTATAAAGGAAAATAAGCTCCAGTATATGTAATTTAAAAACCTTATGCTGTAGTCTTGATGTTCTGTTAAGTTTTCTCTGGGTGCATTGAAGAGTTGACTTTTTCAAAAAGTCCATTTCCATGATGTTCAAAAGAGGTGCCATGTACAGAGTAGGTCCTAAAAAGCCAACTTAAAACTCCCTATTACATTAGGCCTACATTAGGCCTAAATTTAACATATCACAGAGTTGAAAGAAAACATCTGTAGGCATTTCAGTTTAATAGAGACATTTTAGCTTGCTTCAGAAAGCTATAGTCAAGAGTCTGAACTTTCATCATTAGAGTGTATCAGTTCAAAATAAATTTAAGAGATAGCAGGGCTGTATTATAGCTCTTGCATCCACACCTGGAGTACAACTACAACAGAGATGCCCTAAGCAAATGAGAAATTGGCAGCTGTACGATGCCACGTTAGAGAGCAGGTTTCCATCCGTTCACCCACGGTTCTTCCAGAATTGCTCTCTTGTTCTCAACCCTTTTTTTCCCAACAGAAGATTCCCTCTTTTGTTGCTTTGCACAGAGAAAAAAAAAGGGTCTGCATGTTTTTTTTCCATCTGTCGAGTTCTGCCATCTTTCTGTCCACTTCATAGAAAGGCATGACATAAGTCCATGCTTTCCTTTTCCTCCTCTATGCACTCTGCATCAGGCTTAACACACTAGTAAGAGGATATCTGATTGCTTGAGGAATGGTATTACTGAGCTCAGTGACCAGTTAATTCTAGTCTTTAGTACTTTCAGCCTCTTAAGTACTTTCAGTCAGAAAATCTGACTATTATATGAATGCTTCTGTCCTACTATCAGTCAGGATTTTTGCCTTATATATTAAATATTTGTTAGCTAAATAATAATATTACTTGCCTCCTCTGCTGCAAAATATTGTTCTCACGATTTACTATGATAGCAAGTTTCTATTTTTCCTAAGGAATTGAACTGAAGAAAAGCATTCCAGTTATTAAACTACACACTTTACATCATTACAATTCAGTAAAAAAAAAAGAACTGAATTCAACTAACAGTATGGTTGTGCCACAAGGGAAAAACAATCCGCAGCAAGACATCAAATTGGTTTCAGAAAACAGCTGAAGAGCCCATGCCAAAGAATGCTGCTGCTGCATTGTGTTTGCATTTCTGTGATGGGATTTACATAACTCAGCATGACATTATATTGGCTAAGACACAAATCTAGTCTTTACTCCAGCACAGAGCTCACTGTGTTGTGTCACCAAGATTCCCTCTGCCAGGCTTCTGTATCTTGCCCATCCAAATACAATCTATATGCATATTTATCCATTTAATGCTTGCTGCATGACACTTAGTGCCTACATACTCACAAAGATACAGTATACAGATATAAGACGTTTTTCTTAGCAGACACATTATTTGCCATTTATACAAAATCACTGAAATGGCAACTATAATTTTATTTACCCACTGAATTAAAATACATCTTTCCTCTATTAGATCATTATTGCCCCTCTAATTTTTTCTGCTATGTCTTTCATTCCCCTCATGTTTACTGGCACTTAATGAGCTTTCAGCAAGAACACCATTAGAATCACAATCTGTCCATTAAGCATATCACCAAAGATGTACTTTTGCAAAGCACTAATGAAGAATCTAATTCTAAATCTTTCCTGCAGAGTTCCAGTTCTGTAGGCTGCATAATAATTCTGAAAGAAATCTTGATGCTTCCTCAGATAGCTCCTGTGTTGCCTAAAATTTCACTTCAAAATTACTGTTGCAGCCCTCTGTTGATTCCTCACCAAAAACAAAACCGCAGTATCTCTGAGGTAGGGTAGATACACCAACTTGCTTCTAAGCTTTCAAGTGCTCCTGATAGCAATATCAATAATACCATAGGGCTGGTCAGTGTCTCCTTGCAACCAACACTGGAGAAAAACACAATTTTACCAGCTTACTGTTTAATTCTAAAACCAATTTTCTATTTAAATTTTGCTTTTCACAGCACAAACCTCAGGTAGAATGATGGCATTATATAAATGTTTCGTATGACTTTACAAAATATGCATAAGTTCTCCACAGAGAAGACAAGATGACTTAAAAATTTGTACAGATAATTCATTCTCAATTCTCCATTCCTCTTTAAAATGTGGAGGTTCTTTAAAATGTATCCCTTATTTCATCTGAAAATATCTTCTCTCATTCTCCTCCTCCAGACAGGTATTTTTGTGACTATTCATAATTGATTTCTTGTCTGTCATCTACACCCTACATTAAACTCACTTTGTTTCCACACTAGGTCACTTCTCTCCTCATAAACTTGAATATCTTCACTATCTTCCCACATATCATTTGAATTTATCTCATTGAACTCATGAGAAAAAAACTCATTACGTTTTTCCTAATATTCAGGTGGAATTTCCTGTGTTTCGGTTTTTGCCCACTGCCTCTTGTCATGTTGCTTGGCACCACTAAGAAGAGTCCTTAGGTTTAGCTCAGTTGGTTAGAGTCTTCTCTTCTCCAGGCTAAAGAGGCCTAGCTCTTGCAGCCGTTCCTCAGAGGGGGGATGTTCCAGTTCTCTAATCATCTTTTTAGCCCTACGCTGGACTCTCTCCAGCAGCTCCATGTCTCTCTTGTACTAGGGAAATCAGAATTGGACATAGTACTCCAGATGAGGCCTCATCAGGACTGAGTAGAGCAGCAGGATCACCTCTGCCGACCTGCTGGCAACACTCCTCCTAATGCACCCCAGGAGACCACTGGCCTACTTGACCACAAGGGCACATTGCTGGCTCATGGCTTGTCATCCACCACCACTCCCAGGTCTTTCTCTGCAGAGCTACTCTCCAGAAGGTCAGCCCTCAGCTCGTACTGGTACTTGGGGTTATTTTTCCCTAGGTGCACGACCCTGCACTTGCCCTTGTTGAACCTCATGAGGTTCCTCTCCGCCCAGCTCTCCAGCCTGTCTAGGTCTCCCTGAATGACAGCATGGCCCTCGGGTGTATCAGCCACTCCTCCTAGTTGGGTGTAGTCAGCAAACTTGCTGAGGAGGCACTCTGTCCCTTCATCCAGTTCATTGACGAGTAAGTTGAACAAGACTGGACCCAGTACTGAGCCCTGGGGGACACCGTTAGCTATAGGCCTCCAACTAGACTCTGCCAGTGATGACAACCCTCTGAGCTCTCCCATTCAGCCAGTTCTCAATCCACCTCACTGTCCACTTATCTAGCCCTTACTTCTTGAGCTTGCCTAGGAGGATGTTATAGGAGAATGTCAAAAGCCTTGCTGAAGTCAACATAGAAAACATCCACTGCTCTCCCCTCATCTACCCAGTCAGTCACTCCGTCATAGAAGGCTATCAGATTGGTTAAGCATGATCTCCCCTTGTCCTTATTTAATTTACTTTGAGGCATCAGCTAGCCATTAATTAGACCTAACTAGATGCAGGCAAAAATATCCTAGAAGAAATGCATCATCTGCCTATGTATTCACAGGTTCTGTTCAACTCAGCTGTACGAAACCCTTCAGAGCTTCTCTCAGCTATCTGGAAAAGGCTTGAGGTCAACAGGAGCACTCCAGCTAACACTGCCTGGATTTAATTTTCTCTGGTTAGCAGGGTCATTCTCAGTAAAGATTTGTCAGTTAAGAATTCACTTTCCCATGTGCTCTGTCAGAGTTCAAGTCTGTTGAGAATGGAACAAAAGTCATTTTTTCTCTCACTTTTCTTTTTTGCCTTCAGGATGTTTGTGACTGTTGATTTTAGGCATATCCTTTCTGTCCTGTCAAAATACATATAAACATAGATAATATAATATATATAATGCAATAATATAATAAATATAAATAGTATTTTTTTTTACTTCTGAAGTCAAACACTTGTTAGAAGAACCAAATTTAAGTAATAGTAACTTAGTAAATTTGTTTGATTTTTAAATCAGTAATTTAAATAATAGAGTGACTGAAAGCTTTGGAACCTCTGAGGATCTCTATGAAGCAAAAATTCAGCATTCAAACTGGAACTTTTTGAAAGAAAATAGGATTACATTGTTTCAAGCTGTATGAAAAGCACTACAAAGTTACAATAAAGAAAATTAAAAAAATAAATGCATAAGCTGTTACTAACATCTGTCACTATACAATATCCCAGTAACTATACCTTCATAGTGGTTTAGCACATCTTCACTCTAAAACACCATCTGTTCTGATCTATAAAAAATAAACTTGTAGTAAGGAGGGAAGGTTCTTTTTTCTTTCCTTTTTTTAAGTCATCAAATTTAATTTGTGTATATTAGTAGCTATAATAAAACATGTATATCTGAATATTGTATTAGATACAAGCAAAACAACGCTGTTGGCTAGAAAAATTCTAAATTGGATTTGACCATTGCATTAGTTTCTCTTGTTTCAGATACAAATGCAAACAAATCGGTATTTCAGCCAATCCAGTTTCCAAATGCACTGTTTGAAAATTCCTTCTAAGAAAAACTCATAGACAAACTAACTCTCCTTAAACATAACATTCAAAACGTAACTTCAGTCTGTAGTCAGTTCTACCTTAGCACTTCTCACCTGTGCTCCCCAGGAAATAACTGATGAAAATGAACACAACTAAGAATATAAAAGGAAACAAATCTGTCAGCAGAACATGCCTTTGCTTTTGATGCCTGCAACTAACATCTTGGCCTTGTCACACTCAAAAGTGAAGTTTGTGTGTATTTTTGAAGAGTTGGGATAGAAAACTGCATTTTTAATAATGGGAAAATCTACAATCATCTAGGAACTCTTTGCAAAAATTTGACATTTTCTTCTGTTTCCATCAGTGCAAGTGTGCCACTCCCAAAGCGCTGCTCTGATTGGTGGGTTTGGAAAGAAAAAGTAGTTATTAGGGTTTAAACACTTGTTTACCAAAAAGATAAAGAAGAAAAGGGTAACAAGGAAGTATACTATTTGGAACTAATTTGAAATTAAAGTTGTCATAACAAGTATGCTTTTAGAAATGAAAGCTCTGGTTGAAGGTAGCATTTTTCTGTCTGGCAAAGCAATATTTCAGCCTTTAGGCTGGTCAGAATACTTCCAAAGAAAGAAGCTTTCAACAAGCAAAGTATTCAACAGGACATGGTTGAAGCAAACAGCATGGAAAGTGTGCCACCTAAGAGCCAGGATCTGCCACTATTACCCACCCTGAACAATATTACTGGGGTATTAGCTAAAATTTCTTACCCATAGGGAAATGTTTGGGTGACATTGTTCAAAGCAATAGAATCTCTCAAAAGTGAGTGAAGTGCTTCCCAGCACTTTACTGTAATTTTCCCTGCACAGCTTCAGCTTCAACAACATCTTGTAAGGAGCCTACTTGTTGGGAGCGACTTATTACAGAACCTACATACACACAAATCTATCCTGGACATAGGCCTTCACTACCCAGATTATCATAAATCCGTGGGGACTCTTTTTAACAATATGATCTTTAGCTGGAAAAAGGTTTCCTCACACCTTCTCTGAGACATACTAATTTTGCCAGAAAACTTTCATTACAAGAGCGTCTTTAGTCCTAGTTAGAATTCTGAATCAAAACTACACAGTCACTGGGAAACAATAAACAGTTTGATTGCCACAGTACTGCCTTTGTACGAGATGCTCACGTTAAACCTGTGCAAGCCAACGATGCAGTTTCAGACTTGACATACACTTATAATGAGCACTATACTATTAATGATTTTACTATTCAGGGACTTCTTGCTTCTGCTGTTTTCATAGAACGCTGGGAAAGATCTAGCTTTCAAGTAAGTACTGAATGGAATGTATATATGTACGTATGTAGGCACATAAATATATTTATGAATTTAGTGGAAAAAAATGAAAATGGGGGAAAAAATTCCCACACAGATCTTTACAACAGAAGCAGCAAAAACTCCAAAATCAAAATGAAATAGAATCTTATGAAATAAATTGCAGAGCTGATTATGAAAATCAATATAAAATGTTTTCAAGGCTTGTTTGAATTATAGTTATTAGAGATTGACAAGACACTTTATATTAATATATTTAACCAGAAAATGCCAAACAGCAAATGCAAGAAATCAAGATGCCTTCAGTCTTTTCATCAGTGAGATTCAATACTGAAGTAGCTTTTCCTTAGGTTAGCAGTCACAACAAACCAAACTTGTGAGCAGCTGCTGGAGAAAATAGCTTATTGATGTTATGTTGGGAAAGAACATGAGTCTTGCAATCTGTGCAGCAACAAAATGCAATAAGAACTGTACATTTGATTTTGGATGAAATATTCTTTCAAAATGTTTACAATTGTAGTACAGCCTTTATTCAATATTTCTTTCATTGCTATAACTTTGTAGAAAAAACTTTTGAGCAGTGGATAAGTTTCCAAAATAGAAACGATAGAGTAGGAAAGACAATTTATAATGCATAATAGATGGAAGAACAGGTGCATGAGAAAGTTTTATATTTTGGACAGATTGTAAAACTGAGATATTCGGATGTGACTGGATTATAAAGTCTACAAGCAGAGGCAATGGGAGGAAAAAAGAACTAAAGAAAACTGTACTTTATTTGACAACCACTGTTGTTCTGACTTGAAATACTAGATACCAGTTAAAAACATTCTGGGGGAAAAAAACACATCAAAATAAATATAGGGAAATTTCCTTCACTTATTTGTCTTACTGTTGCTTCTTTACTTGTTGTTCATACTACCTCAGTTACACGTTAATTATGTAACAGGTAATATTTATTACCTAATTACCTAATATTACAAACAATTATTTCTTTAAGTGCACAGTTATAACAAGTCAACAAAGGTTCCTTAGATTTAAGTTAAAGCACCTGAATGGAAACTACATCTCATTCATCCCAGCCAAAATCTAAATTCTAGCAACAGATTTGTGATTGATATTGTGATTGATATATAGGTGTTCCAGACTGCTATCAGTTGAAACCAGTCCAGTTGTTCTTCAGGTCTTTATCTCCTGCAACTTCCCCATTCACCTTTACCTCTCCAAAACTCTTAAAATATCCAGTCCAGCCTTGTTAGGTACTTGATTCTCAGTGGATTTACTGTCTTAGCTGGGTAACACAGGAGGTTCACAGCTGGGCAGGAGCTGCCACCACAGAGGCAGGGCTGCCAGCAAAATGAGGTACAAAGTTTGAAGCCAGCTTTTCAGTCATGGCAGAGAAATTTTCAGGGGAAATATATATCCATCTGCATCAAGGTATCTCTAAAGTTCCCCTGATCTCCTATGCTTCTGAAAGAGTTTGGTCAAATCTAATTAGACTATTGCAGCTACTAGGAACTTTCAGAGCATTTTCTAGGTATTTATTGCTTTGTCTGTGAATATATAGACTGGTCTGCATTCCTTTCAGCTGGTTGTGACCCCTTATACTGCTATTAGACTTCTGCCACAATCTAATTCTATTTTTTTAAAAAGGTTTTTGATAAGGAAAAGCAGCAAACTGTGCCTTAAACAATGTTTTAAATTGCCTTAATCCTATGAGGAGATAAAACATGCTAAACATCTTTAAAACTTAGTGTCTTAGTAAGAATAGAATCAAAGAACCACCAAATGATTGAGGTTGGAAGAGACCTCTGGAGATCATCTAGTCCAACCCCCCTGCTCAAGCAGGGTAAAAGAAAAGGTAGAAGAGACTAAGAATGTTGCAGCAGTTGCTCAACATCTGGAAGTATTAGGTCCTTTGCTTGTAAAATGCTCTAAAAAGCATCATGCCTACAATCATGTATTCAAAGCAGATAGGAATGCTGGAGAATTTTGTTTTGAAAACTGGTATTCGTACCATTTCAAATAGTTTCCTTCTGCCCCAAACCCATGATATCTAAATATGCATGCCACACTGCTCATGCCTTCCTCACTCACATCCCTCTCCAACTTTGTCAGCTTTGGTTACTTACCATTGCTATTACTTCTCTCTACAGTACCTGCTTAAGTTCTTGCTAATATGGTGGAAAAAGATTGTCCTATATCTACGGGTTACATGTACTTACATATGTAGCAGACCTTTCCTTTTCCTCTTGACATTATAAGTCAAATTAACTTGAAGGCTTTATAAAGCCTTAAATGCCTAGGTTATCATCAGTCATAGCTACAATCTTTAAATCCCATGCTTTCATCTCCTCAGTACGTGGTTTCACTGCTATGAATGAGTATAATCACAGCGCTGTATAATGTTACTACTGGGATATCCTTGCACAAAGTGATACATTTACTAATTAGAATAGTGGGGCAAATTTACTCAACTCATTCTTTAATCAAGAGAAATACCCCTGATAATGGGAGTTTTGTAGCAGCAAAGACTGGCTAGGGACTTCAGGATATGGCCTGAAATAAATGAAAACAAACAAACAAACAGAAAAAAAAAAAAAACACCAGGAGGAAATGTTTTTTTCCTTCTTTCTCATTGGCGAGAATCAAATCTGGCTTACAATGCAGTACCATGCTTCCCCATCAAGGAGGGATGAGTATACATTAGATATTTATTTAGGTACACACAAAAACACTGTACCATAAGCTTTTTTGAATATGGATTAATTTAAGTCTGTATCTCCATATCTCCACTCATTTTGTTCATTACTAACTTGACTAACTGCTGTGAGGTTTGGCCTATTTTAAACTTTCTACATCTTCTATTACATACTTAATTTAATGGAAGAGATTTAAATTTTTTTGACATTTTAAATGCACAGCACTTTCAGTTATGTACTAAGTATGTAAGGTCAACACCAAAGTAGTAATACCTCACAAAAGTACAATTCAAACATTTCTTAGCTGTTTTAGGCATAAGTAAAGGAGGAAGTAAAAGTTCTGTGAATTAAGTAATGATCTGAACTCATTTTCTAGGTTATGTAGATTGCTGTAGAAGGCTTTCTTGTACGACCTCAGTGTTAAATCTGAAGAAAAATTGCTAGTATATCCACTTTTAACAGACTGAAAAATTGAGTTACCCTTGCAGAATCTTGATGTCTGCTTTGTGAAACTCACTAGTTTCATGTACTTTACTTTATGAAGATAAATCATAAAATTATATTACCAAACTTTCTCTTATAAAGGAATGTGCATTTACAGCTCTTTAAAGATGGACAGACAAATGGAAGAAGGTTTATAGAACATACACAATTTTTACACATGAGCTTTAATTTCGAATATTTTGCAAAAATTTTGCAAAACTAGCCTTTTTAAATTCCTAAAGCAACAAGCAAGCAAGTTATCACAGAGTAAGTTATGAACTTACTGGCTTTACCTATATTAATGAATTAAATGGTGCCCAAGAACATCCCCAGTCATTGGAATGTTATCATCTGTGTTATTAAAGTTTCAGAAATTGCCCCAGTATGGATTTGGCCTTGGCAACTAACGATCTCTCAAACAATTCTCAGAAATAATACGTCAGCCAGAGTGTTCTTAACAGGCAGGCTGCATGCAGCCACTCTGCTTTGGCGACTAAGAGACTTTGCATAACTCGCTTAAATGAGCAATGGTCAATGCCAGGAAGCCTCAGCTTCCAAGAGCTCTTCAAGACATGTTTAATTTACTTGTATAAATGTAACTATATATTAAGCTCAAAAAGAAAGGCAATTAGTTTTAAAAGTTCAATATATTGTAAAAAGCAAATGTCTTAAATGGGTCAAAAGCCAGACACCTCAAAGTCACACACTCCTAAGTAAGGACATTTCTCCATTAAACCATTACACTGTATGCCACATACATCGTGTTTAAATTAAGCTCTTGCTATTTTAATGGTAACTGAACTGAACTACTGAGTTCTTCACTCCTCTTCATAAGAATTATAAAGAAAGGATTTATCACTTCTTGATATAAAAAAGAAAAAAACACCTACAAACTGAGGGAAAATGTCAGTCTTTTGTTTTTAAATACGATTTAGCTCATTGGTCATTTCCCATAGGTAAATGGGAAAAGTGATGCTCACAACTTACATCTAAAATTATTATTTTCTATTTAATTCCAAAACTACACTGCTCTATGATCGCTAGTCTAGCAAATTTTAATTAGAGTTGGACAAATTACTACTTACAAATACAGTCTGATGAATCTGGTCCAATTCTCTGCCCAAGAGCAGATGTGAACAAATTTTGAATTTTATTAATATTTGCTTAAATCATGTAGGCAAACAAATTTCAGCAGTGAGTTCCTGATGAATTAGTCAGTACCCTACTCACTCTTTATTATTGCTGCAATGTGCTGTGAGACTGAGTATTTAAATTAAAATATTTCTGCTTTCCAAGAAGCAGAGCGAATCTCGTGGGGGAAAAAAAAAAAAAGAGAGAGAGAAATTGACAAATGATTAATATTAATCATTCATTCACATACTGATACTCTTTTCTCAATGTAAAATTGATTACTGTAATAATCAATATTGATCATGGTAATTTTATGTTACATTCCACAGAAATTTTTGCACAAAAGAATTTTAAAATGTTGTGTTGTGCCTTACAATGCATAGACATTGCTGATTTGAGCAACTATTGTAAATACTTTTTATTTTATTCTGTATAATATGATTGTTAGGTTTATATGATTCCGAAGGTGTTTTCAAATGTTTGGAATGTTGAGAAGACATTCGCTGCCTTTAGAAACAGGGAATAACATCTTTCTTGTGTTCTACCTTTCTACAGATCCGTATTTCCAAAACAGTGCCATGTTCTATGCTACCACGGTATCTAAAATTTTTAAATCTGACAGATTTGTTCCTTGCTTTGCTATGTGATTGTTTGAAGGTTTTTCTTTTTTTTTTTTTTCCTTGTCCTAGATCCCTAACAACTCCACAGTGTGGGCACGGCACAGCTCATTTGTCCACAAAGCACCGTAGCCTCTCTTTAATTGAAAATCATCATCTTTTCCCTCACATTTAATGAGCTCATTAAACAATATCTATGCAAACAGAATTAAGTGTACGCTTTCAATTCACTGGTAATCATGTAAAGGTGGTGTTTCCTAAAAGCTCACTTTTCTCTTCTAAACAAAAGCTCTAAACTTTTGGTCTTACCCTTACTTTTCCAGTGCACATCATCTGAGCTCTCTGTTGCTGCAATACAGTTCAGTTACAGCTCTATTTTTGCAATATTATTATGCATTATGGTATTAACTGTAAGTTAGATTTAATAAAACAGGGAATACAGTATCTTCGGGTGAGATTGTCATTGGGGATTTACAGTGATTTTATATATCTCCCTGCAGCCTCTAGTGAGACAAAGATATTGCTGTCCTTGGTATTTACCATCTAAACTTTAAAGCAGATGCACACACTCATCCCTGAAGCATATCACGGACAGGTGTTTTTATAGACTCTGTATTTCTAGCTATTTAGAAAGCCAAGATGCCTAAATTCAGTGTTCCTGATTCCAAGCAAGGAAGAAAGAATTACAACATCTTAATTTTAGGTGCCTTCACAATTTATTGGTTTAGGACTATGTCTCTTTTAGTCTCTCTTTGTCAAACAAAGTATTGCAACTTAGGAGATCTGGAACACAGAAGAGTTTAGAATAGGGGGTAAGGTGATTTCTACAAAATTCAGAAGGATTTCTGGATAGAACTTGTTAAATGTGAAGCTTTTAAGCATCAGGCTGCCTTTCCTGACATGCTTCTAAAATCACTAGAGGTGGACCTCTGCTCCTGAAAATTAGGAGGTACTCTATTTTCTTCATTCTTGTCTGAAAAAGCACTTTTCTAAGTTTGATTACCCTGGCAATTCTTATTAGACACTTTATTATCCACGTCAGAGCTAGAGAACAGATTGCCCTATTTCATATAATCATGCCTTGGTAAGTAAGGTTGGATAATCAATGCAATGCATTTTTAACAAATTTATTTAAAATACATCATAGTATAAATGAACTTTTCAGGAATATTAAGGCTAATAAAAAGTCATCACTCTATTTTTTCTATTATTATCACATGCATACTAATGAATCATGCAGCGTTCCTAAATGAATGTAACAAAACCCAAAATTTCATAGACTCTTCTCTATTTGACAAGATGGCGCAAGTTCTCATTGTCAAAGGAAATCTCATTCATAAAAACAGTAAGATCAGTTCAAATAAAAAAAGGAGCTCGAGTAAGCTAAAAATACAGGTTTCACCTGATCTGACCATTACCACTTTGATCTTCTGAGGTCTTTGAATTTCCTCTTCTAAATTACTTAATAACCAAGAGCTTTGCAAAGCATAGTTTTTCAGTTTTCACAGTGAAACCAGAGAACTGAGCAGTATAATTACAGACAGAGTAAGGACATATTAAAATTAAAGAAAGACAGACTGTATTTAGACAACATTTGGCAGGAAAGAATATCCATTAAAATCCCATTCCTCCTTGAAGCTCGATTGCTGGATGTCCCCTAGATGAGGGGAGAACTTCAGTGATCTGCATCTGAAAGTATATTCATCTCAGAGGCAGAAAGAAATAATTATATAGTAGTAAAGTGTTTCTCTTTCTGATCCTGCCACTGTTACACACATTTAAATACTTCTTAAGAAGGTGCCTGTGATAGCATTTCAATTTCAACCTATATTAATGAAATATCTAACAAAAATACTTTTGCATTTCTTTTTAAATACGGAAGAAATGTTTAAGAGTATATTTTAATTACTTTTAAAACCATTGTATTGATGAGATTTCAGATACTACCCTCTTTCTCAAACCCATTTTGAATTTTACACTAGAAATAATTAGAAATAAATAATTTTAAATTCCATAGAAAGGAAACTTGTGCATCCGTGAAATTTATGTAGTGCTCAAAATTGCTGCTTTGGATTGTAACATACACTCAAAAAGACAAAACAAAGATAGGAAACAAACTACCCAGAAGAATCACGATTATTCGTGCAGTTTGCACATAGTTAAATTATTTCTCTCAGAAGCATGAAAAGTATTTTAAATGTTATTTATATTTATTCATTGCACAGGCAATGTAGGGATTAGAGGGTAAACAATGAGAGACCATATAACAAAAGATCATTATAAAAACATTTGCCTATGCTAAATCTTGAGGTTCATCATGAATTATCTCTACTCAGCCATTTTCTAGGTTTTATGGATAAATTCATATATGGAAAAACATACATACGGATATTATGAGGAGAAAAAGTGTAAAAGGCAGCACTGAAATAGAGACTGAGACTCATACGATTAATCTTGCTAGGAACATCTAACCTGAACTGCTCCAAATTCCACTTTTGTGTCTTGGGGAGTTACAAGGGGTTCCCTCTTCCAGCTCCCTTCATTGATAAATCTAAACTTTCTTAGTGAAGTGAATGTTTATCTGTTACTGCAACGGCTCAGGAGAAAAACATAGAGTGCCCACACATCACGGGCATTTCAGAGAGCACAAAAGTATCATCAGGAAAACAGCTGTAATTTTCTTCTCTTTAAACACACGCAGAGTATAACAGTCAGAAGTTATGAAATGCCAAATTTAAGGTGCCCTAATTTTTTTCCATTTTACAGTACTACTTTTAATTAAAAGCAATACTCAGTTCAAAATCAATTGCAAATTGTTGACTTCTAAGCTGGTTGCATCATACTACATATGAATGTTGGAGACAAAGCTGGGAATCAAGTTTAGGATATTTGACAGCTTTAATAAAAGTCTCATCCCTTCTCTGACTGCACTCTCAGCTCAGAATTATTCCAAGTCCAAGATTTCATATAGTCTCCCAACTTTCTTTCTGAAATGATGATTACCTCAAGTTCCCTATACACCCAACAGAGTTTCTGTAGTTGCAAGGCACCACTTTTTGACAGACCTCTCTACTTTTCTTTTCTCTTTAAGTAAATCATGTTTAAGGGTGTTTTTCAATAATGTTGACGATACCTACTTCTCAAGACTCCTACTTAATGAGTATCCTGAGGAAAGAATGACAGTATTAAGTTATAAAACTGATTTTTTTATAAAAAATAACAGTATAGTATTTCTAATCATGTTTATTTTGTCTGTGATCAAACTAACTACTTTAAAATTATGTTGTACAAAAAGGTAGAATAAATATTTCTATGGAAAAGTGTTACAATGAAGAGTACTGAGATGACTTAGAAGGGGTCACAACTGCAGTGGGAGGAAGCAGCATACATTTCCTAAGCTTAGCAGTCACATGAATTAGAAACAGAGGATGAGACCTCTACATAACCCAATATCCCCAAATTTTATTGACTCATGGGTCTTGGCATCAGTTTTATTTCTCTATAGCTTTAGTTTTATTTTTCTCTCTATATTCCCTTTTGTTGTGTTTTTTGCTATTTTCATATTTCTATTGATAAAAATAGATGTTCTCAGGTCTGATTAGTTCTTATCCTATAAAATGATTTTCCACCAGAGAGATTCAGCACCATAAAATTTCTGACTGTTAGAGCACATTCTCATAACCATGTTTTTTGAAAAAAGGTTTGAAAATAAGATTCTTTAAAAATAAGGTGATTTCTTAAAATCAAAAAGGAAAAAAAAAACAACATTTAGCTCAGTGCTTTTTTGAGATAAGTCTGAACTATTAATAAGTCTAAGTACTATCAAAAGTGACTAATAACATGTTTTCAATCAACTAATGTGAACCAAATACTAGGACTTATCTTGTGGAAACTAGCAATAATGCAAGGATCTCATCTGACTGTACTTTTATATATCTTTCTAAAACACATTACAAATAGAAATATATCTAAACGCTACCCATCTCATTTTCTCAACATATAAACAGATTAACTAAAACAGCAATCAATGTAATGGAAGAATTCCCAACGCCAACCTGAACACCAGCTTTGGCAGTCTGTCCAGCAACAAATAGTATGTTCTTAAATTTTTAATCACAGAATAAGCAAAAGCTCACATAAACACACAGATGCATCTGAGCATGAGTATCTGTTTAGACTGATGGAAGGCAGAATCTCAGGAAAAGATACCTTTAAAATATGGTCCAGATTATCTACAATCATAGCCTAACACCCAACAGTGTCACATCTGATACAGAAACAAAAAATGCAAACAAGTGCAAGTACAGGAATCACCTTATCCTGTGCAGCAGTTTATTCTTAAAGTAATTTTAGCTACAGAGTATGCAGGTATTTCCAGTAGAATATTTTAAAAAAAATAAACCTATCATGTATTATTTCCTGAAGGAGATAGAAAATGAATCACTGTCTTTAGCATGAAGATTTTTATTTCCTTTCCTTTTCTTTTCAGTATGTGATCTGCCACACAAAGGCTGTGTGGCTGTAAAAACAAACACCTGAAATTGGGAACAAAATATTTGTCAGAAACAGCAGGATATTAAAAATGTGATAGATCTGGGTAATAAAAACTTGGAATCAGAATATTTTCCAAACCTTGAAGAGAACGTAACAATGAGAGGGTTTTTTTCATGCAAATATCAATCAGTTAAAACCTCTGACTGTATACTTGCAGTTTCTTCATTTCTATCGAAGAATAAGATAGCTGCCCTCTAGGCATTCATTAATACTACTGCTCTTGATGAATTTCTCTTTCCTCAGGATATTCAGGGGATACAAAGCACTCTGATGGTTGATTTATGGCTCACATGAAGCTAAGGTCTGGAATACCTCTCCAGCAGCCAAGAAAGATAGTATTTTACTTAAAGGTGTTTTCATTAGTCTGGCAGAGGAATGCCAAAGACAGGAATTTATAGCAGTCATCGGAGCTCAGAGATTCCTAATTACACTCAGTATTGGGGTTCAGAGAAGGAAAGAAGACATTAGTCTAGTAAAATTGTCCCTTGTTGTTTTTCTTTAATAATAAGATGCCAGATGAAAATCTCTCCATTAGCCACCTAATTTCAATTTTGTTAGTGAACATTTCTTATTGCTACTAGTGACGGATAAATAAGTTTGCAGAAAATGTGACCCCCTCTCTGAAGTATTTAACGACCTGCACCTAACTTGGAAATTCTAAAAAGTTAAGCAATCTCTTTAAAGCTTCTTTTTCTCTGCTGCAGAAGAGCAAGCATCACCATTCTTTAAAGATTTGAGATGAACTATTTGCTGGTTAAATTGGCATAGCTCCCCTGAAAATAGTGATATAGCTATTAAATTGGAAGAAACGTCAGCCTTTTTCTTGAGCGTTTACAGGAAAGTTAAGTTTTATGTTGGCTACATGAATAGAGGAAAATTCAACTCTTTCACAAATTCAATATTTTTAAAAACACAAAGTCTTCCTGCACAATTTTATGGGGAAACCTGTAATAGCAGATATAGCTATTTCACATGTGTATTTCCAATTAGCCCTTTATACACTATATTATATTTAAAAAGGCAACAGTAAAAAGGCTATTTAAAGTTTTACTGGCTCTGCACTTTGAGCTACACTCTACCTTCTGGAAAGGAGAAGCTCTTGCTCTCTGCCTGAACTGCACCTCAACAGGTAGCTCTGCGGAAACTTTCCAAGCTACATGCAAAAAGGCAGGACATGACAGACAAACCACGCAAGGAGCCCACATGTAGAGGAGGAGAGGAAAAACTAAACAAGGAGGAGGAAAGGACCCATCACGAGCACAGTAGAGAAAGATAAACTGGTTTTCACTCATCTCCTGTCCTCTCCCTTTTTTCTCTTCTTTTCAAGTCTGTCCCACCAACCAGATCTGAGTTTGCTTTCTTTATAGTTACTATGTTCAAATTCATAACTTATGCTTTAAGGATTCTAGCAACAGCAGCTGGAGACTGAAAGTTATCCTTTCACGTATTATTCAAGAAAAAGCAATCACAGTCCTGAGCTGGTTAATTTAGGCTCCTAGAACAGTGATTTCCGAAATGTAATACAAATCCTCTGATACTCCTAAGAATGAAGCCAGGGACAGTTCTAAAGTTAGCTTTCTAGGGGAAGACCCACAATAAGAAACTTACTTTTCAAGCATGAGAAGACAAGAAAGTAGAGCAACAGCAAGTCCAGCAAGGAGAGAGACACATCATAACCTTCAGGGTGGTCAAATGTAAATACCTCTGATGCCTCTTCTGGTCAATTCAGATGAAACCATAATAATGATCTACACTCACCACAGAGCTCTACTCCAAGACCCAGCAGAAATGAATGTAACTGGGACACATAAGAAGAATTTACTCAGAGGTATACGGCAGAGGAACATATAAGAAAGATCTAACTAATGACTTAGGTGTACAATGCTCAAATCCTGGCGAGTAGCTGCCAACCCAAAAGCCCACTAAGAGCTTTTAGTTAACAGGCTCATAGCCGAAACTGAAAAGGTAGAGGCTGAAGCTGAAAATGGGACTCCCGTGGAAAGGACAAATGGTTACAGTCAATTCCACAGAGTCTCCTTTAAGCCCTTTCCATATCACACTAGGCTAGGCTATTTGATTTTATTTCTACTGCATGTGAGCCCTTTCTCCTTTCAGGAATACCTTAGGCCACTTAGGCCACAGGTTTCTGTGTTACTCACCATCTTTCTACAGGAGAAACCAAAAGGTTCCTGAAGTACTTCTGTTTAGTTATTCTCAGGGAAGAGAATCACTTCCTCCTTTCACAGGCTTTCATACACCCCAGTACACAAGTAAGCCTTCACAGCATGAACAGACTTCCTTCCTGCCTCCAGACATGCTTTTTTTATAATAAAATATAGACTATAAAATATCTATATATCTGTATATATCTAAATGCCTACATATGGAACTGTTTGTTTTTAATGGCAAAAGTAAAAACTAAGAAATAAAATGGAAAGTTAAAAAAACATACTAGATACAATGAAAGTATCTAGTAGAGTATCTTTTTTTGGCACAAATATTTATATATACTCAAACAATTGTCACTTAGGCATTTTAATAACCAGTTAAAGTTGTATTATACTTCTTATTTGACAGAAGTTCTGTCTGCTGAGCTGCATATTCTGGTGAAGTCCATATGTAACTGAGTGCTTAAATGTGTGAGGTTGATAAAAGCCAAAAGTTTGAGTTTTTTAATATATATTGAATAATGTTAAAAATTTACAAGAATGTTATGAGTCACATTCATTAAATATGCTTTAATACTTTCATTAAAAGCATTTAATTTAGGCAAGTACTTGAGGAAAGCATACAATATTTAGAGAATTCTGAGATAATAGTTGCAAGCTATTCATGGAGTATGGCACTTGAGAGAAAACTATGTGATTGCCTACAAAAGACAAGGGATAGTTTTAGATACAGAAATTTTTCTATCTATGAAATGACAGGTTTACAGACATGCTAAAGCTGTCAACCCAACTGGTTTCAAATTCTTTGGTGTTTTCAATGGATCTTGTCAAACAATAGCCAGCCTCAGATTGGTAAAACAAGCTGAGGGACAGGATAATGTAGTCAAGTGGGTCTGTACGCCCTGACTTTCAGAGCCAACCATTAAAGTGAAATGACAGAAAAGCATGTTAAGATTTACTTTAAAAGCCTTCTCTTTCTTCATGATCTATTTATTATTTCTATTAAGTGTCTCTGATCCAAATTTATGTGGCTCTCAGCAGCCTTAAACAGGAAAGTTAGTTATCTGTCTCTTTCAAAAGCCTGTTTAAGAAACGGAAAAAAATGTGTTCTACAACTTAGACACCCCCAAGAATGTTTTAAATCCCTCTTCTGATGGGTTTTGATGCAGATTCTTGTGCACAACAACAATACCAATAATGCCATCCCTGTGGCTCCTGAATTTATTAACACTGACACTTTTTTTCACTGTGTTTAAACATGGACAATAATTTCAGTAACTCTGTTTGTATTAATGCTACATATCCACAGAGATGGTAGCACCGTTCACCAACAAAGTCTGGGTATTCTTGCTCAGGAGAAAAGGAAGACAGAATCACAGCGAAGAATCACCATTTATTCCTTTTCCTCAAATCATTCCTCACAGCACAGGGGTAAATAAATACAACTTGTGTATTTAGGAGGAAAGTTTCTGAGACATAGCGTAAGACTAGAGCTCAGTAATATGCATGGAATAAAAGAAACATAGCAGAGAAGCGTCTTTTGGATGTTCTGCTCTTAAAAGGCAGATTAGAAAGACCCTTCTCCAGAAGAAAAAAAAGCCAGCAGATTGATCCATAGGCCCTGTGGTTCCTTTCTACCTAAGTCTGGGTTTCACTTATTGATATGCAGCACTGTCAATCTAAAATATATGGTTATCCTTATACTTAAGGGATAAAACAAGCATTGAGGTAATAGCAAAGTCACCTGGTCTCTAAAGAAATGCTACATCTTAAAAGTGGTAATCTTAAAGGGCAATGCCATGAAGGAGAGGGTGGGGGGAATGCATAAATATACTAATATTGTCCTTAAAATTGCACTGTAAAGAAAATAAAAGTAAAATTATTAGACACACATATCAAAAGACTCATTCACATCTTCCAAACTAATGATTTTTAAAAGTTCACATACAAAATGCAATGAAATTGGTTATCTAGTAAGAATAAAAGCAGCTTTTGTGACATAATTCATTTTCTTAAAAAAAATAAAGCTAGAGTGACTTAAATGAACACTCTCTCAAAGGTTAAATAAACTGTAATGCCATTGAACTACTGGTGTTTAAAACATTTAAAGGTCAGCTCCATTTTTTTTTCCATAAAGTTGAAGCTTTTTATTATTTCTCTCATCTAAGAAAGTTTTGGAAGGTCCATTTTAATATGGTAACACTGCTGGAAGGGCAGCTCTAGGTTGAACAATGGGGATGGCGCAGAGGCATTTTCCCTCTGCCAAGCTAGTATCAGCACAAGCTTACATGCATATGTACCAAGAAGGAATAATGAAGATTTGAACTCAGTAAAGCTGTGCCAAAAAAAAAAAAAAAATGCTATGTCTGAGCTAGCACACATCAGCCTCAGGTGTTTCCCACATACAGCAAATAATAATCTAAATTAGACATTCTGAAGTCAAGAGAAAAAATATTTTGAAGTATTGTACCCCCTTTCATCTACAAAGTATCAGTACGTGTACATTTTAGAACAGCGCAGGAATTAGTTTTGATCATTTCTGACTGATAATGTGAAGATGTTCATTTTGTGGAAATTGCTAACCTACAAATAGAAGAAAACAATTGGAAAAATTCAATCTTAGAACATGAAGCACCCCCACCACCACCACCACCAAGAGGATTAAGAGTCAAGTGAACTAAAATATTCAGATAAAAAACTTCATGCAATTGGGAATCTACAAATTTGAAAATCATACTGCTCTGTGTCCAATAAAATCATTTGAAATTTTATCCTGTAAATTGTCCCAGAAAAAAGTTTTAGGTACAAAGCATTTATGATCTTCGCTGACTCTTCCACTAATAGACAATTTTTTTGATCATTTTTGTAGGAACTGCTTCTCCTGCTGTCTTGAAGTAAACTCAGCAATTCCTGTTCAAGTTGATCTATTTATTGATGGCTAACAAACCAATTCATTCAAATACCTTCACCTATTGCAGGATGGAATATATATTAAAATATTGTAACAGATGTTATTTTCATTATCACTATTCAAGCACAACATGTAACAGTTTGTCTAAATAAACTTTCAAATCATCTGTGACAGAAAAATGGCTCCTCATATCCTTCATGCACATCCTTCCCTGAGTAAGTTTTTAAACATTTCACTTTTAGTATTTGTGGTACCTTGTCACTTTTTTTTGTGTTCTACGGTCATAGATATCAAACTTCTTATTGACTTACTGTTACCTACAGTAGATAACTATATGGAAACAGTATATAATAAATTATTGATTTATAGTAGATAAAAATAAGAAGTCCATCAGTAATGATTGATAAGCATAGTACTAGAAATTTTATCCCTGTCTCTTACCTCCAGTTGTTCTTATACATTTAAAAAGAGAAAGAAAGCAAAATACATGCATTTATGAGTCTATCTTTTCTTCCTAGCGCCAAAATTCAGTCCTTTCATTTCTTTTTTCCTTCCCTTTTTTTTTTTTTGGGGGGGGGGGCAGGTGGAGGTGAGAAGGGGAGGGAGGAAGTGGAATGTTAAGTAATAGAAAAATAAAAATTAATGAATGAAAAGAGAAAGTGAAATGAAAATAAATCATTAGGTGAAATAAAGAAAAATAACAGACCGAGAAATGGAAAAATAAGAAAATAAGGACAGATAGCATTTTTAAAGGAGAACTTTATTTTGGAATAACTAAACATTTGTTCAATTTGGTATATTTCATTTAATATTTTTGGCTGAAAACTAAAAAAAATATATATTTTTCTTTCCAATTCAAGTTCATTACTTTATGTTCTCTCCTTTGTCATGTCTTATATTAAAAAAAATGTAAGATATGAATTTAAAGATTGTTGAAAGCATTTGGAAAAACAGGAGATGCAGTGAGTAGATTCAATTAAACATTTAGAACCATCCAAATTAAATTCATAGTTTATTGTTCTGTTCTGTCAAGAAAATATTGTTCTGTGAATCTAAGATATTTTAAAGTGAAAAGTAAACTTAATGATCAATTTGCACATCACTACAGCAGACTTGTATCTAAGTGTATTAGTTACATTTTGTATAGCCTGAGTTCTGTTTTCCTTCTTGTTTTTACCCCTCTGAAGTAAATTTTTTAGTAGAGATATGGCCTAGAGTTGTCTTATGCTAGCAGTCATCATAAAACAGCAGCTTATTCTCTCTCTTAAGACTTAAGCCTCAATAAAGAAGAAAATTCTCTCCTTCAGGAATCTATACAATATTTTAACTACAATCATATTAACCATTAAATGTTTGAAGAGACTGCAGTTTGGAACCTTCCCAGTGACAGGTGCAGTCTAATGCTTTTGTGTTACTACTTTATGACCAATCCGTGGAATAGCAGAAGGCAAATACGATAACAAATATACTGTGTATTGGTATTTTTACAACTTAAACATAAATATATATCTATTATTTATAATAATATCCTATTGCAAATAGGAATGAGTATTGCTCTTCTTCTAAAAACCTGTACAAATAACATAATTACAATTCAATACAAGATCAACAACACAAGAAAACAACAATACAATACATGATCCTGAACACCTGACTATAAAAATGGCTTTAGTGACAAAGTGCAAGCACACATGAACAAGCTGAAATGAAGTTTTCACACACACAAAAAAAAAGAATTTTGATCAAGGAGATTAAGTTACTTATGCTCTAGTGCAGCAATAAAGCCCTTTATTTTACTCTCCCTCCCACCTTCACATGATACTGAAGATTGCCCAGAAAGGACAAATCCAAGATCACCAGAATCTTTTATTGACTTTTCTGTATAGAAAGATAACCCATAAATATCATCTCAGTTTGAAGAGAAGAGATTCATGTTTCATATTCTAATAGTAAACTCAGGGAGGAGAGACTGCATTCATCTATCATTTCACTCCTTGGAATTTCCTAGATACGTTATTTCCCCGAGAATTTAATGTTTAACACTCTGCTAAATAAAACAATATAGGATAGGTATCTACTAAATGGTAGTTTTTGAACTGTTATGAAACAAAGAAAGCTGAGCAATTCTCCAAAGAATGCTCTGTAGTATACACAATCATCTCAACAAAAAGGCAGTATTCTCTAGCAGTATTTATTATACAAATAGCTGTAAACAAAATAACATGTCAAGTCAGACTAAATCAGTAGGATCTATTCGTTAGCAAATGACAAGGGGCCCAGACTGGTACTTTCCCATTCTACCCAAGCTTTCTTCCCATTTCAGTCAATGGGAATTTAATCTTAAGGTTACAGGATCATCCCATAAGAAAAACTTATTCCTTTTCAGAAGTCCTATTTTTAATGGCCAAAACACTTCTAGCTATTTAGACTTAAAAGAAAAATAAAGAACAATAGCAAGAAATCTTGTGCCTGACCAAAATAATATCACTACTATTTTGTTACCATCTCAGTTGAAATTAGCTACCTAGGACCGAAATGAAATGCTACAGTTTTTTTTTTAAAGAAACACTAGAATCAAATGTCAAGCATATTTGCGCAATTAAAATTAGTATTATTAACACAGAAGTGGTGCTGAACTCAAAGCTGCTGATTAATTAACCAGTCAATAATATGTAAGCTGCAGAATGTAAACACCTCAAAGGGGTTCTTCTATTGCCTCTAATACAGAACAACAGAACATGGTCTCTGCAGGCAGGGCAACTTGTAGTTGCTTGATTAAACAAACAAAGTAAAAAAATGTAGCACTCATGGTGACTTAATTTTACAAGCAAAAGAAACAGGCAATTATATCAGCAGCCATCTCTAATCACCATAGCCACTGTGAACAATATGTGCCTTCAGTTCCAATTCAATAAAATATTTGATATATCAGAAAAATAATATTATTTCCCACCTTTTTTCATTTTGATTTTTGAACACAAAAAATAAACAAGCCTTAAGAATCACTACACTGGCCATCATATGCATTCATGTCATTATTGAGTACTGTGAACTACTACAGAGACAAATGTTTTATGCATGTACCTACCAAACTTGTGTGTGAATGAAAACATAATTTGAGTAAAGTCCAAGGCTACTTTTACAAGACCTTCCTAGAAAGAGACTTGTGATTAAATCTCAACACTTATACTACATGAATTCTTTTCATTCTATTATAGCTACAGGAGAAAGAACAAGAACAAAAAGTTTTAATAAAATGAAAAAAGTTTTTGGAGTTTACAGAACCAAGCATTTTAACTAACTTAAAAAGTATTTTGGTTATTACTAATATATTCCTTAATATATTCTCTCTACATTAATAATACGTGCAATATACCCTATGGATAATTATTTCAGAAATATGGACAAGTCAATTTGGTGTAATATGTAAGCTTCTAAGAGTAAGAAAAGCGTATTTTCACATCTCACACACTATAAGCAGACTGATGTAACCTTACATGCTAGTGAAAGCAATAGCTAACTTCAAAAATCCAACTGCAAACTTAGTGCAATGAATCAACCTTTTTGAATTTAACGTGATCACTTCTGTTCATACTGTCTCCGTGTTTGGGCCTGTTTAATAACAGGGATATATCTTCAAAATTCCTCTACCTTTGCATATAGGTTATCATATTTATTCGGAGGTTGGACTAGATATCTCCAGAGGTCTCTTCCAACCTTACTGATTCTGTGATACTGCAAATGCTCAGCTGATTATGCAAACATGACAACTGCGTAAAAAGGGTATCAATAAGCTTAGACCTTCATCTGAGGTCAAATTACAGTTACAAATCAGTTCACAGAAATCTGAATCTCATAATAACATCTCATTTTCCATTCCAGTTCCTAAATTATGAAGCCGTATTTCTCTCTGACACAATAACACTGATTACGAAGAAGTTTGTCCTCTCTCACAGAATGTCAGAGAGTCAATAGCATTCCTTGTTATATGATACTACAGAGAAACTTCCTTATGAGGAGAAACTGCCATGACATTCCAACTTGGAGATGAAGGCTAAAGAAAGTGATAATTGAGATTATAAAATCAGGAATATGATGGATAAGCTGTGTGCAGAGAAGCCTCTCACAAAATCCAATGAGACAGGAACCAGGAGGCATTTCATGAAAGTCCTGGGAGATCACTTAAAACTCCATAAAGAAAATTACTTCTTAATGTATCACAAAGCAAACTGGCAATTGCTGCTACAGTATCAGCAGGTTCAAAAGGGAATTATACAAATTCAGGGACAAAAGGCCACTGAATTATAGTGAAAGAATAAGGCAGAAGTAGAGACAGACACTCAAACAACCCTGCTAGAACAGAAATGGATGGTAGGGAGGTACGAGAGAAGTAGACCTCAGAGAGCAAGTGGCTCACAAGCTCTTTGCACCTAGCAGCTCCTTGATTCTTGGATCAGTGACTTGATGGGTTAAAGCACCTCTAATGTTCTTTGCTTACATGGTAGTATTGGTATTGTTGACAGCAAAAATTGTAACTTCCTAAAATACCAAAATGTAGGGCAATATGATATCACTGGAGATAATCCTACACAACTTTGCCTAGGTAAATTTGATCCCTTAGAAAGTTTTTTCCAGCAGTTTCTTCTGCTTTCTATACAGATGCTGAGAAGTATAAATTTCAGGCAGCAGTGGTTTCTAGTAAAGAGAACGAAGGTTTACACAGAACAGTACCACCAGAGCATCGGCACTCCTGCTGGCTTAATCCTAGCCTTGAAACACTACCAGGCTTTCTGATAGTATTTTTAAGACAAATTCAGAACAAACATTTATCAATATTAACTATAATTACAAGCTTTCCCTCTAAAAAATGATAGGGTTGTTAAAGACACCAAGTGTATTCCTAGTGTATCTGTGTCCAATTCTGGGCTCTCAAGAGAGAAATGAAACTACTGGAGAGAGTCCAGTGTAGGGCTATGAAGATGATTAGAGGACTGGAGCATTTCTATTATGAAGAAAGGCTGCGAGAGCCAGGCCTGTTCAGCCTGCAGAAGAGAAGACTGAGAAGGGATCTTATCGATGTCTATGAATACCTTAAGACACAATGTCAAGAGCATGGAGCTGGACTCTTTTCAGCAGTGCGCAGCGACAGGATGAGAGGCAATGGGCACAAATGGAAACACAGGAAGTTCCATCTGAATATGGGGAAAAACATCTTTATTGTGAGGGTGACAGAGCACTGGACTGGTTTGTCCAGAGAGGTTGTAGAGTCTCCTTCTTTGGAGATATTCAAATGCCATCTGGACAGCATCCTGGGCAATGTACTCTAGGTGACCCTGCTTGAGCAGAAGAGTTGGAGTGGATGATCTCCAGAGGTCTCTTCCAACCTCATTTATTCTGTGATTCTGTGAACTTTATACAATAGAAATGGATAAACAAATATTACTCAGGGTATTTTTATATTGTTTTGTGTTCTTTTCTTGAAATAAAACTAGGAACAAAAATTTGCCTAATGAATCTACCTTTATTGTCACTGAAAACATGTAACACTAGACTTCTGTCTTGCTTTCTCAGAATCAAGATAAGATTATAATAATTTTGGGGACAGTGGGGCTAAATGTTGTAATCCTGTCCATCTTTTACCTATCTATTCAGTAGGCTCCATCCTGTAATATACCCTCAAGTAATTTCACTCCTACAGTAATTTTACTGAGCTGGAGCATTTGTAGGATTGGGCTTACTGTGAGTCATTTCCATCTTCCTCATAAATCTCCAAGCATTGAAAAGACATCCCTCAGCCTCTTTGCATATTAATAATAAGCCTTGAGCTGAATGGAAATGTACTCTTCCCAGTACTGTCACAGTTGCATATCTTTAATTTTAAGCAGGCAGACTTTTTCTTCTTAACTACCATATTGGCTAATGGCTTCTGGGTCTTTTCATATTGTTTTTTTCATATATAGCTTCTCTATTAGCATAGCTATTCCAAATCTTCTATTGCAAGTTACAGTATGAAGATATCTCAGAGAAGAAACTCATGGATTGAAGCAAATTCAAGTAGGCATTCCAGTAATAAATTCAAATTTGTTTAATACCTTCAGCCCTACTTCTAATCTTTAAGTTTAATTAAACACATTGCTTTTCATTTACAACCACATACTTACAATTTTATTCTTCTGGAATCAAATAATGAGCCTGAAAACCAGTCAGAAAGTCTTTAAAGGATTTGAGTTTATACAATATTCAGCTTGCTAGATGCTTTTATAAATGTATTTATGTTTAGAATGCAAGGAGTTAGTAGAATGAGATATACCTTGGTGAACTCATCCCATAAACAAAAACAAACCTACTACAAACCTGCATCATAACATCTTTAAGCTTAACTTTAGTAGGAGAGGAAAAGCAAAAATGGAGAAAGCCGGAGGAGGAACCAAATTATGAGTTTCTTTGTTATTAGATTTCTGAGCTGACCCTTTCCTTTTCAGCTCCCATTAAAGGTACTTACACTGATTAACTTGTGAGCCTTTTTTCTGTAAAATTCAAAACTAGTCCCTTTCCATGGGCATTTACTACACTTTTTCAAGAGTCCCTTATGGTTCCAATTCAGTCTTTCAGTGTCAAAGTCAGGTGAGAAATCAGGTCTTTTATGTTCTCCTAAAACTTAAGATGCAAATGGCAAAAGTCTAAGAAAAAACTTGGTTCACAGGGTTCCTGGATGTAGACCTTGCAAACTTATTCACCTGTTTCAGCACTTGATAAAAAATTTGATAAAAACCATGTGTGAATACACAGAGTTCTGGAGCATACAAGTTGAAATATTAAAGCAGCTGACAATTCACAGACCTCTTAGACTGATGATAGCCTGTTTGCTTGCATAGGACAGAAGGGCATTCAGCAAATGCATTTTGAAAGGAAGGTCCTTCATTATATCCCTGATATTTTGGTTCTTCCATGTCAGTCTTCCAGCTGCTCACATTTTTCATTCTCAGTAATATTGCCAGGGATTTAAAGAATTAGAATTAGAGCCAAGCAGCTTACAGTTCAGGTCCTTATGGTCTGTGATCAATGCTGTAAGAGGCAAGCTCTAAGTTGCCACACTGTAGCTGTGACTCCTGGCAGCTGTCAAGTGTCTCTTCTGCTTGTTTTAGAGCTCTAGCTTAGGTTAACCTGATTCACTTGGAATTTGAACAAATTGGAGGTACTTACTGAATAAATATTGGCCTGGGCTGAGAAGTGACAATTGAGAACACCACCTCCAAGCAGAATCAGACATTTGCTACCTGTCACCTAACACCAGTATATGCTGTTTGAGCACTTCTTTTCCTGTACTAACCCACTGAGAGTCAAACAGGTTGACAACGAAATCAGAGAGAAAACTTCCACAGAGGCAGGTGCTAGATTTATCTGGGACCAGATGCTGTCAGCCAAGAGCCTTGACTGGCTGTGTGAAAGATCAGATCCTCTTCAGGCTCCCAGGAAAACTCAATCTGTGACTTGCCACCAGCACTGTTGCACGCTTGTGCTCTACAGAAGAGAGGTGCAACTGGAATCCAAGGTGGGACTCAGATACAACATCACATACAAGCTACAGACAGCTTTTGGAAAGGATAACTCTGATCTAGCTACAAATTGGAGGACTCAGAGCTTATGCAGCTAAACATGGAACTGGAACAACTCTTAGGTTAAATTAGGTTAGTTAGTTCAGGTTAAGCATCTTAGGATGCTTAGTGTCTCCAAAGCTTGCTGTTGCCCAACCTGAACTAAACTAGCTTGAAGAAGATGTAAAAGGCCTACCTTCCCCACACAGATCTGGAGAACAGATTCTCCTGACTAGTACAGCTGGGATTCTCCAGGGTACGCTCAACAGAAATAGGATAAGGTTCCTCACATACCACAGATGCAACTGCTTTGTCTATCAATGAGGCCTGACAATAAAACTGTGCATGAGAATAATCTTACTGCACAAGAAACAAATGCAGAGCAAGTGGGAAACACAGTAATGTTTTAACAACAGCATCAACTCATGTAAACATCTCTTCTTTCAAGGTGTATAGTAGATTTAAATCTAGTCTCATACAAATAAATGTAACCTGTATCTGGTTACCAGTAGTAGCTTATCTGAAGGAGACTGGCAAGCTCGCATTTATTTCAGAAGAAAACCTAGTTGGTCCATGACTTTTTTTGAAGCATTTCACAAGGAGGTTACTTATGTTCATTTTTCTCATTCAATAATGCTCACATTGCAATTAGTTTTAGAATGAGCATCTTTAGAATGAGTAAGTAGTAATACATTTTGTTTAGAAAGATCATTTCAGCCTTTCTAACTTTTCTTCATATACCTTGGAGAGTGTATTTCCTTAGAGGGGACCACACCAAGAATCCTCAACCAAACTTTGAGTTTCCATAAGTGAGAGGCCAGTTATTTTGCCTTCATGTGAAGATCTCTCTAAAATTCCAATAATAGTACTACCTTGTCTTCAATGTTTGAGAAACCCTGTTAATGGAAAGCTAGGCTGCTACCAACTAATCTTACATAACCTCTTCTTCCTTCCAACTGTCAAGAGCCATCAATTGTGAAAAAAAAATCCTCTTTTCTTTTTTATTCTAGTTTGTCTGTCACAGTTAACAAGTACATTTCCTTGTACATCTCTCCCAAGGCTGTCCCACACACTCTCCCTCTATAAAACAAAGGTTTTTCCCTCCCTTAATAGTACAGACTATTATTTTTTGCCCACAACACAGGATTTTAAGCTATTAGAGGTCATGAATTACATTGTGAATTTACGCTCACTCAATAAAGGTTATTTTCTCATTGCTCTTTTACATCTCTAAAAAGCACCTTTGATCATGAAATTCCCTTTGATCAACTAAAGTCTTCAGAGGTGTGTTAAACTGTTCACTTTGTGTAAAATCCTTATTTTACAGAGAGATAGTGTCTCTTCTGCCTTTAAAGTTAATAGTATGATTACAAATGAACTCACTTTATAAAATTATTATTCATTAGTTGATCCTTAATCATTATTATTTCCTCTGTTATGGATGGAATACTCAGTTCTCTCTTACACCTAATCTGTTACTGAATATTCTGTGCTACTTTTTTTATCAAAATCTTTAGTATCCCACGACTAGCTTCACTGTCTTGTAGTATAAGCCCTTAGAAACTAGTTTGTATTCTAAACTCTTGATACACAAAGGAAAAACATACTTTGAATCTAAACAACTCTTTTGCAGCCAGATGATGACAAAGTAAGAACAAAACTAAAGTAGCTCAAAAAGAACGCTGTGCGACCTCTTTCAAAATCACAGTCTATACAGAGCCAAACAAAAAGCGGTTGTGCAAAAGCCAACTTTTTCATCAAACCAGGAGAGCAATGCTGAGGATGATGCTTTGCTCAAATTAATGAACTAGGTTTTCTAGCTGCTTTTCTGCTTACTAAGGGCACAGGCACAGTATCCAGTTACTTTCAGGCTACATCATCCCACAGCAGTTCAAATCAGTGAAATCTCCAATTATGGGATGATCACAGTGCATTCAAAGAGACCAAGCTGTAGATCTCCACAGCTAAGTATGTAGTGTCTACAGTTTCCATTAAACTGCCAGGGCTCTCAGGGTTTTCTAGCAGTTTCACTTTTGGGCAGGCTTCCAGGGAGTCCTACAGAGTTCTGAGTAAAACTCAGCTTACTATGAGTTTTTCTCAGTTTACTATGTCAAAAAAAATTCCCACATAAAATACGAATGAAAATTTGGAATATTCTTGTGAAAAAGGACCTGGATAGAGTTAATTACAGAGTCTTATTTTAATCTCAGCTATTTTAATTTTCATTTATTTTATTACCAATTCTGTTAGAGGTAGCATTTGCTCTAATGACTTAGAGTTATAATACACAGAAATACAATTATCAACATTTGTATTTATTAAACTTTCTCCTAAAAGCTGCTGTAATTTTGAACTGGGTGAGATATATTACAAGCTAAATGCAATGAACATTCTCCTAGGGAAAATTAAGACAGCAGTGAGATATCAAAGAGATGATTAGAAGATCTGGGTTTTTTTCCTCCCCTGGTGATAACCTTTTCAAGCAAACAAAAATATTCACTATAAATTGGGCATTACATAAAACAACCTAAAGCACAATGAATCATGCACTGTAACTTTATGGCACTTGGGTCAGCAACTGGAAGCATCTATATCTTTTTTCTCCCTAAATGGTTAAAAGTTGAATTCTGCAGCAAGGCTTGGATCTGTTACATAAGTCTGTATCAATCTCTTTTTCATATGTGGCTCTCTGCCTTATAGCAGTTGCCTTAAATGACACCCTTAGGCAAGCATGAATCTTCTCTAATACTTGGAAATCCTGAGCACTGACTGCTTGATGTGAAAGTTAATGATTTATAATCTAGTTTTAAACTCACTGCAATGGATGAGTTCAAAGAAATGAACACAGTATGTGGGTATCTAATTCAAAAAAAAAAAAATACTTCGGAGAATAATGCATTTAGAAAAAATGTATAAAGTATGCTTTTTTCCTTATAGTGGAAATTTATAAATTCACATCTTATATTTTAAAATATGGTTTAAAATATTAAAATCTCCCACAAATGTAAAAATACAATGGTCTGTTTAATATAAAGAGAATTCCATAGCATTTGAATAACATAAAACTTCTTTTCCTTTCTTTGCTTTTCACAGACAGGAGATAAAAAACAGATTTACCTACCCAGTAACTAAGTTTCCTCAGTTCTCATTAGCTCTCAAATATTTTTCACCTCATGATGTGTATTTGACCCTACCGGACTGTAAGCACTCAGAGAAACCTTTTCTTTTGTTCCTATTATTCCTAAAATAATTATCCTTTGATACAGTATTTTAACACAATATAACACTTCCTTATACACATTTAAAAGGTCTTCACTTTTCCCTAGATCAGAAAACATTCTATGAAAGAAAGAGCATCTTCCCACCAAAAAAAAAGAAAAAGAAAAAAAAAAAGAGAGAGATCGAGAGAGAGAGAGCTCACAAAGCAATAAATAAAAAAGCAGTAAGACAACAATCACCCAGCAATCAATGGCAAACAAAGGAATAGAAAAGGAAAGGAAATCTCATGAAACCCAGCCTCCTGCCACTGTCTTATCAAGTGTTCATATAAAAAGAAAATAAATACTTTTTCACTACTTTAGAGTCCAACATATGTAATATGTATGCCACAAATTCCCAGGTAAAACTACTTCAGGGTATACTCCTTTTGCTTTTTAACACAGTTACTCTGACTATTTTCTTCAAATTCCCATCTTTCAGAAGTAAGAAGGTGCATCAACCACTGCTTGAACAGCCACACATCATGACATACAGTTACTGCATCTTCGTGAGGGAAGAAAGAAGCCTTTCTGCTAATGAGTTGACAGAACTCTCCAACTGAGGTCTTTGGAAAATTTGATACTGATCACAAATACGTGGTGCATAGGCTCATATTTCACAGACTTATCCTTCGTGCTTTGTAACTGAACAGTGGTTTCAGAATAAATTAGGTTAAGAATAACCAGAAACTAAAAAATTTTACAGTAACTCCAGAAATACAGCTTTCTTCAGCATTATCTTAAATTAACAGAATGCCTAACTGACAACAGCAATCGTATTTATGCGTAGACATTTTGTATTACACACAAACACTCATGGAAGTCTATTATGCACACACTGACAAAGTCTAGCCAAGATTGGAGTACTTCTGTGCAACACACTGACAGCAAGAGTGCTCAGAAGAGACTTCTATGTAACAGAATTGGTATTCTAAATAACACCTATCTGGCAATACAAAGTTCCTATGACAACAGATAATGAACTGCAGGGTTTCAGTCCTCTGCAGGTAATTTGTGCCTATGCAAAAAGAGCTGCATAGGAAGATTGCATCTACACCGAATGAGGACATCTTGTACAGAGACAATTGCAGAATCAGACACTGTCAAACAAAATTCTTTGGTCTTTTTTCTAAACATACCATTAAGTTGGAAATGAGACGCTATGAATAATCTACGAGAACCTTCGTAGATTCGTTCATGAACCTTCACACCTCCTGAAACTTTTTTATAGACTGAATTATGTATAAATCTTTCTAGTTCAATTTTGTCCTGATTATTATCAAGATTCCTTTCCCCAAATTTCACTTAAGTTTTGTGGTATGACATTGTAAATTTCAGAATCACTTTTAAATTTAATTCCCCTCCTGTTATTTAAAACAAAATTCACTATCCCAGCTTAACTAAACTCACTACATTTTCATTCTTCATCAGTTGTTTTTCAATCACTAATCTTTTCAAGCAACAAAGACATCGGTCTTACCCTTAAAATGGTTATCTAGCAACATTATAATAAAAAATCAGAGAATCAAATTTCCTTATTAGAATCAGTTCTTTATAAGGTTACTTTTTTAGCATTTAGGTTCTTAATTGCTGTTGAAGAGCTAGAAAAAGATGAGACTACATGATTCTCCAGTCATCCTTAGGTACAATGGGGATGGAAATAGGAAGAACAATATTATTACCTCAATTAACAAGAATACAGAAGAACAGGTCAAGAAAAGCTTTCAGCAGAGGTGATCATGACATGTCTTGTCTCTGGACTTATATTTAGAAAATCTTCTAGTTATCCTGGAAAGGCACTCTTTTCTACATAAACAAAGCTGATTTATAGTTAGGTCCACTTGAATTCCCACTAACAGCTCTACGCTGAACCTCCAGATAAAACTAACCCATTTAGAACAGAGTGGCCAAATTCATTTTTCCTCCAGCTTGCACCATCCTTGAAACATAACCATAAATTCCACTTACAGTTTTGCAGCTACTCAAAGGGATCCATGCAACAAGATTTTTTCTCTGTAAACATCTTTTAAAATATGGGGGTAGTTCCTTCCTGTGTTACAAAACATTTAGAGTGGCCTGTGATTTTTCTTAACCACTGTATTTTATATACATATAATAGGGAATGGACCATTGGTGTAACATTTTTAATTGCCTTTGTTACCAGACTCATTCATGGTTTATTCCAATAACTCTCAGAAGAAGACCGAACAACACCTTCCCCCTCTACCCCTCCCAAAAAAACACACAATCAGTTTACTTATTAGCAATGCTCACTGCTGTGTAAGACAGTCATTAACCCATTTTATTCTTTAAGGTCCTGTTGTAGTGGAAAAAAGTAAACAAAACAAACAAAACAAAACATTACTTATCAAGCCTCCCTGCACAGAGATGAGAGAGAGAACCATGGAACCTCTGACATGAATATATCATCTCACATGAGTTATCTGATCCTAGTATCAAATCTAATAATTCTCATACATCTGTTCCAACAAATTCAGTTGAAGGTTTTGACTTTAACATATTGGTACACACATACCACATCTCTAGGTAACTTAATAAATCAATCACTTTTACCTGTACAACCATCTCTTTCTCTGAAAAAAATATTTCAGAAATAACTTTCCTGTCTTTAGATATTTTAATTCTTCTTAGAATAAAGGTTGAAATGAGGGGTTTATTTTCTTTCTTTTCTCCTGATTTTAAACCTTCAGCACCTTCAGCTCCTACAGGTATGCTGCTGATCAAAGTAATCTCCCCTGTCCTTTTGCCCTGTGTCAGCAAAGCTTTTTCGTTACAGGAAGACCCCACATCTTTCTATATAGTAGGACATTCTATAGTCCCTTCAAATACATTAGCCAAAGCAGACTTTCCTTTCATTTTTCTATAAAAGAAGCTTACTTTCATGTATTTTAGAAGCAGATACCTAGGCATGTGATTGTAATTATCCTCCACAACATACAAATACACAGAGGAAAAAAAAGCCTAAATCTCTAGAAGAGCTGGTTTGTTAAACACAGAATCATAAAACATCTGTTGACAACAGCTGACAAAAGGCTGACATGGACTATCGTTTTCAGATGTGTCCAGTTTATTGGGACACCTCAGTCACAATGAAAGTCCTCTTTTAAAATGGCAATTCAATGCTTTGATTCTGGTAATTTTTTAGGTGTTTGAATTGAGAATTTTACAACTGTGAGGTGAATTTTCATGTAATTTGTACAGAGAAGGGCAAATGAAATTCATCTCCAAATCACTCTCAAGACAGAAAAGATGAATCTGTCTTTCCTTTCTTAGGAGTCCCACTGGTCAGGGTCAGTTTTAATTTCCACTGAAGGGTCGATAGTAGTCCTTGAGGCAACAACTGTCAAAAGATATGTACTGATCGAGTAAAACCCCAAACTACTCCTGCTTCCTGGACAGCACTGCCTTTTGCAATTTTCCTCAAGGTAAAGAATAGTGCTGCTTTTGACTTTTCAGTCTTCCCCAGAGGACCTTCTGCAGGACATTCCTATAATCAGATTTATGTCACTGAGGGGAAGTTACAGAAAGAATATAAAACATCTTGTAGCAAGAGATGCTCCCAAATTAACAATAAATATTTCAATTAAAGATTAGACATGTCATGACACTCAGCCAGCACCTTAATAGGATATCACATGGCCTAAATAGAAATGGTTATGGTTTACAGTTATTATCTATGATCTATTTTACAACTGCAAAGGCAAAACTTTAATGCCTAGCTACCAATCCATATTGAAAAAAAATCCGAAAATGCTGAGTGCATATTCTCTATGTACTCTTTAGATGGAACTTGCATTGACATCACTTGGAATTTGGAGATAGGTCCAGGTCAAGGAGCTAAAATGTGTAACAAAAGTCAATGATAAATGATTACCTGGTTGTAGAATTTGAGATTTTATTGGTTCCCTTACAATAGTATCAAACCTTTTCAAGTACCTTCACAGAACAGTCATATACTCAAAAATAAAGACTAAAGACATGAAGACTAGTTTGACAAGCCTTGTCTTCAACTCCTGTGTCAACTGAAGCACCACTCACCTTGCCAGTCCTCCTCACTCTCCAGGCTGTTGTCACGATTGTGTCAGCACAACTGTCACTGTGGTCACAAAGAGATCTGCATTAGAAAAAATATATATTATTAGCAATCTGTATCAGTTCCAGTACAAGGTTTAAGGTGTGGCCAATGACCAGTTCTGCTGGTTTAACCTCAGGCTGAAGGAGGTGCACAAAAAAATGGGAGAAGATGTCAGCATGAGCTATCGTTTAAATTCTAGATGTGAACCAATTGGAAAAGACACACAACCTTATGTCTCCCACATATCTAAATCATTCCTTAATTGCTGAACTATTGGACATTTTGCAGGCTTCTACTGCTTTTGACTAGAGCTAAGAAAGTGTAACCAATACTAGCATATTTACAGGAAATCCTTCTGTCCTAGCAAACTGGTATTTTCCAGCAGAAAGCAATTTCATCAATCACCAAATTCAGTCATCTGTCTGGAGCAGCATGTTCTACATGTTTTCAGCTTTTTCTCCAGTTTTTCTTATTAAATAGTTGGAATGATATTCAGGTTAGATTTCTCTACAGCTACCTTATACACAAATGGCCAGTTTTAACAACTTCGTACACTACACATATTGCTTCTTATGTGTGCCTACAATTGAAATTCAGCCCTGCCATTTTTCTCTATCAAACAAAATAGATAGCAAAATCCTTTAGTTCAAAAGCTTGGGATGATATATTCAAAAGCTTTACAACAGCACTGATGGCATCCCACAACATTAGAAAATCTTCCTAATTGCTTTTCAGTATAATTGAAATAATATATCTGAGAGATGTTGAGAATGTCTAACCACAGAACTGAACGAATTGTAAAATTTCAACTCTAATAAAAATGATTTTTCATTTTTTCATGACTTCTTCATATTTGTAAACAAAGCAATTTTCTAATTTATCTTTCTAAATTGTTATGAATAGAACAGTGTGAAAATAGGTGAGAAAATACCTAGGAATTTCTCAGTATACTTCAAAATTAATTCATTCATTGAAGTGTTGTATCCATTTTATCATCTATAAAAATAAACACTAATGCAGATATGTAAGAAAAGCTATACATAATAAAAGGCTAACAACCTTCAGGGTGTCCATCCACCATAAAACTAATTTCACACCTAGTCTATTATGTAATGTGCTATGAAAATACTCTTCCTTCAAGGTATCATTATATCAGTTTGGACCATATAAACTCAGTTCTGTTCAATGATATGTGGGCTACCCCAAAAATAATTTGAAAATTAGTGAGATAATGATGCATTTCTTCTGTTTCCAAAAAAGAAATCTAATGTGTGGGATGTAAAGACAAAAACATAATTACCTGTTTTTTCCCTATACCTACATATTTATTACAACTGAAAATAGGCACTGAAGATGTTCAGATCTTTGATTAGTTTTATGGTTTATATACTTTACTGGATATTTCCAAAACTGATGCAACTTAATGAAGGAGTGATTTGATCATTAGAAATAAATTATCAGCTTGAAAAAAATCAATTATTTAATGTAATCAGATGAAAAATAGAAAAAAATTACTTGTTAAAACTGGCTGAAAAAAAATCAGATTAAGTGTTTGAAGTGCCTTTTTAATTTTACAATTCTGTGTTTTGTCTCAGCTGGAGAAAAAATATTAAAGAGCTAATGCACTTCTTCATGAACTTCATGACTCTGTGGCTATTCATGCTAATAGACATTTTTCCCCTGAACTACACTCCTGAAATTCAGATTATACTTGTAAATTGGAATGGCAGAGGGCAGGCTCTGACTTTTTGAATATGCCTTCACAAAGACACAGAAATAATACTAGCTCTTAACCTACTCAATCTAACATCCATCTAAATCAGTAAGAAGCTTTCTATCAAATTCATGGGGAAACTGATAATTTCTCAAATTAGAAATCAACTTCAACATTCTCATACAGTGAAAACAACAAGAGTGTATTAAAGTCATGTGGAAAACAGGTAAAACCATGTGTAGTCATTCCGTATTTCTGAACGTCAAGTAAGCAAAATTTTTTTTAACTAGTAACTATTTAAATTCATTTCAAATAATTCTAAACTTCTCATTCACTTTTCCTCTTCTCGATGTCTTGTAGTAACTGGTCATAAAGAAATCTCAGGACACACAAATTATCTGCTGTAATGACATGATGGTTCCTCAGTAAGTTCATTCACTTAGCAGGGAACACTTTGGAAGAAGGTATGATTTGGAGCTAAGATAACAATTAATAAGCTAAAAAACATTGTTCCATGCCAGTAACAGTATCTCTTAAAACATGATTCAAAGAAAAAGGGATCTCTTGGCAACAAGTTATCCAATAAAAAAGGAAACACATGGAGAACATAATATATTCAAGATTTATAATGGGTGTCTTAAATAGCATTACTTTTTCTTGTCATTCTAAAATTCTGATATTTCTCAGTTGCTAGGATACTCTTATCTGAATAAACTACCTTTTCCTTTCTTGCTACTTCAATTGTCCACTACTGAAATGCTTTCATTGTACACAGACAGGAAATATTTAAATTGCATGTGTTTTTCCAACAGCAGCTAGTGAATCATAACAGCATATATGGATAATAAAATATTTTTGACACTATCTTAATACTTAAGAAGTGATTTTTCTACATGCATGCCATAAAAGGGAAGAGCCTGCTATGTCTGACACACAAGCACCGTGCCAGTTTCTCCATAAATTCTTACAGTTCCAAGTATTTTGAGTCTGAAACATGCAAACAGCACATCAGACAATAATCTCCCTAAATACTTCTGCTTTAAAGAAATAAGATATAACTTATATAGAAAGTTATATCACATCTCAAAATCTTGCGACAAAACTTCACTTCTTTAAGATATGGAATCCTATGCCTTATCATAAATAACTTTTCAAAAGTCCTATATGGATCACAAGCTATCTGGAATTGGGAACTATATGTGATAAGATAAAATGTACCGTACAGGATAAGCCTTCCTCAAATATCCCCAAATACCTTAACTTTTCACAAGTATACTTTAAACTATACATATGAGAAACTTACTCTATTTGGAGAAAAATACAAGGACTTTCCACATATTTAACAATCAGCTACTATGGTTTTTATATATATATATATATATATATATATATATATATATATAATGTGTGTGTGTATATATATATAGATATGTACACATATGGGCTGTAGAAACAATGTCACAAAATACTTTTATTTTTCAGATGTATTTATCATATGGTTTGTGCATTATAGAATCCTCATTTTAATACACAGAAGACAGTTACTGTAAAAATTTTTGGTAATTAATATACTGTAATTTTGGAGTTATTTTATTAGATTTTGCAAAGAAAAATTGTTTGACAATAATCTCTATTCAGCGAGCTTTCAACTTTAGCCATCGTTGCAGCTGCTGCCTCGTGTGTGTATGTCCTCTTTGAAGGTCATTCCAAAATTACAAAGGAAGGAAACTGAAAGAACATCAAAATTCTTACATGAAATGAAAAAATATAAACATACTGTGTGAAGCATCACATGAATGAGATTCAACCGAGAATGAAATCTGTGCTCGATTGAGGGCTGCAGTTTTATGCAAGGGTAAAGAATAAGATCTCCTCAGCAAAGTCTACAGAAAAATGCAAGATAAATCATACAATATGCTTGAGATAGATTTTTATCACTTTAACTGGTCCCAGAGTAGTGTTTTAGAGAGCAGTATAAGTATGAGGGATATATGATAACAGCAACATTTATCAGAATCAATTCCAAAGTTTTCTGGGCACTGCCTGTTGACCTTCAGCACAGTTTTGTGCCTATTACTGCGAAAAGGACAAGAAATTCACAAGCAGGCGATCATGATTAGAGAACAAAGCTCAAAGGATGCCTTCATCTGCGATTTGCCAGTCACACCAGGAACTCCCCCAGCAAATAAAACTCTTTCTCATTACACAAACAGCACCTTTTGCTACATCCTCACAGTACAATTAAGAGCAATCCTGAGCAGCCTGTAACATTGTTGCAGCTGGGCCACCTGAATTCACCTGAACTGGTCTGAAACTTTAAAACTCTAGGTGGCACAGAATCAAAACAGTAAAATATAACAAAAGGAAAAAAAATCTTTTACATTAGAAAACATCTGTGCACACACCGGATACATCAATTTCTGTACGATGGATAGCCTGTAACAGTGATTGTCATTTCAGGAATACAATCAAATTAGAGGTAAACAAACATAAAACATGTTGTCACACCAAAAGGGAAGAAAATTCAGCATTAGTTGTGGAGAGTCAGTCTCTCCATGTTAATCATATATACCTTGACTGAATCATTAATGAACTTTATTCTGCTAATCACTAACTTCCTCTGACTACTAAGTTAAGATAGTCAAATTCGGGCCAGCTTTTTCACATATGACTACTTCAATCTCTCAAAGTGAGATTTCTTAAGAAGGTCTAATTGCCAATAGTTTATAAGACAAAAACAAATAAATAAATCAGACATTTTAAAATGTTCCATATCCATTGGGAATATCCAAAATATAAAGTCTCAGCTTTTTTCTTTCTAAAATGTTGGCCTTTTATTAACATATTATTATAAATGTAGCTCTTTTTAATTATACTTTCTTTCTTTAAGGTGCTTTAATATCGTATTTGAAAATTCAGAAGAGAAGATGAAATAATGTTATTGCACTGATGAAACATGACACATTCTCATTAACCATAAATGCTGAAAATAATTTCATACACTGCTGAACGCTATCTATAATCTTCACGTTGCTTTCACCACTGTGTATTTTAGTCTTTATGTTTCTAATATATTTTTCTATCTCAAGTTTAATACTGAATTTTAGCCTGGCAGTGTCCAAGTCTTGCATTTTATACCCTTCTCATTCATACTGAATCACTAACGAAGCAGCAAAAGTTATCAGACTAATGTTGTCTCCTTGCAATGCTCATGCCTTAAAGGCAGCACTTTATCTGAAGGCAAAGGAACGAAATACAAGCTGTGTTCCATCAGCAAAACTGAGTAACAAAGTATATTTTTATGGAACAAAATGATCCACCCACTGTACATGCAGGATGAAATTTACCTATATTTTACCATTTGCTTTACTATGGCTTCCTTAAGTCGGAGCAGAATCTGGCCCAAGTATTTAAATCAGATTAAGAGTCTTTCTAAATAAACAGAAAAACTGCCAAGGGTAAGCAACATCCTATACTATTGCAAGACCAGTAATCTATTATCTTTTGCATCATTTTTCATTGGACACACACAGAAGTCGGTTCACTCAAATACTCAGTGAGTCACTGGTGGAAACATGATCATATGTAAAAGCTCTGGATTCTTAGATTTCTTTACTTTCTCCTAGGCAGTGCTGCCACTTTCTTTGAAGCAGAGCCAAAATAGGCTTCAAAAGTATTCCTGCAATAAAAATAGGCATAGGAAAGAAAAACAATTCCAGCTTCAAATCATAAGCATGTGAAGAGATATTTAAGAAGCATGATAGAGAATTTAAGATCCTAAAGATATTTTGAAGCAGCACAGGATAATCTTTACTTCATAGTCTTTTGGAATTAACTGTTTCTGAAAGGAATTAGAACTTAGTCTGAAGTCCACAGTTCTGCTCCTATCTTTGCTGCAGTCAAATTTATTCTCTTCCTGTATCTATCAAATAGATAAAGACACAGGCTACCACTAGCTAGTGGTCATGAAAATATATTCATCAAGATTTGCAAAATGCTGCCGAAAACAATGTACAAAGTACTACAGTCTTACCATTATAGCTACTATTTAAATAGTGACACTTCTGCTATCTCACCATGATACCACAATTTAGGATACGTGGCCCACTGCATAAGTACCTATCTACACTAAGGAACAGCCAGTAATACCAGCTACCACAGGTGCTGGTGTGCAAAACTATTCTTACACACATACACACACAAAAAAAAAAAAAAAAAAAAAAAGATCAAAGTACCTTTCAACTTCATGCACTACTAACAATCATTGAACAATCATCCACCTACTCAAGTAAACTATATTTGTTTATTCCTTTACTAAAGGTAGAACAAATCTTACTGTCATTATTATAAAAGGTAAATTGAAAGAGGTTTTGTACAACAAAGGCTAAAAGCTGTAAGCAAGAAAAGTTAAGCTGTTTGTGTAAGGACCATGCATTCTTCTTAACAACAACGTCTAAAAACTGAGACAAATGCTAGTTGTTAAACACAACAGTCTGGGACAAGACACCTGCTAAATTAGCAGAGAAAGTTATGAAAGTTTCTAGGACTCGGCAATACCTTCAGAAGGAAAATGCTCTTGCTTGAATTACAGTACTTGAGCCACAGGTTATTGTATGAAAGGGAATGTCACAACACTCCGGCGCCTTCTGTCAAGCTCTTGGCATTGTAACCGAGTAGTGGCAGTGCCCTGGGCATGTCTATCGGTTTTGAGGCATCAGCAGCAGAAACCATCTAGCTGGGGTAGGACTGACCTAGCCTATAGGCTAAGGAGTTTGGACACAGACAGAGAAGTTTTGGACCATGAGTATTCAACACAGATGCCTGAGATGCATTGAGGAAAGTAGAAGTTTTCAAGATTTCAGCTTTGGTTCTTAGTATATAAATCTGCTTTATGGGCATACATCATCAGTTGGTGTAGCCTTTAGTCTCTGCTAAGTTCTTTATATGGGAGCACTTCGAGACTCTCAGGCCAAAGTACGCATTCTAATTGTTTTTCAAAATCATTTTGGGACCACATTCAGATGTGCATTATTTTCACTTTTGCACCTTGTTTTTCACATAAGCTAAATTCAAATGCGAGTTTCCTCCTCTTAAAAAGGATATCCTTTTCTCTGCATCACAACAGACTTGTGAGGGAAACTGCATTACATACTGTGAGATGCTTAGCTGATGCAGTACCAGGTACCAGCTACTAATAGGTAGCTTACTCCTGCAACAATTCAGCTAAATTGCAAGCAGACTTACTACACTGTCAGAAAAAGTAACATGCTTTGAAACACAGAGGTAATGTCCGTTCTGTGTGAAAGTCTCCCATGTCACCATTTGAGGACTATCTACAACTCTAAGAACATTTTAAAAGTAGTAAGATTGCCATGTTTTTTTTAGTATTCTGAAAGTTTAGAGAGGTACCCTCAATCCCTCAAAACAAAGGGTTATATAATTACAAAGCATTATTAGTTTTCCTATCATAAAATGCAGTATCATCTTCTTTAATTTAGAGTAGTTGCTTTTTACTCTGTGAAGGAGTTAAGCCACGTGTGTAAAGGTACACAACTAGCTGATACTTACAAAAATGATCTGTTCTCCACTGCCGACTGTAATATCAACACATCAGAAATTTCATCGAGTTGTGGCAAATTTATCATTGCAACATTGCTTCTATTGTTGGCGCACTTTTTAACTGAAGTATTCCTTGAAAATATGACCTTTATTAATAAAACAAACAAAATCCAATAAAAACAGTAATAGCATGATAGATTACCAAGTATAAAAGTTCACAGTAAGTTAATATCAGAATGGTGAGCATCCAAATAACAAAACAATAGTATGAAATGGTTTCTAAATATTAAAAATGTATTTATTCACATTGGGGCTATACATTTAAAAGACACGTTACAAAATATTCTCATACTTCTATTTATAAAAATGAATTCCAATTTAATTTTCAAAACTTTCCGCCACCTATTAGCAGGTGTCATAACAGCCAGCTGGAATCCATACAATTTAATCTTCATTTTCTCTTTCTGCATCTGTCTTTTTATGCTTATTTTCCTTTTTATGCTTTTTTAATGTTATATCATTTGAGAACTTTTTATTTTAGTTTATCTACTATAATCAACATAACTGGTCACAGACCAAGCAAAATTTGCAACTACCTGAAACTGCTGTGTTTGCTTTCAAATGTAGAGAAAATATTACTTTTCCAGCAACAACTCACTACACTACATCGTTCTCCCGTGGCCAATTAGTTATAAGGTTGTCTCTGCTAATACACATTTTGCTGAAAAGTGACTTGGATAGCTATTTTAATTATAATGATTCCTAACTTATACAGTTTAATAGCAGAAAGCACTACTCAAGAGCTCTAGATAGGCACATGGTAACATGGACACATCTGTAAGATGTGAGGACAAAATAATCAGGTCCAAGCAAGACAACTTGCTGATACATCGCTATTATTTCCCAGTGAAAGCTGGTAACACACCACAGGTCGTGAAGTAATGGAAGACGCATGTATCTGGTATATGAAATGAGTAAAACAGCAGCTCCCACTTCGTCTAAAGCGTGAAATGGACATTTCAGGCTGTGGAGGAAGTAGGAGAACTGCAATCATCTGGGTCTCATGCACATGTACAGGCTGAAGATGCAGCTGGAAGTCCCTTAAAGAACCACAATGGGTTTTTACCACTCATCTTTCAGATGCAATGATGCAAATCTGAGATATTAAAACTACATCAGATACTACAAGGGGCAAGGAGTCTGAAAAAAAAAAAAAAAAAAAAAAGAGAGAGAGAAAGAAGAAGAAAAAAAGAAGTTACCCAGAACAAAGGAGACTGTTCATTGCAGAGTTGCTATGTGAAAATTAAGTCATAGATTCTGAATATAGCACAGAAGGATGAAAAAAAAAGAAAACAAAGAACTCCATTTCTCTAGAGCTACAGGTAAGCCTAAACCACGACAGTCCATGCAGGACTAGGTGGCCAGGCCTTCTAGGCTTCTTTAGGTTCTGAGGGTCACCTTGAAAAAAAGTGTTCACAATGCACTCTAATATTTTTTTACTGGAGACCCAGACTAAGCAACTAGAACAGAATCCAGTTGTTAAACTAACTACAAACACTGTATGTGATATTTGTTTTACTTGTAACCTTTTGCTTTCAATTTTGTAACTTCAATCTTGACCTTAAACTCACAGTATAAATCCTTCTCTTTGTTTTACTATAAACACTGTACAAATCCTGTATTTTGTACGCAGATGAGATCTGTGACCTTGAGCATCCCACTTTTAATAAAGGTAGAAAGCTCCAGAAACGTGGGCTGGCACTCTGAAGGACACATTTAGGGATTCAGAAGTTCTGCCAAGTTCTTTGGGCCAAGCTGCCCATAGCCAGTACGGATGCCCATGCTGCTATTATGACAAGGAATTACCATTAGCACATCACTATGAAAAGACTGCACAGATAGATCTCAAAACATTATCAGCCCCTCACTCATTGTGGACCCACAAATATCTCAACTGTCTAGTTTTTCACGAAAATAATAGGATTTTGACCAGTGATGCCTCAGTCATTATTTGAGTTCTGAAAATGACTGGTTGTCTTTACAATAAGATATAGCATATTAAGAAGTTTTACTGTTTCTTTCTACTCTTAAGAAATTTTTCGCTATAAGATGTACTTAGCAATGAAATATTTAACTTACTTATCATCTAATCCACCAATTTAAGAACTGAGGCTAGGAAGTAGAGCTCCTTCATTTCATTACAAATCAGTGAGGTCTGACAATGCAAAAATAATTTCCTCTGAAGGCAGAAACATAACACTTCAAAAGCACAAGCTGTATAATCTGTTTCCTGATTATATTACAGGACTGACTTACTATTTCTGAAAGATATCCAACCATCAGTTCTTCAAAATCTCTACAGCCTTTGTTATGCAACTAGCAAGCCTATCTTTATCTATAAATTTATAGAGAAAAGAGTCATCCTATGATAAAGCCTAATACAGATAAATATCTGCTGATGAAATTAGTCTGATGATTTTTTTTCTTTCTTACCTTAAGAAAAAATAACTGATCACTGTCAATTTATAACATCTTTCTGAATATTTGAAGAATACATCAGCCCTCATTAAATCAGAACTACCGTATCTTCTACTTTGAGTATTAACTGAGCTTGTTAATAACACGTACATATAGCTATTTCTTATCAACTTATTACCCACAAGATGTTCACAAACTGAACATTTCTCAGCTTGTTTTTGAACCTTTCTTGTTTGCAAAGTGAAGTTTACTGGCCAATTCCCAACGGCCTCTCTTCCCTTCTAAGGTAGTAATTTCGCTTTTCCCATCTTCACTATTCTGGACCTTCCTTTGTCCTGCAAGACCTCTCAGAGATAATCACTAAAGGCCCAGGCATTATTTCAGTTAGTACTTTATTTACCGCAGGAAGAATGTCATCAGATCCTGTCTATGTAAACCTAACACTTAGCTCTTTTAGTTCTGTTTTGCTTGTTACCCTCGTTAAAAAGCCCTCTACTGTGACACAGTATTAACACATCTATCTCTCCAATGGGCAATGAATGCACTACACAACTGTATTTATCAAATCTGTGCATATTATTTGATTCTAGAATTTTGGAAAGGTACTTTGATAAGGTATTGATTCATGATGATACACTACTTATTTTCTGACAATGTGATAGCAAACATAGTCTGCAAGTCCTATTGAAGTGAAGATCTCTGACTGTCTTTTATTTCCTGCAGCTCTTGCAGCAGAAAACGTTAGGCATCTTATGAAGGCATAGAAACTCTTTCTATCTTCTGCTGATGTGGGGAAGGTGGGGGGGAGGGAGGGAAAGGAGAGAAATAGGCTTTGTACCTGATAGTCAGCAATTATTTAGGAGTAAGGAGAATATCCATCTGCAAGTAATACGAATTACAACTTTGAATAACATTTGTGTAAACAGAAATTAGAGCCCTGATGTCTTCCTAGTCATTTAGATTTTGAACTATGTATTGGTTGTTTCTATAAGGACAGCTAAAAGGAATGTATTTACTGTTTGTATGCTCTTTTGCTTATACGACTCTTAAGGTTTTCCAGTTTTCAGGCATTTAGAATAAAATGAATAAAAGATTCTGTTTCAGGCTTTCCTTTTCCTTTCTCTTTAGCTGTCCCTAACTGTTGCATATCACCAGTACAGAAAATAAACAGTGTGATTTAGATATTTTTCTGAAACATCTTCTTGGCCCCAACCTACTGCTTTTTTTCATTTGGTGTTGAATCTTTAAGAACATTGGTTTTCAGTAAATATTTCAAAATTTCCAGCATAGCTATTAAGAGGTTTTGTTCATAAGAATTGCTAACGTGTGACTGTTGTCATTTAAGACTTTCTAAAAGAACTCAAGTTGGGTGTATTACAATGAAAGTAACTGCAAGACTGAGAAAGAATTGTGTGCAAGGGGAACATTAAAACAGCATCAGAGCTTTGGCCAGATCCCTTTAGGGCAACATGCCTCAATTCATAGCTATTGAGCAAGCACAGATGTAGCAAAACAGATTGTTAGAGACAGAAAAATTTGGAAATTGAAGTTCAAGAAGCTTTGCATATGTAGATGACCGGCTATAAAAGCAAGGCCAAATTAAGTATGTCCCACCGCAACAGTATCTTTCTATCTTGCTGAGAAATAAAATAAACCATAATAGAGGAAGAAAGGTCACAGAGAGAACAGCCCATATTGAGAATGACTCTAACGTGAAGAGCACAAGAATTCAAACCTCTGACTCTTTTCAGTCCTCACATACTAGATCATCAGGAAGAAATAAAAAACACAAAAAACAGGAAAAGGTTAACAACAGGTTTAAAAACTCTACCAAGTCAAAATCAAATGTCAGGCAAAGCAGACAGAAAAGACATGGCAATAATGGCAAGCACATTCAGGAACTTGTACTACCATAGTATACTATCAAAACTGGTTCAGATAAGAAAATATGAACTTTATTGCTATCTGGAATGTTTATGTTCACTCTAAGGTTGTTTTATCATTCAAACAATTAGGAACATACAGAAACAAAACACGTCTATGGATATTTACAGTCAAAGAAAAGCATGACTCTTGATATAAAAGTATTAATCTACGCTAGGTAACATAATGTTCCACAATCACATAATGAAAGACAACTTAGAAGACAGACAGTGAAAAGGAAAGAATACAACTAGCTGAGAGAACCTGAAATGAGGATAAAATTCCCTGCTGGCAGAAACCGGCACTATGCCTTTTGCATTAATGAAGCTGTATCAATCTAAAGAGAACTTGGATAACCCAACTTTAACCGCATTACAGAATCACAGAATGGTTGAGGTTGGAAAGGACCTCTGGGATCATCTAGTCCTAGCCCCCTGCTCAAGCAGGGTCACCTGGAGCACATTGCCCAGGACCCTGTCCAGACAACATTTGAATTATCTCCAAAGAAAGAGACTCTACAACCTCTCTGGACAAACTGGTCCAGTGCTCTGTCACCCTCACAGTAAAGATATTTTTTCTCATATTCAATGGAACTTCCTGTGTTTCAGTTTGTGCCCACTGCTTCTCATCCTATTACTGTAAAGAGTCTGGTCCCACTTGACCTTTTCAAACTCAGATGAGTTTTTGAAAAAATACAAAGCTTTTTAGGAGGGGAAAAATAAACTGAGGAAAAAAATAGATTACAATGACTTTTTGGAACATAAAAAAAGTAAAAAATATTTGTTTGAATAAGTCACAATTATTATAAATAGGACTGATAGCAACTAAATATTGTTCAAATAATTTCTTTTAAAAATCATGATCCATGGGGTTTTTTTTTATTATGATTTTCTCAATTCCACTTGGGAAAAGCAAACTTGTATTTGACTTTGCTCTTACAGAAATCTAGCAGTAAATAACAAGATGATCTGTTCCTAGGTGGAATGGATCTGTTGGGAACAGACCCAAGTGGGGTGAAGCAGTCTTTACATCAAGTTCATTGGCTAGGTAACCACACTGAAAGTCTGCAGAGTGTCTACATATTTTATTCATAAACAAAAATAGTTCAAAATCTGGAACAAACAGAGCAAATTATATCATTATAGTGAAGGTATTACTAAAATCTCCCAAATAAATTCTAGAGGTACCACACTATCAATTTTAATGCAGTAAACATGAACAAAGATCCAACACTATTAACATGGCAGTGTTTTAGCTTTAGATGAAATTTCAGGTTCTTAATTCCACGGCAAAGAGCAGAAAAATCATTCTATACATTTGAAATTTATTGAAAGATCAATTTCAGATTTGAGAAACTGAATAAAAGAAGGATGAAATAAAATGATTGAAGGATTGATTTCTGAAAAGGGGGATTTTACATAACTTCTTTTAAACTTGTTTTCTGTAGTGGGAAAGAAAGAACATATTCTTTGACTAAATTCTGAATTGTGAATAATCATGCCTTTTCCTGCCTTGACAAACACACAGAAACAAATGTGAAAAAATCTGTATTCTCAGACCTCTCCATAGACTAGTTAGTCTGACACATGATTTAGGCTGACCGATTGGCTATGGAAGCTACTTGTCTTGCTCCCCAAATGCATATTTCACCTCACTGGGATATCTGCATCAGCCTTTCCTCCAAAGTAATGATGATTAGACTGTCTGCCTTCCAATGACTTTTGTCAGAAGGTTCTGTGGGTTTCACAATCAAGTGAAGAATGGAAGGGAAAGGGATTTAGGAAAAAGGTAACAAAGGAACATCAAGGAAACAGAGATTTACAGGGATTCAAATAAGTGTGGGAGACTGATGCAAGACATCATAGAATCATAGAATCAGTAAGGTTGGAAGGGACCTCTGGAGATCATCTAGTCCAACCCCCCTGCTCAAGCAGGGTCACCTAGAGCAGGTTAGACAGGGTTGCATCCAGGCGGGCCTTGAATATCTCCAGAGAAGGAGACTCCACCACCTCTCTGGACAACCTGTGCCAGTGCTCCTTCACTCTCACAGTGAAGAAATTCCCCCTCACATTCAGACAGCACTTCCTGTGCTTCAATTTCTGCCCATTGCCTCTGAAACTCAGGTACTTATACACATTGATAAGATCCCCCCTCAGTCTTCTCTTCCCCAGGCTGAAGAGGCCCAGCTCTAGCAGCTGTTCCTCAGAGGGCAGGCGCTCCAGCCCTCTGATCATCTTTGTAGCCCTCCACTGGACTCTCTCCAGTAGCTCCATGTCTCTCTTGGACTCGGGAGCCCGAAACTCGCCTCCCCAGGGGACTGGCAACACTCCTCCTAATGCACCTCAGGATACCTTTGGCCTTCTTGGCCACAAGGGCACATTGCTGGCTCATGGTCAATTTGTCATCCACCAGCACTCCCAGGTCTTTCTCTGCAGAGCTTCTCTCCAGCAGGTCAGCCCCAGCTTATACTTGTACATGGGGTTATTTCTCCCTAGATGCAGGACCCTGCAGTTGCCCTGTTGAACCTCATGAGGTTCCTCTCCACCCAGCTCTCCAGCCTGTCCAGGTCTCTCTGAATGGAGCACAGCCCTCAGGTGTGTCATCCACCCCTCCCAGTTTGGTATCATCAGCAAATTTGCTGAGGATGCACCCATGAGGTGATCATGAGTGATCATGTGTGATCACATGAGGTGATCATGAGTGACATGAGGTGATCAGTCTAGTATTTGGCACAATATTACGAAGTAACTGCAAGAGCATGAGCAGAGAACATAGTTCCTCGAATGAAAGAGAAGTCAGACAATCCATATCCATACGATCTTCTCCAGTAGAACCTCAAACATAACATCCACAGAGATCCCAGAAGAACCACAACAAGATGCTAGAAGAGGATAAACAGTGCAAGAGCCATTCTTTTTCATTTTTCACCAGTTAGATGAATTTCCAACACAATAATTTTCATCGACTGATTTCCCATCCCATATATCTCTTATTTTCCAATACACAATCTAAATATAATATCTTGATTATGCCATCTTTTAATTTCAGTTCAGAATGCAGTCTCCATTTCTGTCTCTCTTTTTTTATTTCCCTACAATGTTTATTTTTATAGGTGATCAGAGCATTTAATAGATCTTCATTTATTTTCCTACAGATGAACTCGCAACAAAATGCAGGTCTAAAAGGCACAATTACTATGGTATTATCCACTCTGTTTGTATAAATTAATTCATAGTTAGCCAAACTACTTCTCAAACTTGAACCAGTATTACAGCCCCATCATCTCTGTGCTTCATGGCTATTTTAAAATGAATAAAGAAAATAATGCCAGCTAAAATCTTTGTCCACAATTATTTTCATGTTACTAGGTGCCAAAAACTGCCAATCATTTCTTTGTAAACAAAATGAAATGAGATTTTAATGCGAACGCTTGAGAAAACTGAGGCTGACTCATAAATATTGGATAATAAAGGTAAAATGGTAAATGACAGTAAAACACACTTCACAATAGCACAACTACTGTCAAATTTCCTTATTGAAAACTTTAATCAGCAAAGTTTTGTGATCAATAACATGGTAGAGGTCAGGTTGGCGTGAATTAACCCAAATCTTATAGGTCATTACAGAAATTCTGTTACATTACACCGTTGTTCATTACATAGTAGTAGACCTTTCAAGGACGCTTTGCATCTTATACGCATAGAGCACTATAGACAGCTCTCACAATTTAGAGTTAATGAGTTCTCCCCTCTGAGGAAGAGCTACTTTATTATAGATCCCCATTGTGCTACTTATAGCAGAAACACATGAAGAACCATGGGTTTGAACCTACTGTCTAATGAGTGGTGGTAAAAAATGAGATGAAGAATGCAGTTCTGTAACTTAAATCCTGAACAAACAAATACATAATAGTCAGGTTTTTAAAATCTCAAATTAAAAATAAAACTTCCTGATTTTAATACTCTATGTGCAAATTAACTTCAGCCTGGAGAGAATTAATGATCTAAAAAGATTACATAGCTCATTATCGTCCAGTCTTTGATATTAGTGCCAAGCATACAACCTTTCCCATAACACAAATGCAAGAAATAGCACAATCCACACTGCACTAATTTTGGTTATAGAAGTACCTAAGTTCATGTTCTCTCTAGAAAATATCTGACAAACAAAAGGTAACAAAAAAATTTTGAAGGAACCTTCCCTTTGCTCTCAAATGTCTTGTCCCATATTAAAAAAATGTCAGTTATCTCAGATACGAAATTTTGAGTTTTTAAAATCTGGTGGAATTATTAAACATATCTGGCAGATCTGGCAGAACTTGTGTTAAAACTCAGTCTAAATTCACTTTATAATAGACTGAATAACACAGAATCAGAAGAAAACTCTTAAACAAGGCACTATATCAAAGGTTCTTAAAGAAGCTAAGTGTTATGGAATTGGATGAAAGATGTTTTTAGAGATTGAAAGCTACTGAAAGGATAGGGTGTAAAGGGCAGAGTTACCTTTTATGGCACTTTTCAGAACACAGAGGGGTCAACTGTGGGGTACCAGAGGGGTTGGTGCGGGGACTAGTTTTATTCAATGTTTAATCAATGACCTGGAGGAGAAAGTAAATCAAAATGTCAAGGTTTGTGGATGAATAATCAAATGTCATTTCAATGTTGAATGACATCACAAAAACAAATCAGTAGGAAAAAAATGATAGATGAGCTTCAATAGGGAAAAGTAAACTAAACTATGCCTTTAGAATGCTGAACTCAGAACTGGCTGTGATAGCAGAAAAGAGATTTTTGGAGTCATTTTTCAGAGTTCTTGGAGATTATCAGCTCAGTGTTCAGTATCTAGCAAAGAAACCAATTCAATATTGCTAATCATCAGAAAGAGGACTGAGAAAAAGACAAAAGTTGTAATTCTGCTACCATATAAAAGCTTGGTAAGCCCACATCTTGAATACTGCGCACTCAGTTCCGGTCTGCATTGCAGGAAGGGTATAGTAGAATTGGAGAAAGATCAAAGGCACAGAGCAGCTGCTGTGTAAGACTAAATGTATGGCCCTCCTGCCTCTGGAGAGAAAATGACAATCATGGTTTACAAAATCGTGAAGGCAAGAGGTAAGCTACATGCACAGCTGACGCTCACTAAATCTCACAACACAAGCACTAGTTGATAAAACTGGTCGGGGATCAGTTGAACACAAGTGAAGTAAAGTACTTTACACAGCAAGCAGTAAAATTTGCAGCCAACAAGAGCATGTGGAGGCAGACAGTATTAGCAAGTTGGAATATGGACTAGACAGATTACTGGACAAATGCATACAAAAAGGATTAGTCAGGGACAGACTGTCAAATAGCCTTAATAAAATACTTGTGGGTGCTGTCAGAGAGAGAGGAATGGACTCCCTGTGTCTGGACATACAATACTATGCTAGCTGGATCAACGGTCTGGCTAAGTATGATATTTTTAATATATCTGTGTTAAGCAGAAGAAAAGTACAAGCACAATGGGGAGAGGTACTGTTTCATAAAATAATACGAAGTTTCAGCACTTTCACAAGCAACCAAGAAATAAAACAGAAGCAAATTGCACCAATATCATTGAAGTAATGAAAAATGCTTGGATTTCCTTCAGTAAGCTTTGGACCAAACAACATATGTCATCTAGTGTCAGAAAGAATGTTTTTCCTCACCACATAATCTTATGCATGACCACAGCAATACAGGAACTGACTGTTCCTGTATGGCCAGCACAGACATTTTTTTTTTTTATTTATTTTACTTTTCACTTAACCTTTTCTAATAGGAATGCTTTATATTCCTATAGTTATGGGCTACACTTATGTTAACATGACTATCATTACCACAGTGTGAATGGGAATTTGTCTTAAACTCTGGCCAAAACTAGGCACTTTTCCACGTCTTGAATTCAGGATTTGTACCAATGAACTCTCTACTAAAAATTGATTTTGCAAGAGTGATTGCTGACTGGACAACACGTCACCCTCTAAAAATACATCTGAAAGCAGAATACTCATTCCCCTTCCAGCTAACAGTTATAGCATTCATGCAGAAAGCAGGAGAAATATACTCAGCTTCCTTTACAGCCGTAGGGAAGAGTTTTGGAACGTAATTTGTATATGTTTATCCTCTTTCTGAATCTTTTTCAAGCTTTTATATCTATTACTAGATCCAGCTTATATACATATTAGAGTAACTCTTAAGGACAGCAAGAAGATTCACAATGTTTTCAGAAAGCAAGACTCACTCTTCCAAAAGTAGAAGAATAAGGTCAGTATCATAACATGACTTCTTTTTACACAGGGTATAGTTGTTGATTGCTTTAAAAGTCAGCTAGGATCTGAGAATCTGAAGAATTCTAGAAGATGAAATTAATAAAACAGAAAATAAAACCAATTACAGAATACTTCCTATCTCCTAAGCCATTTCTTTGTTCAAATAGTACAACATTCTGTGACATTGCTGCAGATGTACTTAATCCTGTTTCAGAGCAGACTGAAAAAACATCTTGAGTGACATCAAGTTCCTCCTAGCAAATTATTTATATTATTTATGTGAATAAAATTATGCATATACGTTTACAAGATTTTATACTAACATCCTAAAAGAGAAAGTTCTTTAAAATATTCTGAGTAAGAAGTTTAATTATTTTCTTTAACAAAGGAAATAGCACATTCAGCAAAAGTAAACTTCTATACAAACTGAAGCATTCTAGAGAATTTGTATCAGCATAACTGATTAAAAAGTAGACAAGCATCTGCCAATGCAAACTGACATATAGGTGAAGAGACAAAAATGGTAGATAATAGTCAAAGAGTACTCGTAAGGACTTTTGCAAAGTGAAGCAAATACTCCTTGGTTTTTACTAATCTGTTTGCCCCTTTCTATTTTGGACAAGTCATTTTAACCTGTTTGTGATATAAGTGAAAAACTTCAGACAGCTTCATTTAAAAAGGAACATTAAAAAAAAATGTAATTTGTTTGTGCATGTTTGTCTTCATTTAGAGAAGCTCCTTTTAATCACAAAAAATTGCTGACACTATACCTAGTTTCACAATTCCATAGAAACCATATGCCAGAAGAAAATCATTTATAACTTAATTAACCTAAGTTTCAGGATCAGTCAGCTGGTTTAGTTGAATCAGGTAAAAAAATACTGCATATATTTTTCATAAATGAGGATGATAAATCTCCATAAAATGTAGAGATCATCCTACCTTACTATAAAATGTCTTAAGATCATAAAGCACTGACTACTTTATCACAGCAGTGATTAATTGCATTTGGATTTTTAAGGGGATTCTACCTGTTATTGAATTAAGGGCCGGATAAAATTAAGTTTAGGATATTCATTAGTAATTCTAAAATGCAGATGTTCAGACTGCTACAGTTGGGGATTAAACACAATTAAAATGAATTGCTACCCTTAAGAAACATTCCTGGATGAGTAAGAGAGGCTTTTGTACAAATTTTGGACAACTTCTCTATTTAAATATAAAAAAGCTTAAAAATACGGTCTTTATACTCAGTCAACCCCATAGAATGGGAAAAGTTACCTCACAGAATTTTATTATTACAAGCCTTTCACCTTATGGTAGTTGAAAAGATGTTATAATGAACTTGTAATACCTGTATTATATCTATATTGCCACGATAAATATTCCTAACGTTCTGAAGTCTGTAGTAGAAAAATACGAGTTAATACTCTGGTGAACTGGAAGTCAGGAATCTGTTCTTTGTTTAGCCACTAACTGATCTTATCAAAGTACAAGGATTATATATCTAGGCACTGGGATTGAAGAGAACGTTTCAGCCTCTCTCTTTGCGAGTTCAACTCTAAATATGCTATTTGAATGGAAATACTGATTTGAAATTCCACATGCACAAAAAAGAAGATCAATAAGAAAGATAAATCACTTTGTGTTACTGAATTTGCTTTGGTAAATGGAAACTCTTTTTCTTTCACATTATCCAGACAGTGTCAAAGAAAGTAATGAAAATGAAGTGACCAAAGAGTGGTACCTTCTACTGTAGAAGGAATCACTCATGTGCAAAATTATTTAGTTCATTGTCTAGCATATTCAGATAGCTAGACATAAGCATCCAAGCACTTAGCAGCTATGCTTCAATTTACATTTCAATTCATTGTGTCATCAAATGACTCAAGACCACACAATATTTCTGCAACACATTCAAGCTTGCTACTAATTCTAGTACATGTATTTCAGTTTCTGTATTTATACAACATACCTACCAAAGCCCTTCAGCATTCTTGTGGAAAACAGGCTATGTTCCTGCCTTCTCTTTCACCAGCATCAGTACTGAATTTTAGGTGTGAGTTACTGACAATGAGCAACTGCAGGGGGAAATCACACTCTAGAAATTCTGAGCATGTCCTCAGTGTCTGCTGGGTGAGTCTACCCTCATCACCAGCAGGTATCAGCAGGACCTGATTAAACTTGCAGAAATGTTGCCTTATTTCAATACCATCCTTAGAGAGCACTGCTCCAATAAAAAGAAGAACTTGTACATCACTTGGAGAGCTCATAATCACCCATGAAGTCAAAGGGATTTGCAGAACTTTTGCTTGCAAAAAGCATGATCCATGATACTAGCTTGTGATGTAAGAGTTTCCTTACCAGATGAATGAACCGGCTCATTGCAAAGCCAATCTAACACATAGGAAGTGTGGGCAATAAAAAAGTCTGGGGTCAAACACAAACTTGAATTTTAATTAATGTAACAGGATAGACAAGCTTTAAGCTTTCCAATATTGTTGCTAATTGGAGATAACTGTGAGCAATAATATTTTATATAAGGATATTTGATTAAAAAAATGTGATTTTTACTGACTTCATTCACAAATTTACTGGAAACAGAAGCAATTAGCAGTTCACAGATAGGACCAAATATAGAAAAGATATACCAGGATATTACACTACTTTCATTTAATAATAGGCACCGAATTTTCTTCAGGATGCTATTTAAAGCAGAAAGAGTGCTAGTCTTATTACTACTACTTACTATTCCAGTGTGAAATCAAAACATATAAGAACATCCAGAGTGGGGTTAAAAGGGCTCTGACTTTGAAGTTTTGTATTTGGGTTTTTCTTTAATATTGACAATCAATTCCCTGAAACACCTTCCCCCATCTACCAAGCAAGTCATAAAGAAAAAATAAAGTCCATCCCCCTCTCTCCCCCACAAATCTTTGTCTTTGTATCTAAAAGCTAACATCTTCTCTTACTATTTACTTTCTCTGTTCCCCCACAATTTTCTGGCCTGCACTCATGATTTCTGACATCCTCTAGTCAATTTAAGTGCTGCTGAGGAGACTGTGTTCTGCAAGAGTGGCTGAACTGATTCACCACTGTGCTTGTTTCCTCTCTGTGGTGTTCCCACCACAGACACCACATGCTATTTAAGTCTGTTCACCGAACCAAGGCAGAGGGGGAGCTACTGCAGATCATCTTAGCAGCGTGTTCCATCTTTACCTACTACATTTCTGAATAATGCATGGACAAGGTTTGTATTGCTTTGTCAAGTAAATAGACAATGAGTTAAATGTATATTACATATTTTGTTATGCATACAAAAGAAATGTACTTTTCTATTTTGCTTAGCTTCACATTTTTTGGGAAATACAGTGTTGCCTCTATTAGTTGCTCCAGAAAGAAAGTCATTGTTAGCATTAAGACTTTCTTCTTTGCTTGAGTAGAAGGACTCAGATCTGGACTACAGAGGATTCATGGGGATTTATATTATCTCTTCAGTTCTCATATTGCTTTCAAAAATGTTATCATTTATGTCTGACAGTTTAAACAGACTGGTTCTTTCTTGTCTGAGGTTCCCATGTACTTTATGTGAAATACACAGGTGTTGATCCTCTTTCACATGTATATACCTTTTTACCATCCAATTATCCATAACTCCAATCAATGGTCATTTACCCATATCTGTCTGCATGTACAAATATAAAATGTAGACATTAGTTATGGAGCATGAAATCTTATTTTCTCTTAGTAGGTTAGGACATTAGTAATTATTTTTAAGATTTTTATTATGTATCTCCTTTTTCACTTCTGACACATTTATTCTACTCATTCATTCTCCCCCCTCCCCCCCATTACAGTAAACACCTACTCATTCAGTGGAATGTACTGCAGATCCTGCAGTATTATTAAAATATTTCTTATTTTCTTCTTTCTTTGCTGTGGAGGTTGAACTATTTTATTTACAAATACCATACACTTATGTAAGTTTAAAACACTAACATATACGTTTGGTAAAGTGATTAAGTTAGAACTCCCATTCAGAATAACAAAATCATAGTTTTTCTGTGGTACAGAAACCAAAACACAATCATTTTTAAATAAAAGTTCTCTGTTTCAAGAGTTCTGAAGAAATATTAAGCTTGAGAGTCTTATCTAATGACTAAACTCCTCGGTCTTTCGGTTCAAGCTTCTGCAAGTCTTGCTTCTCCCTGTAATATTGTTCAGTTCATATAGCCTTGTCAACCAAGAAGCTGGTTATCATAGTCATTCACACTGAATGAGGAGCTTGCTTTTAATATGAAAATGCATAGATGTTTGTTTAAACATATGACAGTCACTGCAATAATACAGTAGAGTATTAAAAAAAACTATTTTAATATTTCAAATCTCTAATTGTGGGAAGTGGTGCTTTAACTACTCTGTAATTGCATCATCCTCAACCTGTTTTTTCTCATAGAGCCCCAGTTACTCCATCAGGAAAGTGATCTGTTTTAGAAAATATGGTTCAAATATGCCACTCAAAGCACATCAGTGCTAGCAGGATTAAACAAAACAATATACACCTGACTACTGTTGAGCTTTCGCTTCTTTTTCCAGATGGCAGGATAGGAGGAAGCTGCATATCTCCTGCTGCTTATCCAAGTAGGCACCATGATATAGCCATGGAAAACCTTTAGCAGACCAGAGGAAGCCCTGGGGAATTGGGGAAAAGATGGGCTCCCCAAATGGGGCCCTCCATCCTGCCCAGTGCAAAGGCCTCCATCAGGGCTGATGCAACCACCACAGCTGCTGTCACCTACAAAGATTTGGCTTCCTCTGTTGTTGTACCCCACTTAAGGATGACAAAGGACTGCTGAAAAGAAGAGATAGTTACTTGACCAAGTCTTTAGGAATAGATTGATTAAACTGGGCTCACTGAGGGTCAGGAACTGAAGTTCACAGGGGAGACAGAAAAGCTCCCAACAAGGGAAGTATGCAAGAGGCAAAGTTGTAAAGGAGACTTCTATACATCTGCTTTCAGAAGCTTTTCTCATGTGTCCACGTCCTACTGTGCAGGGCTGGGGGAAACTATTCATACAATCTGGACAACAGTTACTATACATGTTCACTATACAGCTTGCTGAAAGAGAAGCTCTGGGAAGAGTATTCAGAACATCTTCTTTATCCCTTTAGAGATAGAACTCACTATTCACTGTCCAATTCAGTGTTCCTAGTTCCCTACAACTATTTTGTTCTACCTTTTTTTAATCTTTAAATGTTCGTAAGATCTCTGATCATATTAAGCATAGCAGTTTCTGGAAAGCATAATAATTGTCTTTCAAAACAGTCAGTTTTAGTTTAGATTGATAGAGGAGACAGATTAAATAGATAAGGTTACATAAGGATCTTCAATATTACTCCCCACATTTACTAACAAAAATTGAATACTGAGCTGAAATTACTTTTAAAAAGGTATTATTCATCATCTAACAAGCATGACAAGCATGGCTAGTTTGACTTGTAAGCAAAAGAAAGAACATATATACATGTATACATGTGTGTATGTTAAATTAAAAATACACGTGATCCTGCTGAGAACCTGAGTAGGATGATGATAGCTCAAAATATAACAAATGATCAGTTTCCACATGCCCATAGCAATATGAGCGAAAGATATAGATATAAAAAAAAAAAAAAAAAAAAAACAGTCTGCAGAACCATATTAATATTGAAAGAGGATCTAGAAAGACACAGCTGGACTAACCATCTCTGGAGTCCAGACACAGAGACCATGCCTGGGCAATGCCAATAACTTTGCAGAATTTGCAATTACAAAGTTAGGGAGCTTAGCAAAAGAACATCATCAGGCAGGGAATCTCAGGCCAATGCTACTACCATTACCGGGCAAGCTCAACATTGCTGTCACTACAACTTGCAGAAAGCCCCAAATTCAGTAATGGAAAAAGAGTTCAACAGCCTTGATTGTAACACTGGCACATATCCTATGGCAGGCAAAATGTTCATCACAGATGACTTCAATGTGCTGCTTTGGCAGCTGACATCTGGTAAACAGCAATTGATCACAACAAAGCTGGCAAGATAAACAACAGTGAACTTATGTTGTTCAATAATTCGCTGGATTATAAGAAAGAGCTTGTACTCATCACCAGTCTGACAAGTCATGTTGGAAACATCAATATTTATAAGCAAGGGGATTTCACTGTGAGTGACTTTGTGTCTCAGTTCAAGACATGGTACCATATAGTAAATTCTACAGGATAATTACCTACAATTCTAATCTTGACATGCCTGTCAACATGAATGCATTGTTGTTGTCACAAAAATTTTGCCAAATTTCCTTTGCGTAAGTATGGAGAAATATTACCAACTGGAAAGCATTTTTACATAGAGAATCCATGTAGGTTTTTTTTTTTTTTTTTTTCCCTATTAACGCACATCTCCACAGAGCAGAACGTGTTCTTTATAAAGATGTATGACATACTTTCCCAGAGAGATCAAACTGACTGGGAAAAAGGAAGCCTAATGGATTTACAGTGGTGCATTCTGAGGCTTCATCCTGTTGACTTCAAGAACAGCTATTTTCAAGATAACGCTTGACATTAATATAAAAGAGAAAAATGTAAATGCAATAATCAAAAAACATACATACACACAAAGAAACATCATCATTAATAATATCACTAATGACATGTCATAAACAGCTGCTGCTGCAGGATTCACAGCAATCAAAGTTACAAGTCGTAAGAAAAACAAAACCTAGTGTATTTGTACACCATTGTAAGTACTGTACTGGTGAGTGATCTATCCCCTTCACCTGCCAAGCTCACTGCCACGCAAAGCATTTTACTTGGGTGGCTCAAAAATAAACATGTATGTTTATTGCTTAATATCCTTGTACATGATTTGCTGTGTTTGAAATCTTCAGTGACTTGGTCAGCCTATTCTCAGTAATCTACCCAGATTGCTTGTCCGAGCTTATTTTTCCATGCTATAAAAAATACTATCTACAAAAATTCTGTATTACTGTAAGCAGGCAGAATGCTGCAAAACAAAATATTTTCATGGCAGGTATGGTTTTGATCAATTCAGCTGTTAGAAGTTTCAGCACAGTCTGGTGTGCTTCCTAAATTCCTCCTTTCTAGTGTTTTCTAAAGAAAACACTAAAAAAACTCTGCTTGTATTTCTTAAAGAAATATTATGTATGCAAAGTCTCTAAAGGGATCTCAAAATCTAAACTGAAAATAACTTTACTATGCAGTCATTCAATATCATACATATCTGAAAATCCAGAAATACAAAAGCTCTTCAGCTGTAATATATTGCTCTAATCAATCATCTCTTGTTTTACAATAGTCTTTTCATAATCCTGGAGAAGGTATCATATAATATATATGATAAAAGGTGGTTAGTTAGAATCTTTTAAATATTTTAATACATTTCAGTCTTCTATCTTACCCCATTACCTCCTTTTAAGATCCAAGGAGGAAATGATAGTGTGTCAAACAACAAATTTCAGATTTAAAATACAGACTAGTATTCTTAATTTTCTGTTTAAAACTGAATGGTGTGACTACCCAGATTAGAAGAGGCTAAACTATCATTCTCTGCCAGACAAACAAGTGTCCAATTTAAAACCATTATAGAAAAAAAATCCTTATATAGATAACCACCAATAAAATCCTTTACAAGTTCATAATTCACATTACAAACATCACTCTCCTGCTGTTCATTATCCTTTCCGCACCGGTGTTCTTCATTGGAAAGAGGGTTCCAAGAGTTAAATACGGAACTACCGTATCAGTAAATGTCATTGGGTTATATTGTCCCTTTAAGGAAACAGGAGCACTTTCTTTGCTGTAATAGTCTTGAAGAGACAATATGGTATAGAAGCAATGAAGCAAATTTCAGGTACTTGATTACAAAAAAGCTCAAAAAAATACCGTTAAAAATACTGTTACTGTTTTCTTTGTGTATAAGCTAAGGTATGCCTGAACTAGCATATCCTATCATCTAGGGAAAAGGAAGAGAAAAATTGTAGAAGAGGTTATAAAATGAATGATGGAATACTCCATTTGAAACATCTGACGGGGGGGAGGGCAGCAACAAAAAAGCAGTTTATTCAGCAGGTGACATTGATTACAAGAAAATTTTTCCTTTTCTGCAATTTGTAGAGCAATCATAGTTTAATTGAATTCTTTAGTAGAATGTGAAATAACTCCTCAGCTTTCAAAATCTGGATCAGATGTAAAGATATCTTCCAGTTTGATTAATGGAGAACATTCAAAATGTATTGGGAAAGAACTACAATCTTTTATGCAAGATTATAGTACAGTCTTTAATCATTCTTTTAGTCTGGAGATGGAAACAAGTGTTTAACAGTACTTTAAGGACACTACTTACTGTAGAATCCTTATTCCTAAACAGCATCTTTGATACACTCGCACTGAAATAACCAAAGGCAACTAACAGTTGGGACAATAAATTAGTAAGAAAGCATTTGGTAACACTGTATGTCACACTCCTCCACTATGGCTTCTTAATACAAGAACCTTACCTGTGAATGCAAAGAATTTGAGACAAACATTCTTTGAAACCAAAGGGAGGCCTGGAAAACAGTTTAATAAAAGACCTCTATAAATCTCCTAGGTTTATCTTCCTGATACCGCTGAATGAAAAATGGATATGCTTTTTTGTTAATCTTACCAAAAATATTTCAACGTGAAAACCACCTGAGGTCTACTGAGCTTGCAAAAGGAACTCTTCAAAAGTAGAGAGACATTCAGTAACTGCATCATAATTGTCCTAAGGCTACCAAGCTAGCAGCAGATGCAAGAATGAACAACGGTCTCATACAATATACGACAGAGTATAAGTTATTTCCTACTAGTCTATAATATACTAGTCTACTCATGTTTAACTAGTATGAGTTGGATGAATTAATTCAATGATTATAAAAAGTGGCAGATACTTCTGGAAATAGCACTCCTGATTATCTTCCCTTTTATATGGCAGTTAGAGTCACACAGGTTAGACTCACTGACTTTTTCCAAGCAAAACTGTCTGCCCACTGAATATTCATCAAAAAAACTCCTACTGGGCCATACTAAACCTGCATATTTGCTACTGGAAGTTTCTGTACTGTGCTCTGACGATTCACTTTCCCATTCAACTCTCTAGAAAAGCAGGTGTGATTTTGTATTGCATTGTATTGTGTTGCACTGAAACACAGCCAGAATTGACTTAAGAGGAATACTGACAGAAACTATGTATAAAGTAGAGAGGAGTTTTGAACCAATACAGCATTCCTTACAAAGGCACGTTTTCTTGTGCACCTCCAGTTCCCCCATGAGTAGAAGCCCAGCATAACTCTGGTTGAGGTGCCAGGTTTGTACGTACATAGTTTTAAACAGCAAAGTCCTGTTGAGAGCCAGAAATCTGATAGACAAGTTCCTGAAACCTAAGCTTGGAGCGCATGCAACACATGGGACCAGGTGCAGGCTACTCACAACATGTGTTCACACTACCTTCTTTTAATGCTATCATTCTGCCTTCTTCAGTGTCTCAGAAGCAAATGGCCTCATCCAGAAAACAGAGGACATGCTACCTCAGCCAGTGAGTAAAACATCTCTCTCAGGGAATTTCCTAACTGGCAAGGTAGAAGTTAGAACCAGTGGATGGCCTTTTTGTTGAAGCTGGTTCATTGTACAGGAAACACAAAATTCCTACCAGAAGAAAGAAATAGCATGGAAGAGGTATCACAGGGCACACAGCAAGGGAAAAAAAATGAATCTTTAAATGAAGATCCTCGTCTAAGTGGAGTCTAACTAAATCCCCCATTTAACTGAAGATCCTTGTCTCAGATTTACTTCAGATATTTACCCAGTGTCTGTTTAACACAAACCACCCACTGGCTGGGCAAATGTTCTAGCCTGTCTTTTATATAGTTAAGTAGTGCATACCTCCTCCTCCTCACATTTTAAAGTCAGTGAGTTAAAAGACTACATCTCAGATGGCTACAAGGCAGGACTTCAGATATTTCTGTATTTAGCCCATTCCACTGATAAAGTCTATGTGCCTGTGCTTGTTCTTTGGATTGCCCTCCTTCCACAACTTCACCTTTCCACATACAAAGTACACCACATCTTGAGAATGTTAAGATCCTATCCAGGAACCAATCATAAAATTACAGAAAAGATCACACTAGCTTGTAGGTGCTAATACCGAACTTGTATATATTAGCAAACCTTTTTGGAGTAAGTAGTTAATTAATCAGGGTGCATTATGTTTATGCAAAGAATTAATCCTTTTCAAACAATGTAGTCATAAGAAGAAAAAGAATGAAATAAGTAAATTGCTCACTCTTAGGACTTTACACAGATGAAAGTGCAGCCAGCAATGATTATGCAGTGATCCACATTTCATGGACAAAAATCCATTATAAAGATTTTCATATTTTCCCACCAACTCTAATTTAAATATGGAGATTCATGTTACATTTGAAGACGTGGAAAGCAACAGAATATGATTATGAAACAAAGATCTTTTTCTGTTAATTGTCATATAAAATTGGTGGTGCTTGCCCTTCACCCCTCCCTAAAATAATTTACCCTAGGACTGGCTAAAGTACTTGGAACTGCTTTTCTTTGTGGCACAGGGATAGCTAGTATAGTCGCAGACACACACACGTATTTTTTTGTTTAGGTAACACGCTATCACATATTACAATATCAAAGACTTTTTTAATAAGAATTAGATTCATAATAATATTACATCCAAGCAATCACAATGAACCTTGTTACTTCGAAGTCCTACAAAACACCATGAAATCTGATTTAACTTGCATTTCGAGCCACAACAGCTATGTGACTTTTGCTATGACGTTATCTCACAGCCTGTCAGTCTACAGTTAATGACTGATTATTCTCAAAGCTACCATCCACTAGGTGAATGCATACATCAAATTGTTTGTGCAGAAAAAAATAACAAAACAAACCAAAAATTCTCATGAGCAGAAGGAAAGTAGTTTGCTTTAAAGCAATGTGTTTACCTTTCCTGTAGGAACAAGCTTCTTTAAAAATGTGCTTCCCTTTCTAACATTTCTGGGTCAAAAGTGTGAAGAACATGGCAGAATGCCAAGAATGTCAAAGCACTGGAAATAACATGCCAATGATATCAAAGAAAGATGAATAGTAATGTAAGAAAAGGGAAAGGTCATACACCTTGTCATAAGAATATGCTAAGAATTTTAATACTTTACATCAACAGTAGCTGGATGGCTAGCCAGTCAAAATCAAACTGAAATGAAGAACACAACTATTACAGTTGAGTTGAGTTGAGTTTCTAAAATTTAGCAAATTATTTGAGATAGCAATATGAGATTTTATCTAGCACAGAAATTTTGGAGATAATCAAATGTAGAGCATGTTACAAAAGAACAGACATAATAAGCTCAGTATAATGAACTTAAATATACTTTACAGAAAATAGGTTTCTTAGCCATATTTAGGGGCAACATAAAAAATATTAAAATCTGATTTTGATCAAACTCAGTGACTATTTGGGCAATGAATACATGCATTCAGATTGATTTAAAACAGGGGAAGTCAAGACTCAGCACTTAAATGCTTTTGATTTCTTCAACGTTGCCCCAGTTTAGGGGCTACTCCAGTATACAATTAATTTAGCACAAAAGCTAATTTAGGTGGGGAAAAATAACGGAAAATTATAGTATTATCCAAGTTCCTCTATTTTTGTATAATCAAAATTCAAAAATATATAAAAAACAAAATCAACAAATTACTAGGCTTTCTTTTTCTCGTTATTTTCTGGTGCGATTACATTGAGTATAGGTAAAATTTCAATTGAAAATGGTGTCAGCAGTACATACACACAGTATCACACGGACAAACAGTAAACATAGCTATATAAAAGAAAATTAGGAAGCCTATTCACTCATCAACAATTTTTACACCTGGGGGAATTAGAAAATCAGGTAGCCTTTCACACTTCATTGACCAAAACAGAGCAGCCGGAGGACAGATTTTGTGGAAACTTACCCATCATCTGAGAAGCTTATGTATAAGACAGCACTTCATAATTTAATATAGTGCAAACCTGCCCTAAAATGCTGAAATTATAATTTCAATCGAAAGTCAAAATTTTGTTTTAAATATGAAAATAAAATTAAAGAACTGATTTAAAATTCAAGGACAAACATATAGAAATTGAGGAAAAAAACATTTGCCTACTGACAAATTATTAATTCAAGGAACAACAGCAACGGATTTCAAGACTGATTTACTTGTTTCTACCAAAGATAACGAAAACTTTGATGGAAAATATCCTTTTCGGTACTAATCATTTTTAATTCTGTAATGCTAAAGGCACGTGAGAGCTGTAGCAGCGAAGGCACAGCGATCGCTACGCGTTTCGGCAATACCTGCCTCGCCAGCCACGCGTACCGGGTCACGGGGGCAGCAACGGCTCCCCAGCAGCCGACAGCCACCCCGCCGCGCCGCGTCGCGGGCGCGGGAGGGGTGGGGCGCGGCGGGGCGGGAGCCGCGCCCACCGCCGCGGCCCCGCCCCAACGGTCGCCCCCGCAGCCGTTGAGGAGCCTGGCGCCAGCGGCGCGGGGGCGGTGCGCTGAGGCTGCGCAGGCGGCTTGTTGAACCCAAACGCTCGGGGCTGTCGCCAGAGACCCTTCGCAGGCGACAGTGTGCCCTACTACAGCGATTTCAGCCTACTTAGTAGGGATCGTTCTGAGTTTGTGCAGTGCTGCTTATCCTTAGACCGCTCTGAGGAACCAGCGGCCCAGGGAGGTCTACGGCCTTATCGCTGGTATGCCTGTCATTTAAAGCCACGATCACAAAAAGAAATGCTTTGGGCAAGATGTATTTTCCAGACAGCAGCCTTGGACCAGCATCCCCCACGCACAGGTGCTGAGGAAGGACACCCTGGAGCCTCTTCACCTTCCCACCTGCCTCCTTGGTTCCATGTGAAAAAATGTTGGCCTGTATGTAACAGTGCCATCTGGTGAACCTCCCCAAAACCACCTGAAATACATCTGCCCTGTAATGATCTTCTGTGTTTTCTTTCTACTGTTCTCTCAGGAATTTGAAGTGCCATTGCTGGCAAAAGAAAGGAATATATTTCAGACAGCACTTTTATTCCTATTGCTACAGTCTAGTCCAGTCTTTTTTGTAAGGGAGACTATACATAAAGGAGAAAGAGAATAAAAAAGTGAGAGATAAAAGGAAATGTGTCTTTCTCAGTTACAGTCCTTTTCCCAAAAAGTCACAGTTGCAGCTGACAGCACAGACCCTATTGGCTATTCAAAGAGCTTTGCCTCTTAGGGCTCGTAAAATATTTGGTCCTCATTTTCTTCATTTCATCCTTTGAAGCAAAATACTATTTCACCAGTATCACGATACTTGACCACCTTTTTTACCTGTACTTTTTACACTAAAGCCTTTTAAACAGCAAATATCCATGTTTATTGGAAAGCAAAATAAACAAATATAAAGCAGAATAGAATTAGGTTACATAAAGCAGAAACTGATATTTCATATAGATCTATCAAGATCTTCCTTCCATTCCTTCTCTCTTGGGCACAAAGGGTATGAGAATAAAGGGACAAAGAAGGTGTAAGAAGCTCCCTGAGGAACTGGTTAAAAAAAAAAAAAAAAAAGAAAAAAAAAAAGAAAAAAAGAGAAAAGAAAAAAGAAAGAAAGAAGGGTTGAGCACAGCTATTAAGGAGGCTCTATTCAATGGGAACCATTTTGCTCTTTAATCTACTGTGATTATCACTTTTGTAATCAATGATTTAATTGTTTTGTTAATTAACCTTGAATCCTTTCGTGTCTTTAGTACTTACACTGGATTTAAGTTAATCTCAAAAAATTAATGCTTCTCTGGAAGGGAAATCCAAATGAAGTAATGGCCACATCAAATTTTGTGGGCATTTTTAACTCAAGACCGTTTTAAGACTTTCAGGGTCAGGCTTTCTTCCTAGCTACATGAGTGACATGTGTTTCCCCATAAAATCAAAGACAGAAATCACAGCATATCTTCCTCCCCTTTCTAGCTTCAGTCCAGGAAAAAACAGTATTTGCCCATGTTCTCTCTCATCAGGGGCAGGCAGAGAGGGGCAGCCTGCAATTTCACCAAATGACAATTAAAAATACACCTTTTTGCTCTTTTTTCTATATACTTTTAAGAAAATAGATGCATAAAGACTAAAATCATGCTAATTCAAACACCAAAGAGGACAGACATGCGAGGTGACTGAAGTAAGGCAAATGTTTATGTAGAAAAAAAACATAATGCTTTGTTATTTTGAGTTATTCATCTGAGAAGCTGAGTTCTTGTCATTATTGCACCTTGTTCGCCGTAGAAGTTTAATGAATGAGGAAGAAGTTGTGAAGATACTTGTTTTCAGACCTTTTCTAACATAAGAGCAATGTAAGCAGTCCTTTAACCTGCATTTTAAGATGCTCCATTGCAACTGACAGAAAACTGGGGAAAAGGAATCTTGTTTTAGATTAGGAGAAAAAAGAAACTTCAATCTCAGAATACCTTTCTAAACCTAAATAATGTAGATCTGATGCATAATTAAAAACATCTTTTCTTCAAAAATATGACTTTACCACAGCTCTGATAAAACAAGATCTGGGCCTGTGGGAAATGACTCCATAGTGGGGCTATTTCCAGGAGCAATGCTACAGGTGACCTCTGGCAACATTAAAAGAGAAAAGCATACAAGAGGTCTGTCTCTTACCTTCTGAGGCATAAAATAGATGGAGAACACCAACATCACTAAAAAAAGAATGAACTTTCCATATATGCCCTCTACCCCAACCTTGTCTAGAGCTAAGTCCCACTTGTGACACTTCAAAGTCAATCATGAAAACGTGTTTATGAAACCATTCAGCTAGTTTAAATGTAAGAAATGATTTTTCACCCTACTCTTGCCCTTTGTTGCCTTAATCGTTCTTCTAATACAAAATTTATCAGATTTGGGATTCTGTTGGTCTCTGAAGAATATTATCTGTATCATTTATATTTCTCTAGTAAGCTCACACCTTTATTCTGGGTGTTTACTTTCATATCTACAGCAAGCTTTACAAGGCATGTATCTTTTTTGCTATTCCTGCACATCCTAAAGAATCTCTTTCTTAAAAATTTGGTAGTTTTAGAAATATGAGGTGCTATAATACAAAAATTTTCCAGAAAAACAGAAATGGTACTAGTCTTTCATAACTTTCTTTGATAACTAATTCATTTATCCACTGACTGATTATTTTTAGAAGGGGAAATAGGAGGGAGGGAGGCAAAACAGGAGGGAGAGGGGCTCGGGAGGAGGGATTAAACACTGTAGATACTGCGTATATTTTACAAATCTCAAAAGATGCAGTTTATATCTAAAAGCTCTGTCTTTATTAAGAAGGCACATGTAATACATACCTGTAGCATTAAGGTGACTGTGTGTTCAAATAAATAACAAGCAGGACTCTGCTGACATTTTTAGGGTCATGAAGTAGTCAGAAGCAAGAAAAAAAAGCACATTTAAAAATGTCACTGCTCACAGCTTGCGACTCAGGAGAATGTGTATTTGCGGAAGTAGATTAGTCTTTCCATTTTTTTACTCCATACAGGAGAAGGGATATTGCAGACAAGAAACTCCAGTGATGGATCCACATTAACAGAAACCTCTATTACCAGCTTATGACAAAGGTATAAGGAAAATCTAAAGTAGATGTGATCACAGATACAGTAAGTATACTATAACTTTCCTCCTTACAGGTTCTGTGTATTTTCATTAGACATGCATGTCCTGGCAGGATATTGGTGTAATTAAATCATGCATAGTATTGTAAGGTTCACAAGTTTCACAAGTCCTCCCCTCTGATCTGAGTCATTGTGAAATACAGCAGATTGAGCAAAAAAGGTGGTGTGATAATGTCCATAGTCACCTCATTTAACTCTTTGCATCAAAGATTATTCAGTCTTCACTCTTTCAGTTCCTGTTAAAAAAATACACACACACAGGAAAAAAAAAATGCTAAATTAGAAACATGTTTAGAATCAAGCACACACTTAAGCCTTACTAAGTTCCTGGCTTGCAAATCATATTGGGAACCTACACCCCTCCTACTGTCCCTCAAGAACTGTCCATTAAAGTCTGGAATTTTGATACAGTTCTCATCTCCACAGTAGCTGAGCATCATTGCACAATAATATTTATCCTCTGCACTTCACAGTCAGTCAGGGAACTGATACTGTGTTCATTTTGCAGGTACGGAGCCACAGGAATGTTAAAAGCCTAATCCAAAAAATGTATCTTCATTTCTATTGACAACTGATATCACCAAGCCCCCATGGATAGTCTGCGGAAAAAAAAAAAAAAAAAAAAAAAAGGTTTTCTTATGGTTCTTAAAGGTGAAATGTGGCAATACAATTTGACTCAAAAGACTTGTGTCTAAGGAAATCATTTTATGTTTTAGGAAGATTTGCCCACTTTCCTAACAGCTCACATGTCACGCTGCACTTTTTTCTAGTTCCTTGGCAGACAACATGGCAGGTTGCCATGAAATTAGGACATACCACACTCCCACTCACCACACATTTTGGCAATGCTGCCATTTCTACATTGGCAATGCTGCCGTGTCTACAGGGCTGCTAAGCTCCCTAGCAACTAGGAAAATCATCTTATAGCTGTCATAAAGTCACTGTTCTCAAGTTCCCTGGCTCCTAGCTCTTTTCATTTGGATATTTAGTGGGAGCTGAACACTCTGGAAATTAATTATCTCGGCAATTAAATTCAAGGCAAATGTTCTGGTCTGCACTTTTGGAATTATTATTTCCCCTAAAAGTATAAACTATATTGTATAAGTGAAATTAATTGCTCCTTTAAAGAGAATTAATTATGAGATCCAGTCACTGGCAGACCCAAGAAATGTCAGATGTTCTTATGGCATGTCAGTATTTTCAGCTCCACAATAGGAGCTGAAAAAATCTTTTTCCAAATTTTAGAAACATTTTAATGAAAAATGCTACAATAAAATGTATCATTCAAAAAACTCTTGAAAACTACTATTCACCTAGGAAGGAACTAAAAGGAGAGGTTAAGACACAAAATACTTAAGCTTCCTCTATGTCTAAGAGTTATTTTGTTCTAACTTTTATTGCTCTGATCCAATTAGACTTAGCCTTAAAACTGATAGTACTTAATATCGTTCGTCATGTTCACTTTATAGAAAAAGATGAGACAATTCCGCCATAACCAGGCAAGACTTCCTCAGGGTCATCAGCACAGCAGTTACTGCTAATGTCCAAGTGAAACAAGAGGAGCATTCCAATCAGGCTATTTTTTGATTTGGCAACTGTGTTCCCAGGGCTGATAAGTACGTCTTGATGACATTGCTAGTTAGCTGAGAATGGCTTCACTTATCAACAAGGAATGGCTTTTAATAAGGAGAAATAAACAAAATATAATAATGAAATCATCCCATCAAGAACCTATTAGACAATTTTCTGAGATCCCAACAAGTTGATTTGATTTCTTAATATTTTTCATTGCAGTGAGAGTCTTTACATCTTGATAGGCTGAGATGAAAATGTGACCTGCTCCTATACAATACAAGGAAGATGTGAGCATCTGTAAACATCCAAAAGCTTTATCTGGGTTTATCAAGCATCCAACACTTTCTAAAAAATGAAAAGCAAAAAGTATTTGCGAAGTGTTCACATGAGCCATCTGAAAAACTAGTGATAAGCCATCTAGCAAGCCAGTAACACATCGCCAGAAAATTTTGAAATGAAAGAGAAAAAACTTTATAAAAAGCCATCTGTATTTCCTCTAGCTCTCCATGTCTGGCATGTTGCTTACTGTTTACTGTTGCCTAGGACTAACTGTACTGGGACTGGAACTACAAGTGCCAAAATACTACAGCTGAAACCTACTGGAAAAAGAAACATACTAAAGTGTCACAATAATGTTTATTCTCATGAGATTCCTAAGCAAAGTCTGAAAAAACCCAAAACAAACAAACAAACTGAAGAACTGTGAAATGTTCATATTTCAAGATAATCAAAACAAGTGAAGGCACCACCAAGCATATGCTGGTTCATCCCTCATTCATTTTTATACCACAATTCTGCTGCTCTAAAACCTATTTCAGCCAAGATTCAGGACAAAGTTTTCTATCATACCATCAGGATCATCTTCTCAAATAGCCCTGGAAGCACCTATGCAAAGCTCTTTCTATCCCCAAGGGTAAAACTCACAAATTCCATTTTTTGCGTAAGAACCTAAGGAATTAGAACTGATTAGGACTTACTGTTCCTAATAAATGAACAGGTGTATATTTTATGTAATGCTTTTAAAACATTTGACTTGGGTTTCAATATTATTCTGACATGGGTTTCACAACTAACAACTTCAACTTCTACCATTAACATCCAAAAACCATATGAGATGGGTTTCAGAATAAAAGCAGCATCCAACATCTCTTCAAATGAACTAGCTGGATTGCCTATTAATAACCAAGAGCCATTAAGGTGTGCACTGCTATAAGAGCATCCCAGGCAGGAAATGTTCCTCTGAGATTTACCTTAGGCACAAAGTGATCACAGGCTCCCTAGCAAACGTGTCAGAACTCATTAAGCAGGTAGCTCATAAATACCAACAGATTATTCTAGTCGCAAAATTACAACACTAAAAGCAAATGATTTCTATGGACTTTGAATCAGGTATTAATGGTGTGTATCCAGATCCTCAGGAGGTGTAAATCAGTGTAGCTCCATTGACTTCAACACAGAAAGACACTGATCTGCTTGAAAGAATCCCCTTTAGGGAGCTGTTTCTGCGTTGTGAGATTTGTATCCAGCTCTTTGTTTTTATTCTTTCACATCCCTCTGTACATTCATCAAATTTTACACAGAACCAAATTAAACCCTCTGAGAATGACTTCTGTGTAAAAGCAATTTAAAAGCCCAGAAATGTCAATTAAAATAATGTAAAACATTCATAAATTGAAAACAAAACTACCATTATTGGCCAATAAATTAGACAACACAGATTTAAACCACTAAGGATTAAAGTAAAAAACTGAACAAGCAAGTAGTTCAATGAGACTGTAGAACTGGAACTAATGAAGCCTATCTTCCTCTGATTTGTATCCCCTGATAGGATGTTTTTTGAGTCAAGAAAGGTGTGAGCACAAACTGAAGTTTTCCGTGCAGTGGACATACTTACAAGAACGATCTTCTGTGTAGATTCTCATAAGTACCTAATAACATGAGCTCTTCTTCAGGCTTTTCTCCTGCCAGAGATCAGATCTGAAATCTACCTTTGGTGACAAAACTCCCACTCAGTGCATTAAAGCTAGAATTCTGACATAGAAAGCAGTATTTTGATCGTGAAGTACAAAAATAGTCTTCATATATCAGTATCACTTTGACTGTTAATTTCTCAAATGTTCATGCATTCATAGTACATGTCAGCCTGATGAACTTGTTAGTATATGTATGCCATTATTTATTCATTTTGAATTAACTATACCGAAGATTTTGCTTTTTGTATTGTTGCTCATTATATAAACTAACCAATTTACAGTTACTGATCCAAATACAAAATCAAGGTGGTTAATTGCATGTCACTAGTAAAACTGGTACATCTCAGATGAAAGGAATAACGCTTTGATAGGTGTCATGCATTGGTTAGTGAGTAAGAGTCTTTAATGAATCTGCAAATCTGCGCTGTTGATCTCTTTCTGAGAGTACCTATGTGAGCTTTAAATGTTTAAATTGTACTTGTGAGTCTCATTGCCAAAAATAACAATTTCAGAAATATTTTCCTACTTTTTTAATCATTCTTGTAGCTGAAGTCTTACACCAGCTTGTAGTTACTCTGAATATGTATCTATTAATATACATCAGAAATTGTCTAAAGCTATTACTAAACCAGTATTTACAGAAAATGCTACAAGTATTATTAGAATATTATTCATTATTTGTAAGGTAATTCAAGGATGTTCAAAAACCTTTCTATCATCTTTCTATCTAAAAGAATACATTCGCAAGTTAAACGGCTCTTCTTCAACAAACAAAAATGGAGAAATAGAAAGAAAGAAAGTGGAAGTTATATGCAATTTAAGCCACTAAGTTTCTCTGTAGATCAGCTGGAGGCTTTAAGCACACACCAAGCTACCCAAAAGACCTGAAAAATAGGATTATCTTAGTGCAGTAGAGTGAACATTTACCAGTGTAGCGACAAATACATGTGGAGAATGGAGAATACATGTGAAACAGCAAAAAACTCTGCTATCTGGTATGCACAAAAAGAAAACAAGTGAATTAACTTGTTTAAAGGGGAGCATTTCTTACATTTCTTTCTTATGTTGATTAAGCAAAAGGACACCGGACAATTCTTAGCAAGAAAAAAAAGAGGAGAGAACAAGTTTTGGATTTTGTTTTCTGGTGTTTTTTCACACGTTTTGTGGGCTGCCCGAAGGAGCCAAATCTGGAGTCACTGGGAACATTGCCTCGTAGATGTCCCAGAGTCTGTTCTAGATCCCTTTGCCTGGATGCAAAGGGCTTATGATTTTTAAGTCATTCAAATCCAAGGCTCACAGGGCTTCTATGCTTATACTTCCGCATCAGCTCCCAAAAGTACAGTATGAATAGATGCCCAGAAATATAAAAGAAAATCAAGAAGAATAGCAGAATTTAAGTAGAAGTGTTTCTAGCTGTGCCTTCACTCCCCAGCAAAAAACAAATCGGTAAAAGAAGAAAAATACAGAAAAGATTTATATAAACCTTTGGTTTCCTTAATGTTTGAAAATATTTTGTATGTTTGCAATGCCTCTCTCAAACTTGGGCTCACATGTGCAGTGATGTCTCAGCAGTTAAGCATCCGCTTGGTGTCGTTTTGGTAACTCAGCCTAGAATCACAGAATGGGTAAGGTTGGAAGGGACCTCCGGAGATCATCTAGTCCACCCCCCCTGCTCAAGCAGGGTCACCTAGAGCAGGTTAGACAGGGTTGCATCCAGGCAGGTCTTGAAGATCTCCAGAGAAGGAGACTCCACAACCTCTCCGGGCAACCTCTGCCAGTGCTCTGTCACTCTCACAGTGAAGAAATTCCCCCTCACATTCAGGCAGCACTTCCTGTGCTTCAATTTCTGCCCATTGCCTCTTGTCCTGTCACATGGGACATTATGTTGTTTTTTCTGTGTATCTATCCTCAAATTTGCCTTGCAGTCAAAGACTTTCTATTAAAATATGATTGCAGAGCATCATACTTCTCTTATATGACACTTTACTCTGTAAAGACAAGTTTTTGTTTCCCCTCAAAGATGCACAATTTTGTGAAGCTTTTTTCCCACAGATCAAACTGAGAGATGTTTTCATTAACTTCAATGAATATTTTCATAGTCTCAAGATCTTTTGTGTTGAGCTTATCAAAACCGGTCATTGTTAAGGAGTTAGAAGATTACTGAGGTACAATTAAGAGTGACAGCACAGTTTTAATAAGCTTTGTAGTCGTAATTCAAGTGTTACTAAATTAGAACAGCGCAATGAAAAGGAAGTTATCCTTCATCAAGACAATATTTTTCTCATTGGATGTTTGATGCTGTCCCCTTTCTCTTTAAAATGATTCTAGTTGCAATTTTGAAATTATTCCACTATCAAGATGAGTATGTCCTTGTCAATTCAAAATGAGAATTATTTGGCAACAGAGTTTTGAATTCAATAAATATTGAATCAACTAACTATATGTTCTTCTTCAAAGAAGTGCATTTAATACTCCATCTTTCCTTATTTATAATGATCATTATGGATTTTTTTAGAAGTGAGTAAAGTATGATTCTTAGAGGTATACTTATGAACAAAGATCTTCATTTTTATCTATTAGAAGTATTTCCATCAATAATTATTTATTTTGTAATAAAAATCTTTGATTTAACCACAGACAGGGAGTGCTGTTTCTGAAGTCTGAATCAGTGGAGGGTCTATAACATGGTTAGTTTACATAGTGAGTAGTTATAGAGGATGCAAAGATCATCAGCATAATTACTTACTTATAAATGAATAATAGCTTGTATGTGAGCTAACAAGTTCATCAGTGATACAAATTCATGAACATTTATGAGCAATTAATAACCAGAAAGTCCTAGAAAGATGGACCACATAGCGGTCCAGAACCTTCAAATGCTATAAAGCACTTTTCCAAGCCTTTAGATTGCCGACGGTGTACATCAGAGTGGTGGAAGGCAAAGCTTCAGCCTTCTGTGGAGGAAAGGAGGGTCCTGGTACTTGCGCATCAGTAGCTCATTTGTAAAGATCTAACAGTGACATAAGCCTGCCAAGACCAAAACTGGTCTAAATGATTTACACATTTTAGAGAAAGAAGCAGAAACTGAAGAGAGGGAAGAAGTGGGCACAGAGAGAAACAGCAAAACATGCCTTTCTTCAGAATCCATAAATATTCAAAACTAGCAAGTTTTGGAACCATGGCACTATAAATATCCTCTGTAAAAGGTGTAAGTGATAGAAGATTTCATGGGTTTTTCGTTTCCACCTGAAGGTGACTAATCACAGCAAGAACAAAGCAGTGCTCCTGCAGTGCCATGGAAGGATAGCTGTTAATGTTCTGGTTTCCTACACGTTCCCAGTGTCCCACTGGGGCACCTGAACAATGAAATCCTGCTGACTGTAATAAAAGTGTGTAAAATTATTAGATACTTAATGACAATATTTAGTATATGGCAATGACAGTAGTTTAGCATTAACAATAGTGTAGACTAGCTGCAAACCTCTACATAGTAGCTTTTAAATAATATTCATGCTAAATTGCATCTAGTCTTATTAGGTTTAGTAATGAGGTGAGATTTTATTGGATTTTAAGTGCAACCTTTTAGGGATTCAAAATTCCCATTATTTTTTAATTGTTTTTAATAACAAAATCACTAAACAGTCACTAGGCAGGAAAGTTGTTTTAGCAAAGTTTTAATGACTTACAGTTCCTCAGGGCTGGTGAAGCATAGCACATAAACTATCAGTGAGAGAGAGAGAGTGAGTGCGTGCGTGCGTGTGTACGTGTGTGTTTCTGTGAGAGACTGCTGAAACAGGATTGTCAAGGAATCAGGTACTTCTGAAAACCAGAAAACAAAGGAACCTCCTATCTTCTTTTTCACTGAGGCAGTATCAGTTAAATATGAGTAAAAAAGGAAACAGTAGAATGGCACATTCCAAAATTAGAATAAGAAAATAAAGGAGCCTTTTTTTAAGCTCTCATGTTCATAGCTGGATACTTTCTTAGTAGCTTGAATTTTACCTGACAGGTTAAATTGTAATGATCTATTGAAACTAAATGTTTGTCCTTTACTGCAGTAAGAGATCTCTTCTAATGCAATCACTCTTCTTTTTAAACCGTTCTCTACATCAACACCTTCTCTTTTTCCTTTTTTTGAAATCCGACCACAGTTTTCCGTGAAATGCTCCAGAAGGGTTTTTTATGACTTGGGGAGTGCTAGAGAGAGGGGATGACTGTTTAGAGGAAATGGTGATGACAAGATCTGAGACAAATCAAGAGACTCTTACAGGCTGCAACCTTCTCATGAGGGTATACACTTCTAATATCAGACACAGGCTCCTACTTGGCCTAGAGAAAATGAACTCTGATTAAAAAAAACAACAAAAAAAAAAAAAAAAAAAAAAAAAAAAACTTCTGTGTCAGAGTCGGAACGTCATGTAAGTTGCCTAACCAAATTTGCCTTCCCTCTGAACTTGAAAGCAACTGATAAAATTCTTTTTGATCACCAGATATTAAATTACTACCATTCAGCTACTCCTGTATTTCTCCCTTGTGGCTACTTTAATATGCAGTGGCCAGCTTTTAACTAAGTAAATAGTGTCTTCTTAAATATTATTCCCTAAAATAAATAGTATCCACTTAGAAACAAATCATCTATTTTAAAAATAGAAGAACTATGTGTGCACAAGGAGTTCTCCCTTCTTTCCCTTCCATACCCTTCTCCCCTAGGAAGGGAAATAATCCAACAACAAGGTAAAATACCTGAGTCAAAACACTCTGAAAACAGCAAAGCTCCACTAGAAGAATTTTTCTTTTATGTTGCAAAGCTAAAAATTTATATATAAACTAAAGATTCGGTTATTGTTCATACAGTTTTTAACAGCAGGCTGATTAGTATACTTTATAATTGCTGATTTACATTCATCTGATTTGTTATATTCTTTTGGTTTCTTCTTGCTGTACTATGTCCCTTTTATGATGCTTTTGTTGTCTACATTAGATAGACATCGACCTAAAAGATTGTGTAAATTGGTGCATCCTTCAGTTTCTCTGTTGAAGTACTGTTTATAAGCAAGTTTGGAAAAACAATTGTGTTTAATAATGATTAACTCACAAATTTTGAAGAGTTTTTCCCCCTATTTTCAAGGAAGAAGAAAAAAAGTGAGCATTGCTCTAGTTTTGGATTGCAGGGCTTTAAATTCAGTAAGCAACGCACTTTATTCTTAACTTGCTCTTCTTCCTGTGTTATTTTCAACAGTGAAACCCTTCTGCCTCCTCTGGCTGGACAAATACCTTCTGTAGGCATAGAATTAAGCTGCTAAAGGCTCTGTAGAACTTGGCCAAAAAGCTGATTTTAATTGACCTTCTGCACGGTCTGGTTTAAGGACTTACTGGTCTGTAATAGAAATGGAGCATTTGACCTAAGGTCAGAGCTCATAGAGAAGCCAAGAAGGGCCCAAGTGCCAATGTAAATTATACTACAAAGTGTTTAACCCCTCTCCCCTAGCACTCCTCTCTCCAAACTGCCACTTACCCTTCCTCTTAGATGCACTTTGGTCTGAAGTCTTGTGTTATGTGCAGGAAAAATGCATCAAGAATCTTAAATTGAGTGTCTCGATTACTCCCTTGCTTCCATTTCATTTATTCTTTAGTTACAGATTTATCTGAGCAAAAGGTCCCTCTTTTCACAGTTTCTCATATTTTAGAATATAACAAACCTAGAATTTAAAGGGATGACAGTATTAGACCCTTCTCCTCAAACTAAAGTCTCATAAGTTTTACATTACAAAATTCATGATTAGGGCCTAATAAAAAGTACATGAAGTTTATAAAGCTTTTCAAGTTTTACATTGGACAAAGTTTTAATTTAGCAACATATTTGAGCAAATGTGAGAAATTTCTTCTTATGTTCAGCTACAAGGGAGATATGAAAGGACAGTCAAGCTATATTTTTTAACTTTTCTATTAAGGTCTTCTAATTAAAATTTTTATCTTTAATTGCTATTGAACTTCAAGAATAAGAGATCATTACAAATACACACTATCAAAAGTCATAACGAGAAGGTATGCAGTATAATGTACATCACTCATGAAATTCTTGAATGAAACTTGTTCATAAAAATTTCTGTTACAAATTCACTCCTGTTTACTTAAAAATATGGCATTTTAATTTTCAGTAGGGATGAGGTTTTTTTGTTTTTTTTTTTACTGAGAGACAATTCTTCAAGTTTAGCAAGTTCCCTTAGATTACAGCAGTCTAAAATGAGTCAAGTCAGTCTTTGCAAGCTGAACTAAACCAAGCTCTTGCCAATGAAGGCACACAACATCAAATATGAAATCACTCTAATGTAAATATTGCCAAAATATAGTGATAATTCTTCTTAACAGTTCTTTAAATCAGTTTTTAAAAAGCATCAGACATGTCAGATAAAAGGAAAAGGCTCTATTCTAGTGTAACTTCAAGAACTTGAAAGAATTTATCTTGGCATATACTAGTGCAAGAGGAGAATCAAATCCAAAAATACTGATCTAGAAAGCTAGAAAAAATGGTGACAGATGATGAAAGGAGTCTTTTAAATCACTGTAATATTTTGTGATATTGTTTTTCATGATACTAAATATAATAAGTAATACAAATATTCTTAGAAAAAGGCAAATACTTTTTTCCGTTTGACAGATGGGGAAGGAAGTTAAACAATTTGCCAGAGAAGAAAGTCAGTCAGCAGTGAAATAGAAATCTTTGTGATTTTAAAACTATTTTGCATACAACTTCTTTATTAACCTTAAAATACTTTATCATTTCAGCTGAATTATCAAGAGGAAGATTAACATAGCAGCTTACCCAGTCTGTGCAAAGACGAAGGACACCTTTCCTGGGTAGTCATTCCCCCTTCCAGAATCACAACTGATTCAAAGATACACAACTGTTCAAAGATAACATCGGTTATTACTTCATAGCAATCATTCATTAATATGTCTGAGCAACACAGGTTAGGAATATTTTCTGCCCCAAAGAGGATCAGGTTCTTGGGGACCTCCATGCAGCTCTATGGCAGGAAGAGCAAACATTTGCTTGGCTTTGCTTTCTAGCTCTTACTACACTAGTTTTAAGTGTCCTTCAGAATCCAGTATCCTCTCTCCTGGAAAGTACTTCTGCAGAATAATCGAGTTACCTCTAAATCTTTTGAGACTTTTGAGACTCAGTTCTCTAAAACTCTCACATTAAGATATTTCTCTGAATAATTCATGGATCTTTTTTGAAATCTTCTCCTACTTTTTAATAGCCTCTCAAAAAATTGATCATCAGAAGTTAGTCCAGCATTAGAGAGTTTGATAATGCTAACGTTTGATAATGTAACTAACAGCATACAATTACAAGTAATAAAATAACTAATGGAGAAAAGTATTGATAAATATTCAGCTCCCCATTGCTACTCACTACCACCTTGGTCAAGCATCTTAGAATGGCCTCAGCCCTTTCTGCCAGGTGTCACTACAGGAGTTCAGAGTAAGGCACGTGCCTACTTAGACAGCTACGCTATTTTCAGTTACACATTGGCTGTTTCTACGCAGGCAAATAGAGAGCTGTACAGAAAAGCAGCTGATGTGAACAGGGGTATCCATACAGGTATTTAACTGGAGAGGGGGAATACTTTAGGCTAGTTCTACATGGTCCTATGGGCTGTGCCTGACTTGGCTATCATGCGACAGGTTCACTCCTTGAGTGCATCTTCCACTTTAGTGTCATCAAAAGTGAATCCTGTTCATGTCCTCTGACAGTGCTCCACAATGTGAATCAAAGCACAGGAGCAGGGATAAATGAGAAGATTCACTTCAAGTACACTCTGCGGCTGAATAAATTGATAATGCAGATGCACCTACCATCTGACATTCAAAGGCACGGTCTGCATTTTTTTTCTAGCTATATTAAAAAGTATTTTGCTTAAGTGGGTTTCAATGATTTAGTGATATAAAACTATTTATTAGCATTCCATCAACCTTTGCATCATTAACAGGTTTAATCACATGTAATTTAAAATTTATTTCTTGAGCAGTCATGAAAATGTTGAGTCTTATCTGGCCTAGGACAGATTCCTGCACTACCCCTCACTCTGCTCTTGCTGATTCTTTCTTTATACTAACATATTTTTCCACCAATAATTAAGCCAATTCCCCATCCTTTTAGTATGATATATACACACACACATATATATATATGTTGATTTTTTAAATCACACTTTTTACTGTGTGAAAAAATGCTAATATAGTAGATCTACCTTTAGTAGAGCTTGCTTTCCCAGACATACTTGTAATTTCAAAAAATGCAGAAAATTTATCTTGAGGAGATCCATTTTCTATTTAATAAAATACATCACTGAAATTCATTATACATTTTTCACTTAACCATTTGTAAATAGCATTTCTTCTGAGTATTTTTCATTATTTTCCCTGGGATAATAGTAAAATGATGGACTTAGCTATACAGTTCCCATTTTTACTTTCACATGTCTTTTCATCAAGGATTCCTTATTTATACTCACTTTTTTGTCTTTCTTCACCCCTTCAATGGTGCTTATAATTTCATTTAACTCTTTGAATTAGCACCTCAAGTTAACAGATAAACATGTAGGTGTTTATGACATACGCTATCAAATACACATGGAATATTATGAGTTAAGACCATTTGTCTATAGTATTGTCATCAGATCTTGATTATTATTCTCCAAGCTATCATAAATTTCTACTCCTCTTTAAGTAGTCTGACATACTTCAAAACTAAATTACTTAATTTTGAACACAATACCTTCTATGTTAGAAAGTTATGCACTGCTTTTAGAAACACTAATTAATTCCTGCTGATGCCTGCATGGGACCTCCAGAATGTGCTATCCAAAACAGAACTTTCATCACAACACAATTTTCCCTACTGCATTATGGAGAGCGTTTAAAAGACAGAGCTCATATATTTCTCCTGTCCAACTCAGTGTTCTTTAATGAACCTCCACCACTACTCTATCTATGATTTTTTACATCCCCTATAAGTAAAGGGGATTATGCTGTTCTTAATTATCAAAAAACTCTAAACAAATAATTGTGTCAGCTGTTCTCTACCTTGTGGAGTAACCACCAGGAGGTGAAAGAGACAACATATTTACTTAATTCAATAAGTCAGATACATTTGAGCCTTTGATTTCTGACAAACAGGTTAGTTCTTTCTCTTGAGGTAGTTATATTGCAATAGCAAATGATTTTAAGTTTGTAACATGCTTTGGGATGTACTGGAATTAAATGCATTGTGATAAATAAAACCTTCTGGTTGTATTCCTCATAGAAATGCAAGTTAGATGGCAAACATTTTGATTTTGCTACAAAATCAAAGTCTGATTTACCAGGCTTTTGACTGACCATGTAGGTGAGATCTCTCTTTTTTCCTTTTTTTTTTTTTTTTTTTTTTGGGGGGGGGGGGGGGTAGGGGGCACAGGGGGGAGTAAAGCAACCCTAAAACATTTAAGCCTGTGATTTATTTATTTTCTGGTCAGGTACACACAAGCTCTTCCAAGTGTTTTTGTAGACCCTACTGAGTAATGGATAAACACCATAATGCATTCTTTTGTTTACTTGAATGTCATACTCTTAAAATTTTACTTCCCTCTCCCAAATTCCATTTGAATCAGCATTCATATAAACATACTACAACCCACAATCTCAGAACAATGAAAGTGAAATCTTAGATAGTGTTAGAGCAGGAGAGAAATTAGTCAAATTTTGTTAAAAGTGTATTAGAGAGTAGTATTGCCATCCTATAAATTAAAGTTTAGGCATCTTTTAAAGTACTTTTAAAAATATTTTGAAAAAGCAGCTTCTTTCGCTGTATTAGTATAAATTTAGCCCATACTCCATACTAACAATACCAATAGTGATTTGTATTAATAACTTGCTTTGATTAAAGCTCATAGTTTACAAAGTTGGTTATAAAGTTATACTATAGTATCATAGCATACCACTATTTCTTCAGTTGTTTTTTTCCTAAGAACAGCAGGGCTTCCTTACCTCATGGGGATATCTTCAGTCAGTTCAGAACTAAAGCCAAACGTCCCCCTCCAAAAAAAACATTTAAATACTAAAAATGAGACTTAGACAAGAATTTAGACATTTAAGTCTATATCTGAAATGCTTTAAAGGTGCACCTTCAGCATTTTGACTGTTAAAATTCTCTGAGCACCATAATTACTGAGATGATCCTCACCTTCGAAACTCACCTGGCTTTTAGCCACTGGTTAGGCATGGCCAGGGCAGTGAATAGGGAGGGAAGGACAGGGAGAAGAGGGCACATTTGTTTTACGTCCGTGCTTTTCTTAACACTGTGGACAAAGCAGTGTTGAGAAGGGTTGTGTTACTTGACACTGGAAGAGGCTATCAAAAATAGCCATCTGGATGTTGTCTAGATGATCCATACAGAAACAAAATCTTTCCTCAGGCTTCTTCCAGGACAGTGTATTTATGCTGGGTTCAGTAGAGAAAGACTGTAGAAAAAAACAGGTAAGTCTTGTATGGACTGAGAGACTCGATATCCTTTTGGAATAAGCACTCTGCTGTGCACAGTAGAGTTTATGGTATCATTATCATCTCTCCTTCTGTTTACTTTAAACTATTTAATCTGACAGCCAAGCAGACTAAGGTGAAATATTTAATCCTTCTCAAAGGTTAGAAGATCTAAACAGAAAGCACTGCTTACTTGTAACAGATAAAACTAAATATGAAACAACTGGACGTGGAGGGTGAGGAAAAAGGTCAAGCTTTGCACTACAGCCAAACTGGTTCATAGGTCAACTTTCAGGTGCCATTCTGTGCTCCAGTTTCCCTATGTAATTCATATGAGGAATTAAAGGTTTTGTAATGACTTAAAACAATCACTATCCAAAAAAAATCACTTCAGGAGTCAGTTCAGGAGCAGTCTTGTCAAATCCTACCTGTTTTCAAAGTACTTGTTGAAATATGGACTGCAAAGGATGAATACTTAAGTCAGGATTTATAGTCCCACATCCTCCTCAGGCTGTAGACCGTTTCCTTTAAAATACATCTGAAAGGGAGGGTTGAAATTGCCTTCTTGCCAAGCTATATGGTAAAGTAGCTGCACATGGGAACCAAAGTCCATTTATTGTTGTAAAAATTTTTATTATTTTTTTTAATTAAAAGAGTGCAAAATATTTCCAGACCATTGTATTTTGCTGATGTCTTTGACAAAAAAAGAAAAAAAAAAAGAAAGCTGCAGTATATTGATTTAGCAGCCTGTATCAAAGATATCTGTTTAAAGTTGACAACATATTTTAATTTCTTCTTATAATTAAAGATAATATAATACGTGACGTTACATTTACTCAGAAAAATTAAGTGGTTCACAGATGCTTTGGATCATGTCTTGAAGTTTGCTGTGCTACTAAAGGATGTCTTTTTTTCATAGCCAAATTAAAAATATTTTGTTGAAAGCATTACTCTAATCCTGTTTCCACCCACTCTGTTCTTTCATCTGCAGTTAAAAAAAAAAAAAAAAAAAAAAAAAAAGAAAAAGAAAGGAAAACACAGGACAGACTGAAGGAAGGATGGACATAAAGAGAGAGAGAGAAAGAGTAGAACTCATCTGGGAGATGCTTATTTTCTCTATTTGCATATTGTAAGCTAAAAGACAAGACCCTCAGAAAAGTGAGTGAATAATTATATTTTCTATCCTATCATATTTCTTAGATTGAAAATCTAATTTTAGGATATTCTCTAAATACTGTCTACTTGACAGCACCTGTCTCCTTTCTGATGTAATCTATGATGACATGCACTAATTTTTACATCCTGGAGACTGATGATGGTGTTATATAGTTCCCACCTTCCTTCCAGCCTCTTTTGATTCTTTTTGTGAAATAAGGTAAGCATTCATCATCCTGCCATTTTCTTTTGGCCCATCTATCTTGACAAGGTATGAAAGACAGATGATATAATAGAAACACTACTATTTGTCATTACATTAACTTTAACATGTCTGGACCTGATAGCTCCCTGGAAGGGTACTTCCTTTTCTTTCAGAAGATTATTGCCATGAAACTAGCAGTCTAACAATGAAATTTGTCCAGCAAACTATGCTGGATCCTAAACCATATGTTACGAGTTTGCCTAAATGATACATGTATAGTCTATATTCGAAAAATCTTTTCATTGATGTTCTGGGGTTTTTTCTGAGTTCCTAGGACATATTTTTTGTGTAGCTACAGGAGAAGTAGCAACAAAATTAGCCACTGAAATATATTGAAATGATACTGAAATGTGCTCTCTCCCCTCTAAAACACACTGAATTGTGGCTTCTTGGTTACCAAGACAATAACTCAGAAGCAGAGCTTTTGTTCTCTGGTGCACTATGTCTAGAAAGTTTTTAATTTAAGATTGCACTCAGTCTCAGCCTTTGAGACCTACAGGCCCCAATGCCATCAGAAGGCACCAGGGAAGAGAGACCGCAGCTTCAGCGAGCACACGGCTCTCCAGGTCCCTGGGAGGCATCCTGATGGTCCTGCCCCACGCACAGGCTGCAGCCAGAGCCAAGATTTTAAGCCAAAGCACAGACTTGCCAGGTTTGTCTGCATGTGTGTGAGGGCACTTCAGCTTTCCAAGTAGATCTACAATGAATATTTGGATGCAGCCAAACTAGAAGTAGTGCAAAGAAACTACCAGCCTGATACCATCTTAGTGTCATTGGTTCGGGAGATATGATTTGTTTCCAGTGAAACTGTTTCTTAAAAATTTTTCATCAAAAGACTTATAAGTTCCTAAGAAAGGTTTACAAGTTTCTTTTGTGATGTCCAATAACACTGAAGTTACTGGAGTTTACTGGAAGCCTGCCCTGCTCATGTTGAGGCCTGTATTTGGACATTTCTCTGTAAAACAGGGTAAGCAAAAAAGCTATGCGTCTGAGTTTTTACAGCATGAGGAACTTCTGCAAGGAAAAGTCATATTTGTTGGCATCTGTCTTTCTGTTTTTTCTTTCTACTCTGTGTACTCTTTCATTTTACTCTAAATTTGGACTCTCTTTGACACCAAGTTTCCTAAAACAGTGATGAATTCTGTTAAAATGATGTTGACTTTATCCATTTCGCATTTGGTGCTTTAGGGAGATGCTAGAAGCTGCAACTTAGTCCATTGTGCAATGGGTCAAGCTACGGTTCTTAGCTAGGCATTAGTTTCTGTTTATTCCAATATTACTATTGTTTTGAATGGAAATACTACCAAAAGAAAGTGCAGTTTCATTCATATTAGATTTCTGGTACACTTTCATATTTGGGCTAAGAGACAACATAGAAATAATATATCAAGTTTATTTCCTGCACAGGTAAATTAATGGTTTAAACATTCTTTAAAAGACAGAAGAAAGTAAAGTTTCTCTCTCTTGTAGAGAAAAAAATAATCCATAGATATCAATCATCATGTCTTGAAAGGTTTTTTCTGTAAAAAATGGAGCAAAGTCTTGAAATAAATGTAACATTCAGGTCTGGGAATAGTTTCAACAGAGAAATCAATATCTTTTAAAGGATTTAGATCTGCTGCACAGTTTGGTTGGCATGTGGCAAATTAAATTTAATGTTAATTCATGTAAATTTATTAGACTCTTTCTTTAGAGTGAATCCCCCATACTTTCATTGTGCATTGTATTTCAGTACAGATGATAATAAACTCATACAGATGCCACCAGTCATCAGTGCAACATTAATTACTGACTTGCTCAGAGAGTATTTACTGCAAAAGTTGGAACTGACTGTGCAATGCTGGCAATGCTAACTTACCATTAGTTAGAAAAACTGAAAATCATACAGCAAATACTGTTTCAAATCACTAAGGGTGGGATGGAAAAGAAGAGAGCAAGGAAGGTGAGAAGGTCAGATTGGAAGCATGATCTATGGAATTTGAAGTAACATCTCTAAACTGCAAAACCAACAACTGTTCTCTCTTATAGCCTCCAACCTTGCATTCCAAATGCAAATAGTGCCCAGAAAGGGGCCAAGACTTAAAAAAAGAGAAGAAGAAAAGAAAGAAAAAAGAAAAGAAAAAAAAAAGCGCAGCTATTTTGTGATGTTACCAAAGAGCGATTCATGTTAACCCACTGCACCCATTCCCACTGGGGAGAGGCAATATAAACCTTTTAAGGGTAGGTTTCAAGTGAGGATAGCAGAAGGTGGGAAGGACGAAGTTGTACTATACAACAAGACTGACCTGGCTATTTCAGGACTTTGTAACAAATGACTAATGGATTGTGTTTTCAGAATACACTAAGCAAATATGATTAGGTTTGGGCTCCCCACAAATGCACAGATGATTGCCTTTATTTTATAAGCTGGTTATGGGGATCACCATATCTTTTTTTATGAAATGACCAAACATGATCACCAGGAAATTGGAGTGCCAAGTTGTAATCAGCCTGAGAGTATTCAAATATGAAAGGCTTGCAGCAGCCAGCTGTAGGACATGCTAGATGAAGCTGAAGTGAGATAAAAAAGATTCATAAGAAAAGAATTTACCATTTTTCCCATATATTATCCCAACGATTACATTAATGTATACACACGCACACACATTTATATTACTATTATTCAATCATGGAGAAATATTCTTATATAATGTACTTCTCTTCATATATACAAGAACTACAGAAATTAGATCAGCATTTTTATCCCCTTTACCAATGGAAATGATTACCTTGCAGAGTAGGAGCAGAGCTGAATACAATATAGTATCCAACTGTAAGACTTGTTTTGGGGGCAATAAACCAACCAATTTCACTTCACAGTACTTAGTAGCAACACAGATGAAGCAGTTGACTGTCTTGGTTCATATCTTAATAGACGTAAGTCAACATCATGAAAGCATATTATATTTAAGTATTATTGTCAGCTTATTTCATTTTCTCAGTAGAAGGAACAGCCTAGAAAGAGAAAGTCGGGTATCTTCTCAAGTGCAACAGTCAGGGCATACTCACATCACGGAACGTAAAAACTTACCGTTCTCTTGCCAGAGCACTGCTTGGACAATCTTTATACTGAACCTATGAAAACAGTCAGACTGACAATATATATGTACTTTAACTTGTTTATTGTTTCTATACAAAATCATTTTCTGGAATTTTCATATATTTCCATTACACTATTAAAACTATTCCCAAATCCATGTGGCTAGCAGTCTTTAAGTGATGTTGGCATTAATAAGATTGACTTGTAAATAGAATCTTCTCTGCTGTTTCTTTGCTGGAAGAATAAAGTTTAGGACAAAGAACTCAGGAAACTGTGAGGAAGAGGAATGTGACTGTCTGTTAGAAAAACTAGATGTTATCAACAGCCACTCTGCCTAATTACTCATAACATCTGGCAAATCTTTATTTCCAAGTGCTGTAGTATGCATGCTGTTGAGAAGGCAATGATAATATTGACAGTGTTTAAAATCCATCTTACAAAAAACAAAAACTTTTAACCTGTTATTTTTTTACCGTCTTCCTTGTAATAAACCAAACCATTTGCTGTCACTTCTCTTTGCTGTTGCGTATATTCCTAACCTGTCATAGTTTGCAGAGCCGTGCCATTGTACTCTTTATGATACACAGACCTAGAAATACTTTTGGACCTAGTGACTTAAACTCAACTTGAATGCAGTCATAAAGGATTTGCCATGTACTTTGGGAAAGAGAAGCTGTACCGACAACCTAACTCTGTCTCAAAATGAAAGCTGAAAACATCCCAAAAAGACAAGTACTCCTCCCCTCTCAGCAGCAGCAGCAGAGTCAAGGAATCTGCAGTCGTACCTGCCTCAAAGTGTGTCACACAAAGGCACAGGAAACAAAGTATTTTTGTGCCAACTGGGTGATGATGGCAAAAATCAGCTCAGAGCTGGAGTCCCACTTTGGCAGTATTTTCCTCTCCCACTGGAGCTCTGTAGAAACAGCAAGGTCTCGCCATGAAATCTAAAAAAGGTTTAAAAATATATTTATAAAAATATTTTAATGCTAGTGAATACTTACAGTGTTATTTAGAATTTTTATAAAAGTTATCATTCATAATCATAATACTATGTAATTCTAACAGTCATTCAGAAGTATCATATCATGCTAGTGAATTTGTAATTCACTATTTTCTTTTCTTTAGCTAGTATTTTGTAATGAATCAGACTTCACACTACACGAAAGATAACTGAGAGGGGTTATGTTATAGAATCACTAAGGTTATGTTTTAATAACAAACTACGAAATTATCTCAGGTCCGACATGTCACTTTAGTCATGTGTCATTTTATATATAGTGCTGTTTGACTGATACGAATGTAAAAGAACAGGATATTATATCAAAATTATTATGATAGCATTGAATTTTTAAGATAGCTAATGTAAACTTTTTAAGCCTTGTATTACTTCTACTCTAAATCTGCTGCTTGTTTGAATAAATCGTGAAGCCATGATCTTGTTGCAAAGACCATATTTTGAAAAAAAAAATGTAACATATGTGGTACTACCAGAACATGATCGTAAAAGCAAATAGCACCTTTTGAACCCATAAAAGATATCAAAGACAGTTCTGTATTTTTCAACAGCTTTATTTTACACACAGGTGTTCTGCCGAAGATACAGGAGATAGGGATTCAAATCTGTCTCCTGCCTTAAAGAATTTAAGGTATATTTTTTCAGCCCTGTTTGAATTATCCTTGCTATATTTTAGGGTGAAATGAACTACAAAGTTAAGACACTCAAAATGGAGGAGTAAAACTCACAATCCATATCCTGACCCAATGAATATTTAAGAATCAAGTTCTTATATATTAAGAATTTTTTCTTAAGTAAAGAATTATCAATAAAAGAATTTAATACAGATTTTGTACAATTTACACAACTACCTAGAGCTGGACAAATAACATGTTTTTCATGACAGAATAAGTTTTAGTATTTGATTTAATTCATCAAAAGTACATCAAACAAAGTGTGTCTGGTTCCCAATTTCTCCTATAGCCTTGTGTCCTAATCAATGGGTTACTGTCTGCTTTCAGCTCGATATCTTTCTCTTTATAACATCATCTCTCTTCATCTTCTCTCTCCATACTGCATTTTCCAAACTAAGAGGTTGCGCTTCCAAATTTAAGTAAAATTTTTGGTTTGTTTGCTTTTCTATCACAAAGTAAATTTGAATTACTATTGTCATTCTCAGAGCAAGCAAATCAGAACAAAAATAGTAAGCATAGTTAGGCTTATATTATGACATTATTTTTTAAATCCTGAACATTAGAGATTATGACCTACGCAATTTAAAGTGTGTTAGACAATAAGATGCAAATAGCTGCAGTTGAAATCTGTCCAACTTCCTGGTATCAATAGCAATAAAATATGAATGTTTACATAATTTACAGAAGTGCCTAAAAGACAGAGCAGTGGGATTATTATCTTGCACAGAGCATTTGCTTTCGTTACACTTGCTTCTCATATTCTATTATGACGACACACACAGAGTGTTCAAATACCAAATAATGATTGTAAATAAGATGATAATTACAATCTAAAGGAGAATGCCTGAGACAACAGGCAGCCAATGCTATTACAGTGTAATCAATAAACTGTTCAAAAAGCTTTTTATGTCAACATTCTATCTCAACTAAACGTGATTCAGTTAAATAATTTGCTTTTTCTCTGTTGTCACAGAACACAATGAGGTATTTCTAACAAAGGCAGGAGCCATTAAAGTAAAATCTGGTAAGTATGGCTACAGATAATTTAAATATGAGAGCACAAGGTACAAACATAAGTTAATGGAAAAGAATCATTGGATTAAATCTATGAGAACTTTTTCTGCCAGCTAATTCAAGCAGATGTCCAGTCAGCAGCGTTATAATATCTGCATGGAAAGGGGGAAGTGGAGAGAGGAATGAGGACACCAATTCTTCAGCATTCTTAAGTATCAGCAGCAGAATAAAAAGAATAATCTTAGAAATGGATAATAAAGCTGATTTACAGTGCAAATCTTTTAGCATAAATAAATAAGACTAATGAAACTAAAATTTGATTCAGCTCTAAGCTCTTTTAGAAGCTACTGTTAAAAAATGCAAAGACAATGCAATTGTGCCAATTTACCCTGAGTTCATAATTCAAGTGATTGTTAACAATGAAATTCAAAGCTTTAACTGTTACCTAGAGAAAAGTCGCATTCATAAAAAAAGAGAAGACATGTAAAACTTATTTTTAATACTGTGCTTAGTTAAAAACTGCCTGTGAATGAAAGTATGCCCCCTACCTAGTTGAGTCAATCAGTAGTGAGATCACGTAACCTACTTAGTAAACATTAGAAAGAATCAAAGACCTTTTAACTGAGTCTGCTCAGGTTGAGATGTCCAGTTCTGATGAGCAGTTATACGGCATGAAACACTCATAACAGAAATATGTGTTAAGCCCCAAGAAGAAAGTTAGATACAATCATCTTCCTTTAGATTGAAGATATACACCTAAGAATTTTCTTAAAACAAAACAATTTATTAAAATTGGGCAATCATATTCCAGAAACTTGCAGAAGATCCAGGCAGGCTGTTCAGTGTTTTGAAAACCAAGGTAGTTTTGGACCTGCCAAAACCATACCTTAAGAAATGTTGGGTACCTCAAGGGTTAGGCTACATGTCAGTGGAGTTCGGAAGCTCTGGAGTTGACTTTGGAACTGATGCTCTTTTGTGTACTTTACCCTTAAAGTGAAAATTTCTTGACCCACAGACTGAGATTCAGATTAGCCAGCAGGCCCTTGGCCAGTCTTACCTCATTGTCACATGGCTGGCATAGACATGGCCACTCTTGAACTACTTACTAGATGCTACTATGTATTTTTACGCACAAAATTCTCATTGATCTCTGTTGAAATTTTGCCTAAGAATTGCAGAGGAAAGTCATCAAATGTTGGTATTTTAAAATGCCACTGCTATTCACAAGGAAGCTGAAAAAGGAAGGGATTTCATTGGTAGCACATTTAATCACACGAACATATGAACTTTGCTGGAAGTTTAAACTGACTTTTTATAAACATGGATGCAAAGTAGGAAAAGCTGGAAGTGTGAAAGAAGTTATAGGACTGTTCTTAACAGTGACATTTGCAGAAGATACTGTATAAATACCAACTTGTTTTCTAAAGGAGACTTCCTATATTGCACTTTCCTCACAGCCAACATTCAGTATTCTAAGCAAAAGTCCTGAACTAGTTCAAATATTGTAATATAGAATATACTGTAGTTCATTCTAATTAGTTCAGCCTCTGTTCTGTTTGGGGATTCATATTGTAAGGCAAGAGCTATTACCATATGCTTCAGTGTTATGGGAAGGAGCATAATGTTTTCAATCAGCACTTCAAATATTTTCAAATATATGACTTAATTACAAAATACTCATTTCTGTCTGTCTGATCTACCCAGTTTGAAACTTTTTGATCCCTGCTTCACAATTATCTCTTGTATCACCTGCTTCTCTGTGTTCTGTTCCCTTCATCCTTCTCCCCATTGTTTGCTCCTCTACTGAGAGTTACATCTATTGTCGTGATGCACCTCTCTCCCACTTTGCCACCTCATCCATTTTTATACCTCCAGCTATTATACCTCTAGATAAACTACTTTTATATTTGAGATGCTATTTATTATGCAAGGTAATTTTATTGTTATTGTTGCTACAATATGCTGTTCAGTAGCATTTATGTTTATCACTGAGGCAGAAAAATATTTTTATAAGAACATCTGAAAGCCTGGCATAATTTGTATCCATTTTCATGTTTCTCTAAATTTCAGAATTTCTATAGAAATATCATTATTCTGAAACATAGCAGTAATATGATGGACTATAATTGTTTGAGTAATGCAGCGTTTTAGATAAGGATTATTGTTGTTTATGGTAAAAATATAACAACATCCCAAACATATAAACAACAAATAAACATATAAACAACACCCCAAAAATTTCGAGCAACTGAAATTTCGGTAGGCTTTTTTTTTTTTTTTTAAGCTAATTGGCTGCATCAAATGTGAAATTGTTGCATCAAGTGAGCTACTAAATGAGCTTTTACACAAAGCCTGAAAGGCACTCTGCTACTTGTATCCAACCAACATTGCCACCTTAGTGCTGAGATGAAAACTCTGCTGGACTGGTTTTCAAAATTTATGGCTCAAATACTCTACTCTGTCCTACCTCAAAAATATTCACAGAGAATCTTGGACATTTATTTTCTTTACTCCTCACATTCTATGTGGAAGATAACACTTTTCCTTTCTAAAAAGCCTCCGGCTATTCAGAGACTGAGACAACAGGGAATAATGATTCTAGCAAATGGTTCATAACCTAGGATTAGGGCTTCTAGCTCTGCATTTTTCAGGGAAGAGAACTTCTTTTATGGTGGATATACATTATAGATAGCATATAGGTCTCCAATATTAACAGAAGATATCATAATACTGATAAAATTGATCTAAAAATCAGATGCAATGCAATTTAATTGCTAGGGATGAATTTTCATAATACGTGAGGCCAAGTCACAAAGGCATTAGGTACCAAATCAAACATTAGATATGCTAAACCCCGATCAGCAGTTGCATAAACCTGGAGATAGCAAAGTTTTCAAAATTTAAAGTTCTCTAGGCAGCAAAATTCTGATTTGGGTCCTCTACAAGCTGTCACTCGTCTCACACAGAAGGCCTTCAGGAATGCACAAATCTTGCCTTTCACCTGCCTTGCCTGAAGGTCCTGCTGTGGTCAGCTGACTCCCAGCACATCTACTGGATCAAGCTCCAAATGGTAGTGCAGCTACAAGTCCCCAGGGCACCACAGCAGGGGAAAGTGGTGGCCACATACTCCCCTCTGGTCGATAGGACTTTTCTGGCCAGGACTCAAACAGGCTGAGCAAGACTCAGCTTCATTCCTCTCTTGTCTCTGTGCCAGTTCACATACTCGTCCCTGTGAAGCAGACAACAGGCAAGTCCGTGTGCTGCAGGAGGGGGCATCTCAGCCTCTCATCTGATCTTCCCCTTCCAACAGACCGGCAGTACAGCACGTGCTGAGCCTTGCAGCTCGGGCAATCCACCCAGAGTTGGGCCTTGCTTTGGTTCCTGCTCTAAGGACTATATATGCTTTCTAGCCAATGGCTGCTTCATGTAAATGCTGCGAGTTGTGCATGCAGCCCTCGAGTGCCTGTGCTTTACACGGGGAAAGCACGGCAAAAATGGAGAGTGTGTGCTCTCTCTTAAAGAAGCCCAGGGAGAAAACAGTAAGGGCTGAATCACTAAAACCCGTTATGGATCTGTGTCCAAGGTTTTAAGACGTATCAGCTAGGCTTGGTGACTGAATCAATATCTGGGTAATTGTTTTGAAGGTTGTGTCCAGAAGTGGCAACGATGTCAAGAGATGAGTTGTTCTAATCATATTTCCTCTATCTAACACTTCATTCTCTCAATAACTTTGTTGCATCCAAAGCAAAATTGAAAAAGCAAATTCAGTTTGAATGTGATGCAAGACTAGGAAAGCAGGCATGGGTCCAGGCAGGTCCAGTGTGATTCAGGTCAGAAGTCTTTTTGCTTTCATTTTCCAGCTTTGAACTTAAGGTATCCCTGTTTGTTGAAATTGTTATATTTTCATTTCATTTTTTCACTCTTTATGAGTACCTAAATTAAATCTATTGGCCTAATATAGAAAGAGAAATTGATTACGTTTTCTCTGGAAATTTGATTTTTATTCAATGAATACTTTAAAAATAAGAAATATATCTTATATTTTTCACTTGTCTGCATACCTCCTGGAGCACTGTAAAGGTAATAGCTTATTCATCGGTTTAGATTTGGTTCAGTGCAGAACTCTCAGGCTTTGAAAGGCATGTGCACAGTGTTTTCAAGCTTATGCAGAAATCTGTTATTCATGATGTGTGTCAAGCTGCAGACATTCCTTCTCCAGTCTCTTTGTACAGAGCATCTGATTGTTGATGACAACTGACATTTTTTATCGTAAGTTCAACAGTTTAGTCTGAAAACATTCACCATGACTTAGGAAATTTATTTTGATAAGAGAACACTGGTAGGCTGAGACCAGCTTTGACCTTTAAAAATGAATATATTAAAAACAGATGAAAGAATAAAAGCTGTTTTCTTTATAGACAAATAGTTTTGTTGTCTTGCTGACCAGATTGCTGCTTGCAGCTGAGGATCAAGGCATGCAGGCTTCCTTTAAAGCAGGAAGCTGCTCTTGCAAAATCTTTGCAATGGTCTTTTCATTTTTTTTTTTATTGATAGAGCATATGAAAAGCTGTCACTTTGCAACCTTGAAAAATTATTTCCCATAATTTTGGGTATGCAGTTTTGGAGATAGTTGTGTCACTTGGCAACAAACCCACTCCCTCTTCAGATATCCTGCCTGATTTGTTTCTGATTAATCTATTTTTAATAACTACAGCCTATTTTGGAAATAGGATAGACATCATAATCCAGTTTCAACAGTGTGTTACCACTCATTTTTAACTGCATTTTATGGGGTTTTGTTCATTCATGAGGAGACAAGCATCATATTAAGACTGAACAGTATTTGCAAAACAACAAGTACTTAGCTCCCTGCGCTTCCAGTCATTCAAATGTCCTGTTTAGAGCATCGTCACTTCCAGTCCATAATTCTGATTTTCCAATATCCATATGTCCAGAGTCCACTGTGAGGTTGGGTACAAGTACACAGAAGTTCAGATGTATTACTGTGTCCAAAAGCTTAGACACAAAGTGGAAGGTGCCAGGAGGAAGAATAAATGTATTCCATTTACAGTGTACAGTGAAAGAAGAAATTCTAAAAGAAATTGCAATCTGAAAATAACAGATGCAAAATAGAATGAAATTCATAAGGCCTGATGCATTTTTTTTTTTTTTTTTTTTTTTTTTTTTTGTAAAACTGAATGGAATTTAGTTCACATTTGAACAGAGGAGAGACAGAAGATGGAGACAGCCGTCTCTTACTTGAGGGACACTGTTAAAATGCCTTGGATATGATCAACACTTGCATCACCAACAGTTTCAAAGACCCTCAAAGAGTTCATGGCCTTACAGATCATTTTACACAACACTGCACTGCTAAGTTATGCCACATTGTCCCACTATATAATACAGCAATCCCTTCTCATTTCAGTATAGGAATCATTCTGGATATTTTGTATGTATACAGGCTGGGATGGCTCCAATGACAGTGGGAACAAGTTCATCCCTTGACACTGCAAGGCCCCTGCTTACATACACATCTTGCTTATTAGAGACAAGCAAAGCAGTAGACAACACACTCCCACAGCACAGGAAATATAGAAGGATGGACAATGCTGGAAATACCACGCAGAGGATTTGCTCGCTGCCAGAGTACATGTTATAAAGGCTGCCCTGGTGTCATGCAGCAGCAGCAGAATTTCTAACAAATGCAGCAGGAATCCAAGTGGCTGATGCCACTTGATTCTGTGAAGCTGTTCCTAAACGCAGCTCTTCTGTCTAGTTCAAAAAGCAACCCCCTCTTGGATCCCAACAATGAGATACATTCCCTTTTCAAGAAAACTATGTTTGAAGGAGTCTCCAAAGAAATGGAGGATATGGTTGTAAATTGTTTCAGATGGAGAAGTCTTGAATTTAATATAGGTTTTCTACTGTCTGTACAAGAGCTATTGGAGGGCAAATATTTTTTTAAGAAAGAAAAACAAGGCAGCAATGTTGCTTTCAGACATATTTTTAAAAAATATACAAATGTTTCTCTGTATAGAAGTTGATTCCTTAGATGTTCTTGCACAACATTCACTTCAGAAAATCTCCTTGCATGAGGTAGGTTAGGAAACATCTCTTTATAGATCCTAATCAAGCTTGAAACAAATTTGAGGCAGATGTTAGATAAGCACTGAGCTGCAGAACTCTCCTAAGTAGTAGGTGCAGAAACAGAATTAGAAATGTAGGGATTTTTACTATTGAAATGCAAGTTATCTATGGATACTGCTCCATCAGTAGCTGGTTAAATAATGGTAGCACAATAATTTTCCATCTAAGCATCTAAATCTTGCTTTCCTTCCCCCCCCCCCATCTCTAAACATGTTGTAATTCTCAGAAAAAAAAACTCACAAAAATAAAACGACTTCCAGAAATGTCCTTAATCAATTATGACAAGTTCTGGTTAATGTTGCAGCTATTTCTTCTGGTATGCTGAGCCCTAAAGTCGAAAGTCACATCCTATGTATTAGGGATAGAGAGGATGGTTTGCATGTATTAGAATACTGAAAAGCAGTACAATGACACCTTAAAATCAATTTCACAGAAAAGACCTCAGATAATTCTCTGTCCATTTGTGCTCTGTGCACAAGCTTTTCCAAAGCTGCATGGGCTAACGGACACTTTGAATTCTCTTTGCATTGACCTGCTAGGTGAACTTATGCAGTTCACTTTTCATTCTTTTATGCATCTCATCTCTTCAGCTTAGAAACTCTTCAGGGCAAATAAATGATGTACTCATTACAGCCATAAAAGAGAGAAGCTGCTATATCTTCCCACTTTTCACTATGCTTTACAAAAAGTTCCTTCCTCTCAGCCAGAATATCATATTATAATTGGTCTAGCACACCAAAGGCATTTCTCCAGCAATATCTATGAACTGTAATCCCACAAAGAATTATATACATGCTTAACTTCCTGCCCTGTGAAAATCATACTTAGCATGGCAACATTTCAAGGGAAAACAGGTCCTCTCTGAAATAGCTGAAAATTTGTAAGTCTCAGAAATCTCTCATTAAAAATTTTATTAATAAATAATACTCTTTGTGAATTTTCATAGTGTGAGATTTCATAGCAAATGCACATGCAATAAATTCAGATTCTGAACAGGGTGGATTGTTTTAAAGTATAAAACACAAAAAATGCAAAAGAAAGTGACAATTTCATCTATCGCTCATTGATGTTGTTGCACAGAATCATGTGGCTAAGGTTATCATTGTGTTACAGGGAAAACACTTCCCTTGTATGGTAACAAAACTAAACAAACTATATAGACAGAATACACCTGGGAGCATTACTAGCAGCTGAGATGTACTAGGCTGATTATCTGCTGAATATTTCCTTTACTTATGTAATTTATCTACCTTATTGCTTATTTTATCAAACCATCAGAATGTAATTTGTATGGCCATTGGTATATATTCTGCTTTAATTTGTTACTTGTCTTATAACCTTTAGAATAGACATAAGGCATCCAATAATATAGAAAACATTAATAGTTTGTCTACTTACCTTCCTTGTCATGTTGTTACCTCCGATCTCCACACCTGATGAAAGGCAACATAGGAGAGTCAGTGGAATGTAATATGTTATGAAGTAAACAATCCAAGCTAAAAGAATAAATATGATTTCCATAACATATGCATTCAGTTTATGTCTGGAGAGATTTAAATTCTGAATATTACTACCTTATATTTCTACCTATTTAGTTGATTTTGGGTGCTTTTAGGGACCTCTTTCAGCCTAAGAAATGTGGAGGCTCCCTAGTGTTTTGTATGGATTTTGTTTTCAAACAATTGCTAGCAATGGTATGAGTCCAACCTGTTAAGGCAGCAGGATTAAAACTAGAAGGATTAGGTCTTTTATTTTTTTTTCTTTTCTTTAGTAAAATCTACTGCAGCATGAAAGGTAACAACATAAAATATTGTTCAAACCCAACATCTTTTTTTCTCCATGAAAACAAAGATGACAGCGGACTGATCTTACCTCTGATGTGGCCAAATTAATTGCTTAATGATAAGGTATATAACATGGATAAAGTTTGATGCTTGGCACCAATCATCACCAATAGTTAACTATATCTAGTGGTGTTTTCCTTTTTAAACTACTATAACAACTTCAATTAAAAGTTACTGCACTTTTTTCTTTTAAACTTGCTAAATTATCAGGTCAGTGCTGCTACTTCTCTTCAGATGTCAACCTGATCATCTTTCACTGTATCTTGAATTTGTGAAGGATAAAATTAACATTCTGGAGGCATTTCTGAATGCCTCTTGTTCAGGTGAGAACAGTCACACTTTTCAGTGAACTTTGGTAATCACACAGGTATTCAAGAAGTAACATAATTAAGAGAACCCACTCTTTTGCAATAATTATGGCATTCCCTAGGACAAAGATAAAAGAAATATAAATCAATACTAAAACCAAAGTCAAGTCATATTAGAGCACTCTTTAAAATCTGGACTGCATTTTTGTCTCCTTTTAAGACTTCCTACTTAGAAAAAAATTTCTAAACAAAAACAACTGAAACATAGCAGACACTAACTGTGAAGCCTTAAAATACCTTTGATATATAGGCTCATTTATTCTTACACTGTGACTGAAGGGAGTGAAGACACATGACATATTTAAAATTTTAGTTAAGAAAATTCTGAAGAGATTTGTGACTTTTTTGCCATTTACAAAAAAAAAAGTTCTTTTAAATATTGTATTCTCGTTTTTCATTATAAATATGACAAGGTCTGTAAACCATTCCCTTGAAGAAAGTAAAATTTCCATCCACCTTGATGAAGACTAAATTCAAAAATCTTATTTTTTTTTCTTAAATAATACAAGCAGAAAAGAGTTTGGTGGTATGCCACTCTTCCTAAATAAGACATTGTAAAATGACTAGTCTGGTTTATTTTAATGAAAAAAAAGTTTATATGTAGTGGGATCTAGGAAAGAATTTTTTATGCCTCAGAAAAAAAATCATGAAGTGAATCAATAGAATTCAAGAAACTAGAATAGCATGCAATCAAGTGCTGCAGGAAACAACAGCTGCAGCCTGCAGCAGGAAATGGTAGGAAACGATAGCTGTGGAAACTGAGTTATCATTACTACTATTAACTAAGAAACAATCAAGAGTTCCTAGGTAGCACTAGGAACCAGGAACTTTTTAAAGTTATTTTTTACATACGACAAAAACCCAAGTTCCAATCTAAATGTGGCCACCAACTATGCAAAATAGATCAGTAAATAGAAAAATAGATTTATTTCCAGGGAGTGGGGATGGGGAAGAAGGATAAAATAAATTGGAGAGAAACAATATGAAAGAACAAAAAGGTAGCTTTAATCTTCCGTTTAAAATGAATGGCATCACTCTGGCTGTATATTTTCCAGGCAGAAGATTGTCTTACTGCTTTTATGTCTTACATATCTACCACTCTGAGCACAATATAAATTATGAAATGTCTCAGGATGTTAACACAAGACGAAAAACCGTTTAAGTCACTATAGGTTCCAAATATCAGAAAGAATCTACTGTCTCCTATTGAGATCTCTTCATGGGGGAAGAGGGGCAGAGGAGAATGCAAGAATTAATCTGTGGAGAGTGTTACCGGATATCTCACGAAAATATTTTTTCTTTTTGTTTAATAATTCTTATGACACTTTCCTCTAGAAAATATGAACCATGAGACATAGCTACATAAACACATCACTGCAAGTTACTGCAGCAGCACGTTACCAGTGTTGTAGTATCTGTCCATTTTCATAAGCACTGTTAAGTTTCCCCATGTTTAAATTTATAAAAGTGTGTCCTCTTTAGGTAAACTATGTGACATTACTGCAGGCTAAACTCATTTAAGAGAAGTTAGCAATAAGAAAATAATTAATTAAAAACAATAAGGCACAGTAGGTCAGCTCCCCGAGACCTTGTTTATATCTTTTCTTTCAAATCGTAACTCTGAATAGAAACATATGTCCACATAAGTTCTCTGTCATGTGCTATTTTGATAGTCTTATGTTTTGATTACATGTATTAATAATGGATGAGCATATTTTATTATCATATTGTTATAATACCTAAAATACAAGTGAGCACTAAGACTCTTTTGGGGGTAATTTAAATGTAACCTGTTTCAAGCGGGTGTTAAGTGATGTGCTACAATATTTTCCCCTTGCATCTCACATTTGCTGTTTGAACAGATACTGAAGTTAGGAGGGAGGAGAACTGCAAGAGTTACAGTCCAGAAGATTGGTGCTCTTCTAGATTCAGTACATCTACATTTAAGAATGGAGAACAGAGAAACAAACTGTACAGTGCTCTCCTCTCTATCCCTTCATTTTGAAACCAGGTATGATCAAAGCATGTGGTATGGAGTTGTAGTTAGCTGTAAACGGCAAGCCAAGCAAAATACACTAGAGATTTTTTCTAAAAAAAATTTGCTCTAGAACTTAGAAATATGCCTCCATGGATTTGGTGCAGGACTATCTTTAGCTTCCAGGAAGAGATTTCAATTTCACTGCCTAGTTTTATTTAATTTCCTAATATGTACACAAGGAAAGCTTCCATGTCTTTTAACCTGTTCACGTTTCAAGCTGTCACAAGGCTTTAAAGTATAATTCAGCCTCTTATTTTACAAACAAAGCAGTATCTCCTGAGACTGCTAAGAAGGATGCCAAGGAGAAAAAAAATGAAAATTATCATTAAGGCATGTGGAAATCATTCTTTCTTCTTCCTCTTGGAGCATTACTGAGTCAGGTTAATGTACTTGTGGTAACAAACTCATTCCCACAGCAGCACCCCATGGTACCCTGGTAAGCATTAAGAATGCCTTCTCTCTCAGTTGAAGTGAAAAGAAAGAACACAAAAAGAACAACATTTTTGCTGAAGCACAAGTGTCTGAAATACAAAAGTTAATACAGAAAAAAATAAACCCAACAAAAAGCAGTGACTCTACTGTATAAACATTTTCACATTTCAAATATGATCCACTGAGTTCTCCTTTTAAAAAAAACATTTACCTAGAAAAAGTTATATACTGACATCTTCCTTTAACAGATCCTCACCAATATAGTACTAACAGCTAAAATAATGATCATTTACTTTTAAAGTAACATTCTATCTTGATGGGATTTCAATTTATTACCCATCTGTGGGTTTAATCTTTATAGCTAAAAAGAACTCATGCTTATTCACATTGCTCTTTATAGAGATACTGTCAATAGATAGGTACACTTCTGCTGTAAGCCAAATACCTCATTATAGATTATTTTTTTACTGCTCTTATTTATTCCTGTTTCTCAGTCTTCACTTACCACATCCAGGATACATAACAGTGTTACATTAGTAGCTAAGACTAAAGAGTCTCCAGTATTTTCAACTCTTAGCAATACACTTAGTCAATCTTATCTTGCCAAAATCATCACAACAGGTAGGATCATCTTCAGCAAACTATTAGATATCTAAAGAGTTGAAGGCTCCAGTACCTCAGGCATCAACCCAAGATCCTCTATTAATTCGCAGAGAAAGAGAATATACTATTAAGTAGAAGCAAGATTTGATTGAGATAAGTATGGAATCTGATCATCTCAATTTGGTGCCTATTTAAGACATCTTAAGTAAAACACCCTTGCCCTCTCACCCCCCCCCCCAAAATTATTAAGCAACCTCAAATTTCATTCATATTAATTAGATATTCTCCAAATCACTCACTCTCTTTTTTTATTTCCCCTAAGAAAAATGATCAAGGCTTTCCATGAAACTGCAAATTGTGTTATTCAAATACATTTCAAGTAGCAGGCTGGCATTTAAGGTTCGAGTGGCTTGCACTTCTTGCATTAAAGATGAATAAAGAAACAGTCCATACTGCATGATCACTTGGGAGAGAAGTAGTTTGAACTTCAGGTACCTCATATCAGCTTTTTTCATAGATCAACAAAATGTGGTAAGCTTTCAACTTGTACTCTGTATAGCCCTGCTTAAGGCACCACCAATGAATTTTGCAAAGATTAGCAAGTGGTAACTGATTTTAACACCAGTTGTGATTTCTAAACAATCTCCCTTTAAGACAAAAGTCAAAGAAACCAAGAGACTTCTGAAAAGAAGGACATGCTTATCACAAAAATTATTACAGTTATTTTGATGCAGAACCACTGTTATTATTTTAGCTATGGCTAAATTTCAAAACAATAGAAAGAAATTACTGTAAAAATTTATCTGTATCTGTAAAAATAAAGTGTGGCACATTCACTTCTGATCCCCATAACTAGCATGGTAATCTCTCTCCTTAGGATGCAAAAATCATCCGGTTGCTGTTTTTTCCAAATCTTCCAGGTCAAGTGTCTGATATGGAGCAGGTAATAGCATCAGAGTGAAACCTTCGAGCCTTTACATTCTCAGCGAACCTTTCTTATCTTAAGTATTGACTGGAACAAGAAATCAAGAGAAATCAAACCTGATAACCAAAGTTCCATTTTCCCATCCAAACAAAACTGCTTAGATCAATTAGTTCGTACCTGGAATTATATAAGTGTGTACAAGAGCTGGTCTCAAATACATGTTATCTAAATATTCCAACTCATACTGACTTCAGATGCACTAGTTTACAGTTAGCACATTTTTCAATAATTAGTTACAGTAACTTAGAGTTCCTTTTTAGCTTCTCTCTCATTGGGAGATTTTCTAGGAGGAGGTGACCTATTGATAGTAGTCAGCTATTACAGCTATGATAACTGATGCAATAAATCTATCAATATCTACAATAACTGTAGTAGAAAATGTTGGAGAGAAACATTTCATTCCATTTTCACCATGCAATTACTTTCACCTCTTTGTTATTTCTTTTAGATCAGGAACTCACAAACTGAAGGTCTGTACAGAAACATGGTTTGTTTAACAGTAATATAAAACCAGCTAAGGTTCAGTCATGCTAGGTATATACAGGCCTATTAAATTGTTTACACTGACAGATATCAAAAAAAAAGTTCTATATTTGCCTCAAATATTTTACAGAAAGGTTTTTGTGATATTTCCAGTTTTTATTTCAAAATTGAAGGGCAAAGAGGGAAAAGCTGACAGTGTTTTATTAGCTGTGGTTAATCATTTCTAGAGGTTTATACACACTGGATGCCACCTTTTTTCCTGTTGGATGAATTTTTTGCTGCTCTATAAACTACAGAGCACAGCAGCAAAATGGGAAGAGGCAGGGAAGGGAAAGAACAGGAAAATTACACCTGCATGCAGCTGATGCAGGTGCACACCGCTTTACCTGCCATCTGCTTGTACTGCAACATCTTAATAACCAGAGTGTTAGCTCTTCTAGTAAATGCCTTATTCTATTATGTTATTCTTCTGGGAATACACTGCTTCACTCCGAAAAAAATATTTCAAATCTCATTAGCTATCCTCAGTCACCTCTTTAGTTCAGGTGGGTAATTGTTTGCAATCATTTGAAAATCCTGCTAAATAAAGCAGACATCCATTTAAATCTAAATTTAAAAATACATATACAAAATAAACAGGTCTGAGAATTCCAGGAACCCGATTAGGTTGATTAGTGCCACAAAATGATTGCGCACTCCTAAGATTCAGTTGAGACACTGCTATATTAGAAAAGGTCTCTCTAGCATCCCGTATTACCAGATACTACCCCTAGAAACAATCAAATAATTAACTCAAAAGAAGGCTGTTTAGCTAAATACACTTCAAAACAAGGTAGAGAAAATGCCTGAGTTTTTGATTCCTCCCAGAGAATATTCTTCCTACTCCCTTACTTCCATAATGAGCAAAACACAAATCAGCAACTCTAATTGCACCTTGGGCAGGAGTCATGAAAACTCTCACATACAAACAGGTCTCAGGCTTTAGACCTCCTTTTGAGCGTTAGGCTTATTAAAACTCTTGTGCTGTTCGTGAATCAACAGCCAACAGCACGTTCTTAAAATGTTTTTATATACTTACCATTCAAGCGTTTTTAGTAGGGATCCTTTGAGAAAGTTTGCAGGGCTTAATGGTATTCAAAACCTTTCTCATTCCATTTAAAGCATTTCATTTAAAAAATGAATGGAGAAGCATTATTACTGGAATACTAAATAATGGCAAGAATGGGTCAATATTAAATTTGATAAGCTGATGTCATTTAAACATGATAAAAAAAAAAAAAAACCCACAAGAATTGAAGGTCACACGTATAAGATGATGATGGTACTTTGGAAAGTAGTGCCTGTGAAAAAGACTGAAGGTTTACAAGGAGAAATAATTGAAAATGAGTCCCATGTACAATGCAGTGCCTACAAGTAACAGGATAATCCATGGATTTCCAAATCAGTGTTGTTACTAGCTTCATTGCTAAAAAATGTTGGTACATATCATATTATGTAGATGAACCCCTACTCTTGTATAAATACAAGGTTTTCAGGCAGTGCTTTATGCACACTGCCTGAAGTCATTTATACCTGGATTTAAATTTAACTTCAACATTAATACATCTTGTGCTATTTTGTCCTGTCCTGTCTAATGTAATCAACAGCATGAGTCTTTTATCATTGTCACTTCATCTCCAGCATGCAAGGAATGATCAGCAAACAGGCTTCTGGAAACTTGCTTATTGTGTATCACCTCTGACTCCAGCTTCTTATAAAGCACAGAGATTGTAGAAATTTGCAAGTTTTTTCTTTATATATTTATTCCCCCCCCCCCCAAAAAAAAAAAGTCAAAATCACCATTGTGTTCATACTGTGATTTTTATACTTTCTGCGATTTACAGACTAAAAAAAGCTCAAAGAATGACTCTTAATAGAGGTAACTCTTTAAAACACATAGCTCTGTTCACACTGGACAACGATTCTATTCCTACATCAATCATCTATAGAAAATTTATACCAAAATATTATGGCACATTGTCAGCAGTGTAGGATATCAAAATATATTCAGTACTTTCAAGTATAGATAAATACACTAACAATGTGCATCACATTTCAAAGTCATCATTTAAACATTCCAGTGAAGCCATGACTCTTTAGAAGCCAATGGCAAAACTCCCATTGACCTCAGGGGAAGTCAGAGTCTGTCCCTTATTGCTGCCTTTATTCATTTTTGCCAACCAAATGACAAATTATTAATAAATGCACAGGATATTACTTGGTCTAAGTAGAGCTGGTAAGAAGTAGAAAAGAAGCTTTTCAAATACATTATACATGAATCAAGCTGTTATCTTTTGAACAATTTGTTCAATGAGTTGGCATTCAAACCAGATAGAGAGCTGGTCAAATACTGCAAAAGACTATTTCTTGAATAATTTATTTAATGAATAACAGCAACTTTGAGACGTTAATGTATTCTGTGAGCAATATTCAACAACTCACAGTGAAGAGTATTTTATCCAATATAAATTATTGTTGTTTTGGGAAACTATAGATGTATTGTAAGGTTTTATTTGTTTTTCTTTGATTTTTTATCATTACACAGAGTAACCTGCACTTGTGCTGTAGGGCAGTACAAAAACCAAATGACTTTTGTTAAATTTAGTTTCATGTTGCTTCAGCTTGTAGAATTTGTTAACTTTAATCTAAAAAAAGATAAAAAAAAAAAAAAAAGTAATATTTTAACATTTCATGCACCCCCAATTCAAGCAATAAGCCTTGTGAGAAAGACTCCTCCAGCCTCCAAGCAAGTTGAATATAGATAACATTGCCATGTTCGTGCTTCCTTCAACAGCTGCCTGTTAAAGTCCATATTACAATTTTCTAAAAACGTTGATTTCTTTTTTTTTTTTAATTCTATTAAGTAATTTACATAAACATCTGTTGTGTTCAATTTCCTATCCTAGGAGGATTCCATTATTGACACAAAAGAATGGAAATGAGATTATGTAGTTTTAAGCTCTGTTCCTTCCCTTCGAGAAATTTCCAGCGAGTCTTCACATCTGTAAGTCAGTACAATGCTGTTGGCAATGCCCTAACATTATAGCATCCATATCCTTGACATCTCTGCTCTACCAGACACAGGCAGGAGTTTTGCCACGCTTGCAGCTAAGATATAGTGCAAACCATACGCTCCAGCCTTGTTTAGAGCCTCCTGGCTTCCCTTAATGCACATAGCCTCTACATAATGACTTTTTCCCATCACACCAACATTATATGCAAAACAGAAACAGCTCCTCAAAACTGCAAGGGAGCTGCAGGGGACCACAAAGAAAATGAAAAGGAGTATATTCAGGTTTTTTTTTTCAATAGCCTGTGATGTACAGGAGCATGGTGACCACGTCTGATGACACAGTGGTGTCATTTCTGTTACATTATTAATACAAGCAATGCTTCTCGGGTTGAGGACATACAGCGTGTCTAGCTGTCTGAAGTTGGAAACGTAATACATGTGCCAACAGTAGCCCCAAGGATTAATACTTTTTAATGAAAAGCAACTTATAATTTGGTTCCTCTGCTAAAGTATAAGCTTAGTCTATCCTCCAGTCACCCTGAGGGAGCCCATCCCCTTGGGCAGAGCAGGGTCAATAGCCTAAGTGCTGCCCCTGCCCTGCCTGGGTGGGCAGGCGCTTTGTGGGGAGAAGATCCCACAGCTGCTGCCTTCCCGCCCGGAGAGCGTACCCACAGAGCCGGGCTCTGAATCGACCGCAAAGTCACAGCCCGGAGCTACCACTTCCCAGATGAGGCCAGAGACCATCCGTCTTCACGTCGCTCCTGGTAGGCAGGTCGTAGTTTCAGCCGGGAAGTTCGGCACCACCGGCCGCCTGCCGCAGCAGCCTGCTCCCCAGCAAGGCAGGAGAGGGGGGAGACGATCAGCAAGTCACCCGGAGCGACTGTGTCTCACTTGCTCTGCCACTACCCAGGTTAAATGAAGCTTGCGGCACGATGAATGGACTCTAGCTACAGAGGTACGATAGATCGGGCAGGGCTAGTTTGGAGCTGAAATATTTTTTCACGGTAGAACTTGCTGGGTTTTGTCATAATGTTGATTCATCCTTCTGATACTTTTATCAAACACTGATTAACTTAAGGTACTAAAAGTTTGAGAAATATAACAATTTAAAAATCAGAGCAGCTCATCCTTCAAATATATACCTGTACATTATCGTATGAATCAACAATTGTCCATTTTAAAACTTTTAAATAACCTAATTACATACTCTGTTTAATTTACTGAAATGATGTAATTGTTGCTTCGTTAGGTTAGAAAGTTCATGCAAAATACATCTTATTATACAGTTTTCAAGTCACACAAAACCATTTCTTCACTGTGAATACATTTTCAAATTGATTGGCTCAGGACCTATCTAAAATTAAATCTAAAATTTGAAACACAAAATATTTTGTCAGGGCCTTGTTTGCCTATCTCTTGCACCTTGCATGAGAGAGAGAATTTAAAAGAAAAAAAAATCAGATCTTTCTATATAGCTACTACATAAAAGTCAGAAATACATGTTTTTTTGTTGAAGGAGGTGTGGGGAAAGATTGAGGAGGGGAGAATGTTAATTTTTACAACTTGTATATATTCAAAACCCCTCAAAAAGTTACAAACTTTTATTAAAAAAAAATCAAATCTTGCAAAAACAGAGAGCTTTTAGAAAAAGCTAGCTTAAGATGATCTCCACTATCTTAAATGAGCTCTTGTTGAATATGTATTATAGTCTTCAATCACACCATGTTACCTTTTTCTACCGGATTTTTATCTCTTTCAATGCTTTGATTAAATATAAAAGATATTAAGCAGTGGGTAAAGTGCATTTTTTCAGGAAAACAGAGTCTTGACTTCACTGTTTAAAGAAATAAAGAATGATAGGCTAAATGATGTTATTTGAAATACTCCTTATGAGATTTGACACCCTCTTTTCTATTTACCAGGAACTTTTTGGCTTTTTTGGCTTTTCCTTCTACAACACATATTAAACTATGATTATTTGACTTTTGTCATTATCCAAAGAAAAATAAAACAATAAAGGTAGTTTTCTTCCTTCACACAATCTCATTTTAAGGGTCTCTTTGGAGAGAAATCAGTAAAATTGCACTTAGAAAGGGTGTCTCTGGTTACAGTACATTTCTTTTGTTAATGGAAATCAAAATATTAGTTTCAAAAAGTTATATTTTACTGAAAATATGAACACAAATTATATGTAACAGAATAATTTAGAATAAGAATGGGAAACGGATTCATTTTTGTATTTTCACAGATAAGTAGTTTATAAATAGGCAAATCTAAGTAACTAATTTGAAAAAAAAAAAAAAAAAGTCCTCTGAAAGGAAGAAAAAGAAAGTATTCCAATTCAGCTATATAAAAGAAAGCAATCAAGAAATTGTCTAGAGACAGCTAAATTAATTAAAAACATATTAAATCCACTATTTCATTTAGTTCTGAGAATTATGTGTGCAGAAATAGTTGAGTCAACTGATTTTGACATCTGACAGGAGAAAAGCTCGTTACTAACTTAATTTGAAAAAGAGTTTGGGATCTCTAATACCTATGTAGAATCTGTCAGACTTCCTCTTATTCCTAGGTGGAAAGTCTTGATAATGTCATTATAAATACAGAAATAATGATCTGCCCTATAAAGGAAAAAAAAAAGACAAAGGAGTTTTAAAAAGCTGCCTTTCATACAGACTAAATGCTGGCTTCACTAAGTTCCTTCTGGTCTCACTGTTGTTTGTTTATGGAAAAGGATGAGATAACAGTCTGAGAAAAATGCAGGCGCTGGATTAAGATTTGTAGTGAAGTGGCTAGATGGGAGTGGTGTGTGTGCATCTACTTTAGTAATTTAACATATGATGTAAATGCCATTTTATTTCATTTAGGACCTGGCTAGACTGTCAACTTGTCCTGACTCAGTTTAACTTCATAGTAACATCTGGACCTCATTTATACACCTTTGACTCTGCTAACAAATATGGGACAAGTTAAGATCTTGGTCTTTGTGGAGGAAACCTATACAAAATCTTTCTACAAATTGTATTTGGCACACATGCTCTGAAAGAAGAAATACTTTCAGGATAAAAGAGCAAAGGTTCTTATCTTTCTGTACTTTTGAAAATTCAGTTGTTATAACATTTTTCCCTAAACTCTTAGAAAATGGTGTCTTCACAGTACTAACAGTGTAGGTGTCTGTCTCACTGGGGGAAAAAAATATTGCAGTCTATGCACCTATTAATTAAATAACTCTAAAACTTAGAGTACTACAGCATGACACATTCTCCATCTGAAGGATCCTATCAAAAAAAAAAAAAAAAAAAAAAAGAAAAAAAAGTGGTAATATGCATTTGCTATTAGAGAAACTATATAGGATATTTTTTACAACACAGAGCTTGTGGAACCATTTTTCACTGTCTATAGTACATTACAGACAAAAAAAAAAAAAAAAAAAAAACCCTGTTAGTTTCTAGTGCAAGTTGCCTACAAAGAGAAAAGAAAAAAATTCTAGCAATTTCTACCATTGGTTTGGACAATGCTTTAAAACACTGTTATGTTCAATTATTTTTGTTTATATAAACAGTACTTAAAATATGTAAATTGTTGTTCCTTAAGTGTCATACATTATAGGTCACATCTGTAGGTATTTCTTCAAATATAAAGAGTCCTGAAGAGTGTGAAGTAACTAAAAACTACATGAATAAATACAACTGCATTAAATACAGTTTGGTATTGTTACTGAAATTAATATCAAACAAGGTTTACTTTATGACTTGTTATTAGATATTATTTTGTGTGTGTGGTCTGTATTTCATATCCTACCTTCAGAACTGCTTTGTGGATTTTTCAATAGTATGTTCACTACATTCCCTGAATCACAAGTCACAAATATATCAATTTCATTTTGAAATATTTAGAGACAAAAAGATATTGTGGCTTTTAATATGTACAGAGATAAAATAATCGAAAACTAGTAATTAGAACTTCTGATTAAGTTTGTCTTTGCAGTGGCAAAAATAACTGTGGTGCAGCCAGAAACTCACCTTTCCTATGCTGGGAACTTCACATTTCTCTGTGGGCTAGCATGCAGGACAAAGTGTATGTAGGAAGCCATCCGGAGGAAGAAACAGAAAAAGACATGCTAAGAGTTGCCCGGGAGACTCTCTTCATCGCTTTCAGCTGTGTGTCTGAGCGCCTGCACCTTCTGACATCGAAATTCTGAAGGTTGGAGTCAAGGGTGGCAGCAGGGGCAGATGAGCTCCCAAGCAAAATTTGTCATCCCTGGGAAACACTGCCCACGCGCGGTTTGAGGAACCAGGTACCTAAGCATTAGACTCCCTGGAGCAGGACTGCCAATTTTGCTGAACAGCAAGAAAAAGCAGCTGGAAAGGTGCCACTTTGATTCTCCTTCCCCCACTGCCTGAACTGAAAAAAACCAACTCCGAGGAGGCGCACCGAGGTGTTGGGTCTCACTCGGGGTGGGAGCCAGGTGGCCAGAAAGGCATGCCAAAAACCTGTCAAAAGTGAAGGAGATGTCAGTATAAAACACAGAAGGCAATACTTTCTCTCTCTCTTTCTTAGGTAAGCACTCCGGTTAGGAGCAATCACGTTCCTTTCTGTACTCCTTCTTCAAAATTGAAGTTTGTGAGCAGGCACCTTTCTATTTCCACTGGTAACCATGTTTTTTTTTCTAGACTTACAGCTCTGTTGTCTTCCCAGATTTACTTACAGATTGGCTATTAGGTTCTCAAACATTTTTATCGTGGCCAATAGGATTTATTTATTCTATGTCATTGAAAATATATAATATCCATTTAATTACAAATGTTTCATAACTCCAAAGTGAAGAAAAATTTTGGGTGCTCTGTGAAAAAGTCCTGTGGATTGTTTCACCAGCTAATATTAATCAGTGGCTGGTCTGATTGATCCATCTTTGAGAAAAGTGTAGAGTTCAGAAATTCAAAGCTTTTGATGTAATATTTTATAAGAGTTTAAGAGCAAAAGAGTTAAGTAAAAGAGTTAAAATTAGTAAAACCCAAAGCGTAGACTTCTCAAGTTTGGCTTTGGTTCTGTTAATTCAATGGCAAATTCCTATTTTACTTTAACGGTACCATAATTTCATTCCTCACTGCATATTCAAAATATTAAATGTAAAGAGCTTCATCTTACTGGCTAGCTTACCAGACATTATTTGCTAATGACTGATTGAACTTGTTAGCATGGAATCAGCTATAGAATAAATCATTCATTTATCCAGTTGCTAGAGATGGCAGTTTTCAAGTTTTTCAATGAATATTGAATAGTAACATAAGTTTCTAAACAAATATAGGGAGAGAATGACGGCGAAAAAAGATCTCCAGGGTCTGGACTGATATACCAATAATAATAATAATAATAACTGAATATGCTCTCTGATGTAGTTATGCAGAGCTAATGATGTGCATTCAAATTTATGAAAGTACCTTCAAGTGGTACTTAGAATTTTCTTTTATCAAAGATGCTGGTCAATACTTTTTAGTTTCTCTGAGCTTATTTATTATGATCAAACTATGGAATATAAAAGATTAAACTCTTCTACTAATTACATGCCTGAAGGCACATTAACAATGCAAGTGTCAATGCTCTGCTAAAAATTCATCTCGAAATTTTTTAAAAAAACTGATAGCAAGGCTTTGAATGCATCTAACTAGAAAAAGTAATATATTTTTTTTCCATTGCTTCTTTAGGAGGAGAGTGTAGGAGCCCTGAAACCTCACAGAATCAAGGATATAGATAATTTACGCTCTGAAAAGGCACTACTAGAAATCCTTCCTTCTCAAATAATTCATAGTGAGTCTTTCCTTAATACTTTGATGAGAAAAAAAGATAACTCAGCACTACTAGAAATCTATATTAAACATTTGATTGAAAAATATTCATTTCAAAATAGACAGTTCAAAATGTTAATTTTAGTTCTGTAGAACTAATTCAACCATTATCACTTTATTTCAAAATTTGTAGGTTTTTTTCATGCTTTAAAAACCTATCTCATGTTCTTATACTATCACCCTTGTGCAGCAGACAGTGATTCTCTTAACAGTGTTGGGTAAAAACATGAAATAAAGGCATTTCGTAGGATCCCTGAAAGTTTTCATAGTGCAAAAAGCTTCAGTAAAACTTGGATTTCTAAAGGCTGGAACACTGCAAAGACATTTTGTTTGTCTGTTCTTTTTGCCTTTTGCCACAGCTTTTATTTATTACAATTACCTACCAGCTTGAGCTGCATTTTCAGGTAACTGGGATCATCAGACCTTGGCATCAGTGGAATGAGAATGTCATGTCCTGAACTCAGGCATGTCACGGATGCCATCTGAATACTTCCTGTCAACCCTTACTGAGTAGTGAACCATCCAAGGTGAAAGATGGGTTATAGCCTGAGACGCTGCCCATTGGTTCAGGCATACCACCAAAGCAGCATATTTTGTGTGCTCATTATTTACCACAAAACACTCTGAAAAAATTAAGCAGTGCTAGAGAAAATGTTACATAAAAATCTAGTAAAAATTTCCAACCAATTCTACCTAAACTACATTTGCAAATAAATTGAATAACTGGAATAACTTACTTTTTGAGCTGGAAGTACCATCCCTTCAAATTCATAGCAAGGCAGTCCTCAGTCTCCTGCATTATGAAGATCTTAGCAAGTTCTGCTATCAGTCTTTGTCATCTGGACATGAACACATTACTCCCTAGTGACTTGGGATTGTTTGCTTCTTTGACTTTAAACATGACTTAATTCCAAACATACTACGATGAGCTGAGAAAGAATTGTGAGCTCTAAAGGCAGCAATTTATGAGTGATCTATGAAGCCAGGCATCCAGACTAGTAATCTGCAAAGAAGTTCTGTTTGTTTGATTATAATGGATGCTCAGGCAAGACCCTAGAATTGCTCTCATATTAGAAAGAAGAACTCAACAACTTTAATTAATTTGCTCTGCGAACACTCGCATCAAAAGCTTGTAGCTGCAATAAAATAGCTAAGTTAGAGGCACTTATGCCAATTCTGTGACCAGTTTCTGACCTGTCTGCCTCTGTGATGAACTCAACAACAGTTTGTCTTGTATACAGAAAGAATAATTTTTAAAAAGAGCATATTATTTTCTCCTATAGGAAAAATAAAACTGTCTTGAGTTGTGTACTCTTTCTTCCCTTTTGAGAGACAGAATAAGAGAGGAAGAAGAGATACAGTACAAAAAACAGCAGATGTTTTCTTATTTAGGAGTTCTGTACTAAATCCTCCCTCAAGGGAGCCACTAGCTCCACCAGTTTTGTCAAGTACTGTCACAGAGCCAAAGTGCACCTCAACGTGTCTAATCAGCCTGCAGCCTAGCAAACTGAGAAAATCACTTTACACCTTCCTTCCACAGATCTCCTCAGATGTGACAGAGCAAGTGGAGGGAGACAGAAGCCACAATAGTAGAAAGAAGCTGAAGTGTTTCAAAAACACCAAGCTGATGTCTTTCTCTTTAATTAGTTCGCCCCTAACCCACACTTTTTCTTCAGTTGGCTTAAGAAAATCGCTACATAAATAACTCTCTCATATTGCAGCAAAATAGACAATGTCAAGCCTGATAAAACTTTTGAAACAGAAAACAATGTCACAGAAGAAATCTTTCTATAGCTTGCCTGAATAAAGGCTAGCATGCAAGTACCATTTTTGTGCTAGAGCATGAGCAGTTCTACTAGTTTTAAGGTTCCAGCGATATTCCTGTGGCCTAGTAGTTTCCCTTTTGTCAAAATAATAATAATAAAAAGAACTTGATGCCCCTATATAACTATGAAATAGAATAATAAATACCTGTCATGATGACCTAAGACATTTCTGTGGCTAGTTTTATGCCAGGAGCATATATCTAAATCACAGTTTCTGCTAAAAATAATGACAAACGAAACTGTTACCCTGCAATAACAATTCAGCTTTCTTGAATTGTGCCAAAGTGTTTATCGTCAGCATTTCCCTCTTCCTGTTAGGGCAAACTGTGCTATTAATAGCTGTTTGTCTCTTGAATTCAAATGCGTGAAACCTAATAGATATTACGGTAAATGGCAAATAGACAGAAGTTCAGGTCTGTGCTGTCTAAAATACATGCTTATTCTCATTTAGGTCAGATGACTTTTCCAGAAGAGAATAATAATATCAAGGAAGAAAACTCAGTCTATCCAACTGACTGTGATTCTGAGGTAACTTACTCTATTTCTCACAGTAGATCATATATTAATTCATGTTGTTCAAGATGAGAGTAAACAAGAAGTGACTTAGGATCTTTTGCATCACAGCATGGTTTATACTGCAGTTATTGACATAAGTAGCACAGCATACAACACAGCTAGTTGGATAAGGCTCTTGTGATACCTGAAATGTGACTGGGAAATTACTGGGGAAAATGCTAACACTCGTTTTAGTGCCAGAGTATTCCTAAGGAGAATCTTATTGCAGAAAAACATCTTGAAAAAATACCAAAGGTAAAAAACCTCATGTCACCAAATGAAGTTGCTTTGAAGAGCAACAACTGAGTATCATCAGTCACAAAAAGTAACAACATTCTCCTAATTGCACCTCTCCACTTCCCCTTCCAAGTACTCCCCAAAAGCCTAGAGTCTCAGTCTCATATTCACCTCACATTCCCATGGGTCTCTGCATCCTTCTTCCTCTCTTCATCTCAAAATGCTCCCCTTCATGCTTTCCAGGTTTGAAAGGCTTCAGATCTTCAGATATCTACAATCTTCAGATATTTCTGCTAAAAAGTCTGTAAATATTTTTGCTAGGTTGACTGGTTGACTAGGTACATGGCTTCAGTAAGATGCACTCTCAAGTGCACATTTACATATTTTTAAATGTTAAGTTATAAATCTGGTATATTTTTTACATTACCACAGTACCGTGAAAATTGCATCTGATAATGCCATACCAAAGAGTCATTTGATCAGCAACTTAAGCAGCATCTGATAGTAAAATTTCAATTGCACCTGTAGACTGCAAACTCAGTACATTGATACATAAAGCAAAACACTGATACAAACAGCAAACAGCTTAAGATGCAAAGAGGAACAGAAAGTAGGATTTAAGGCAAGTAACAGCAATGGTTAGTAAGACAGTCACAGTTTAAATTTCTGCCTGAGAGAACATCTTGATCTCTGATATACTAATACATATTTGTACTATGTCCCTTGTTAAGTATTTTACACAGTATTCCAAAAATGGCATTTCTGGAAGAAAACTAACAAAGGAAAGTTTATGTAGAATTCAGGAAATCTTCCATTTTACAACTTCATGGTTGTTGTGCATGTCTGTTGTGGTTTTTTTGGTTTTGGAGTTTTTTTCCTCCTCATTCTGAAGGCACTTACAGGCTGAGACTTTAAATGTTCTTGATTCTGACACTTAAGGTCAAGTATGATATAAGCCACTAAATTCACCAAAAATAATATTACAAACCTGTTAAGTTTTACCCTTTTCCAATTCTGTATTCTAGTTTTCTGTTTGGTATTTAATTTATCTCACAACAGATCATGACAGCGCAGAGCATCCTTTCATTGTACTTTGGTAAAAATTAATCATTACCTTACCCCAAGAATGTCTCTTCTTGCAGGACGGTGAAGGGGTCTGTCTGGATTTTCTAGATTTTTTAGACTGAAAAAAAAAATCTCATCACAGTTTTCATTTCTTCTATAGCACTTTCAGTGTTCAGATATATTCCCTGTTGCAAGCTCAATTCCCTTTGCACTCCTAGGGTTTCATCATGAGAAGTTGCTACAATGTAAGAAAAGTTATTCTTAAGGAAATTTCAGCTTAGACTGAAAGCAGCATGAAGTAAGTATCGATAAAATATTTATTCTCATATATTAATGGATTTTAAGGGCAAAACATTTAAATAGTTTGGGGTAAGCCTTCAAGTATAACATTACCATTCTAATTCCCAGTATTGTTAGGCATTCACAAATGCTCAAAGAAACAATAAAAAAGATAGCATCTTAGCTTTGATAAATCTATGAACTTATGTTCACACTATACATTTGTCTAGCTATCAAGCAATATACCGTACTCCTGTGTGAACTGCTGGGCTGGTATTTTTTGCCAATTTGTGTACTGTTAACGTTTTAATTTCTGAACAAAAAAAATCTTTTATTATTACAGCAATTTTCTGCTGACTACAAAAGTAAGGGTGGCTATGACTGCATACAGCAATTGACACTTCCTCCTTCTCCTGGTCTTCTTGTATTTAAAAGCAACTCATGCAATTCATGTTAGTGTTTTTGAACTAGTGGCAACATGATAGTAAGATATAATCGCTGTACCAAAATTAACATGTCAGCAGTTTGAAAAGATCCTGAACAAAACAAAAAAGTTTTTCTCTAAATATGAAAACTCAACATGAGCAGTAATAATATCAACCATATCTGTAAGAAACATGTTCAATCATCTTGTCCATTTATCTGCTTCAGGAACAGCATCTCCATCTCTATATTGTACCAAATCTTCCCTGGAGATCACCCCTGTATTTTTCTAGACAAAATTAGACTCAATTGCGAGTGCTATTTTGAACACAGGTCAATGGGCCAGTGACTTGGCCCATTCAGTTGGCACTAGTTTATTAATTAAGATATATCTACTGGGAAGGTATACCAGAATTATTTGTATTTTAAACATCAATAGCAGCACTGTATTATCCAAATTGTAGCTGGCATGTTTTAAATCTCTAAGTGCTTCAATGCAGCTACAACTACACTCTGCAAGGCCACTAGATACACTTTCAAATCGTTTATTTTAAGGCCTTTACCCAGAAAATCTGAGCTGTCTGAATTTAAAGCAGACAGCCTGCAACAGGAGCAGAGACTGAAGGTCGTGGTGAGGAACGTGGACAAGAGAGGCTGCCAAAGCCCGGGAGTGCACAGCTTCTCCTGGCAGACAGAGGCCAGCATGTTGAGTTTGCTGCAACGACAGAGGCCATAGAAGAGCGCGGCAGGAGTGAGAGCATGGAGGAAGGATGGGATGGGGAAGAAGTACATCTCTTTTTAAACCCTTTTGCTCCTATTGCCTTGTCTGACCAACCGGAGTTTTTTTTTTTTTTTTTTTTTTTTTTTTTTTTTTTTTTTTTTTTTTTGGGGGGGGGGTTGTTTGTTTGTTTTCCTGTTTAAAGGAATTCTTCTAGTTCAAAAATCTCTTCAAGCACCACCAAGTCATCACGCAGGTTCTTTATCAGCTAAATACTGGCTGTGTGGGCATGATGCCTTGGGTGCGTCCGCTCCCTGCAAAGAGGGTGTGGAGCACTAGGAATCACTGGGAACTCATTTCAGTCTGAAGTATTATTCGTACACTTAACAGGTGGATTTTTTTCATTACGCGAGTAATGATGGCAATGATTGCAGAGTAATACAGGGATCGTAAGTCAGAGTGCACTCCTGAAAAAAAGGACATATGCTCTCCAAAACAAGCAAGTTTTTTCTCATGCAGGATCGGTAAAGTTGCAGTAATTGCTTTATGACTTGTGTTAGTTAACACAGGAGTTTATTAGTTCCCCACGGCAATTTTCCAAATATAAGATAGCATGCAAATGCAGGCTTTTTCAGAACATCGAACATTCCAAGAAGGAAGCATTTGCAGCTTTTTTTGCTGTTAAGGAAAAAAATAAATGTGCTGCAGAAGGTACATATCATAGAGTAGTTCTATACATTGTGATTAGAAATTTCATTACTGCTCTTTACCAAGATTTGCCCATATTTAAAATGACAATATTTAGTAAAACATCCATTTCATGTATTTTCAATGCAATATTAACTTACTTTAAAGGTTTCTGATAGCTTTTTATTACTATATATACTGCATTCTGTGCTTGAGTATTTTCAAGGTAGCTCTGGAACAAGACTAGGAGTAGCAGACAAGGTTAAAAGTGTTTCAGAAGCAAATGGCTTTAACGATTTATCATTATTTGCTGCTGTTAACATAATAGTAGCGAGAACATGGGAGATACCATTCTTTGTAGAAGTTGCTGAACAATAACACTACATATCTGCTCCAGCTAATTGTCTATTCACATACTGCATAATAAACCAAAATCTGCTATGGATAATTTAGAATTTGATCTTAAAGTCTGTTTAAAAAAATCATCTTAAAATGGTTTTCTTTCTCTAGCTCCAGAATTACTGGAAATAATTCATTTTATGATAGCCATGTGCTACGTGGAGGTATGTCACCACAATTATATAATCATGCTGTTAAAGGATCTCAAAATCTTCTTCAGCTACAGGAAATTACTGTCTCATGACTGGTGCAGATTGCCTAGTTACATGTTTATGTTTCTTGGAGATGATGAAGACGAGGAAAAGAAACCTCTGATCCTGAATACTGCTTAAATTTCATTTCATTGATATGTTGTCTAAGGAACTGATATTAAACAGACCACAGAAAAGCAAAAATAACGGTAGGGTTCTCATGCAGAGTTGTAAATTATTTTTCAAATTTCTGATGTGACATACAAAGCAAAAAACCTTGCCTTAAGTATCTTCATGCAAAAGATTGATTTTCAAAAAATCACAAGCGTTATTGAAAGACTGAAATTTCATCTAGAAGACCTACATATCTAAAGAATATTATATACTGAGAAATATAAGGATGCACGCATACTTAAGGAATCTGTACCATTCCACCTTAAAAATTCAGTCCTCTGAAATACAGCACTTTGGATTCACTATGTCAGATCTTGTAGCCCAAATAGAAATGGCATTTTCCTTGAGTAAACAGATTTGGAGCTGTTTATGCTTTTTTTTCTTTCTTTTTCATATAAGGTGAAGATATAAATTAAGTTACTTTAGTCAGATATAGGAAAAGCTTCATGAGTTATTTAAAAAAATCAGTCATTAAGCTGAACAGCAATTTTTTCTATTGTAAATGAATGTCTGTTCTTCTGACTTGTACATTTAAAGGCAGCAGGGATGCATTCTTCAGAAAAAAATATGGAAAAACAGTGTTTTCCTAAAACATCCTTTAAATCATTGTCCTTCATGAAAAAGAAAGGACATTTTTTCTGTTCTTTTTCCTCCCAGTGATGTGATCATCCCATCATTGCTTTCCAAAATACATACCGCTATTATGAGAAATCACATTAAAAATCACAAAAAATTTCAGTAACAATGATTAATTAGCATTTGTTTCTGTAAAACATACAAATCCATTCTGGTACTTTATTCATGTGTAATTCAGCTAGCTCTGATTCTCAGTGACAGTTAGAAGAAAAATGTTCCAGCACTATTTTCCCTTTGGTAGGTTTTACTGCATTGTTTCAACTTTTTTCTCATAGGATTAATCTACAGACAAATCATCCTTCTAATGTTTATACTTTACAAACACTTCACTTGCAGAAGGCATTAACAGTGTTGTTTTCTAATAGAACAGTCAGATTACTGCTAGCTTCATAAACACTGCTTTTAGAAAGTAAACGAGGGGCATGTTCTTGAAAGCTGTTTTCACCTTTTTGATACAGACAGTTTTGGATCATAAGGAATGTTTCTTCTCTTTCCTTTTCCTTCCTATACAGCAAAAACCTGACATATCTAGGGTTGGGGAGGGGAGTTCTTCCCTGCCTTGAATGGTCCCATAAGTATTCTCAGCCTTGGAAAACTTGAGAAAAATCTTTGATAGTATCCTTTTGACAGCCTGTTTTAAAATATACTGTACTGCTTAAAGAAAAAAAATCCATTAAGTTCAATAAAACTCTTTGGATTGTTTCATGAGAGGTTACAGCATAGCTCTGCATCACCACTACAAGAGAGCTTTTCATGCAGCTTGCAAATCAAGTGACATTTTCCCCCACAAAAAAGAACTGAACCGCAAGGGCTTTCTGTAAGGAAAGCCGCTAACTTCTAAGGGCAGCATTCACCTTTGCAGGGGGAGAAAAGCAGCAGGCAGCATGAGCTCGGCGTCTGGCTGCAGAAGTCGCTTGCCGACAGCCTGCTCTTGGCATCACAGCTGCAAGCAGGCACCCATACGAGCTGGACCTGCAGATGGGGCTCTGCTCAGCCCCTGGTGCTCTGTTTTCCTTCCCCTGTCTACTGTGAGGGTTTTCTGACTCATGTTTCCAAGACACCAGATTGCCTCAACCTAGCTTCTGGATTTGCACCAGAAAAACACAGACATTGCTTAAGTTTTTTTCTTATTGGATCCAAGCTGGAGACTACCAAAGCATGAGACAAACTCTACTTTACGGTAAAAACAGGGCCGATCGTAATGCAAGTCACACTATTTAATGCTTTGAAGTATGAGAATATTTGGCAATGCCATAAGCCTCACACCAAGCTCACACCCCTTAAGCCCTGCAATCTTTGCTCATCCACACTTGGCTCATTATTGTTCTTTGGTTCTGTGCAGCAGGATCATGACATGACATTTTAACATGCATAGAGTCTGCTTCGAGCATTTTAATTGGTTTAAAATTGGTGGTAGCATCTTTTACTGTATTAATTTATTGCTTCAGCGTTAGTCAACTGAAACCTCTGCCAGATGGCAACACAGCCCTTGAATACTGACGAGGAGAAAAAAAATGTTTATATGATGCAAATATTTGCTCATTTATTAAGTATTCATGAATTGGCTTTTTCTTTTTTCTTGCAACTGTAATGCAAAAGGAGCCCAAAGGTTCAGATTTATATCTCATAGTAGCATAATTTTTAATAATCTAGCTCTCCACTACCTATTTCAAAAAATGAAAAAATGCTTTGAAAATTTACCACAGCATTTTTCCTACCAACATTAAAACCAAGCGAAGAGGAGAAGTGTTCTGAAACTTCCAGCAGTTATTACTTGTCTCGCTTTCCTCACCCGAAAGGCAAAGGAGCAACGCAAAGGAGTAAGGAGAGGTGACCCTCTCTGTACATTCCTAAGTAGAGGTTTCTCTGCAGAGCACACTATGACCACTCCCAAATGAACCACAGATCATTAAAAAAATAATACTGAAGTGTGTTACTTCATCACACTTACTCCCTTCAGCACTGACTAGGCCTCACAGGGTCACCTGCAGCCAGACCTATTTTGAAAGTCCAGGCGCATTTCTGCTGCTCAGAAATTACTTGAGCCAGCAGCTGAAACCCAGGATTTCTACAATACTCTATCCCTGATTAAGGCAGCAATATTCAAGCAAAAAAGCAAATTATGGAGATACAATGCTCTAAACTAATTACAGCTGAGAGTACCATTATTGGATATAAAAACATATCAAGTCTTTGGTTTCACTGGAAGACAGCACTCGAGTGCTGCTGCTTTGGAAACAAACTGAGCAATAGTCAGAGAAAATAGGGCAGCTCTCAACAGAGATGAAAGAGGAAAACAGAGCCACTGTTCATGCCCTTACATTAAGGCACTCCCCAATCCAACAAGTGACCAAATCAAGACTGGCCAAGCTGTCTTTGTTTTCAGCCTCACTGTTGTCACAAATTTCTATCTGTACCTGCCTCCTATTGTATGCATACCCCTTTGTATCTGCACAGGTACCTGCATCCCACTATCTTAGACTTTTTTTTTTTTTTTTTAGGTTAATTGACACTGATTTCAAACATATTACGTATTTATACATGCAAAGTCCTTTATCGGAAGGAACTTCTTCCTGAGTTTTGTATTCACTTAACACTTTTGTGGACAGATGGGCAGTGACCACTACTCTTGACAGGAAAGAGAACCATGCTGCTTGCACTTTTTGAACCCTGTGCCATTTACTGCTTTGGTCCTATGCTGATGTCTAGTGCCTGGAGATAGATGTGATAGTTCAGTAATTCCAGGCACATGGAGACAGGTTTTCCATTTTTGCCTTGACCATTAGTTTGCTGGCTATTTTACTGAAAAAAAAAAATGTTTCTTACTGTGTAGTACGCATCTTGGAAAGATGGTATGGCTTTGTGCTGCAGCTATTTGCTAATCACAGCATGTCAGATTTATGCTACTTGGCAAAACATGACCCCTTAGTTTTCTGATCCTCAGTCTTGCCTGAGTTTCCTCCAGACAGTTCACCTCTATGAATGAAACTAATGACCTACTGACTATTACTTTTTTCTCCTCTATGGAACATGGCTTTTGAGTTCCAGCCTTTCTCTTGGCTGTAAGTGGGATCTATCTATAAAGCTTACTTGTCTTGCCTGTTGCTAATCTCTTTACACAATCTACATTGCTTCATGCAGTCCTCAGTTGGCTGTTCATGCATGGACATTTCAGGCACACTTCTGTCATCAAGTACTTGAGTTATTTCACACTTAATTCTTCAGTCTGTTGGGGTTTCCACTCAAGGCATTTTTAAACAATAAATTACACACACATACAGGTATACATATGTGTATATACACACACATATAATATGTATGTATGCATTTCACATACAGAGCTCAGTTTCCCACAGTGTAGCAGGTGTAAACCTCCTGCAGCGCATGTTCTATTTTTCTGCCCGCAGCATGCACTCCTCTTCAGTGCCTTGCTGGATTGCCTGGAGCCTCCCAGATGCGAAGGTAATGTAGCATGTTGATAGACCTTCTCTCTTGTTCCACAGAGCCATCTGCGTTGCAGTCGGGAGGGTGTGCCCTGTTCAGTGTGTCTGCCACCAATAGCGACTTTCCTGGGCAGAGCTTTATTTTCACATCATGAGCTGGAGTCTAAATAACATGCACTGTAATCACAAGGGTGCACACAGCAGCGGGTTCCTCATGATGCTAATAGCTTGGATGCAGTCTAACATTCAATTTGTGCCCAAAGACGAATCGACGCAATTGTTCTGTTCCAAAACACACAGCTAGCAGCTCCTTTTCTCTGAGTGCATGCCATTTCTGCACCTGGCAGTGCTCTACTGGAACGTGCTGGGAGATGCTGGGCTTTGCAGCACTGTTGCCAGTAGGCTTCCTGAGCTCTCATACTGTAGCCTTAGTATTTATTCAGCCTTGCTGTTCTTTAGAAAAGAAAGGTGTTCACTTACGGTTCTCTCTTAATTGCATATTTCTGAGTCTCTGACCAAACCAATCCTGCAAACTCATGTGTTTTTCACAAGAATCTAGAAAGACAGTTGACATTCTCTTTACCTTGCTGTCTTCCTTCTGAATCACTTGCTTGAGAAATATCCTTAATGGCTCTCTGTATCCAACCAAAATCAGGTATCAGAGGTAGATGCCTATTCAGTTTTAGCAGGTCCAGAAAAGCTCATCACTGCTGTGGAAGTTTTCATAGTTTTCTGGCTTGCCTCTTGGTAAAGTAAATAAATTTTTCATCACTACTACCACTCCTCATGGCTCATATTACGTGTTACCTCAGCAGTTACCTGCAGCAGGATAGATGACAAAGGCAGCCCGGTTGCTCTTTCATCACAATTGCTTCTTCTTTAGCCCTTGGATTTTTTTTTCCCCTTGAGTTAGCATTGCTTATAGCTGCTGTGTTAGTTTTCATTGAAGAGAGTTCATCTGGAAGAAGAGTTTAGCTTAGCTGGTTAGAGTGTGGTGCTAATAATGCCAAGGTTGTGGCTTTGATCCTCGTACCAGCCACTCGTTTGAGGGTTGGACCTCCAGATCTCCAGAGGTCCCTTTCAACCTTACTGATTCTATGACCTATGAAGAGGGAGGGCTGAACTTTGCAGACTTTTGAGAGAGACCGATATATCCTGCTTTCTGAAAATGATATTGTAGTAAGAGATCAGGATTCAGACCATCCAGACCTTAATTTAAGGTTCATGAAGACCAAAGAACACAAGAAAATCCTGTATCTGATGACACATGATTTTGAATACAGTATGAACTAGAAAGTTCCTGTGATAGGTGTCGTCTATAAAGTCCACACCTTTATCCATAATTGTTTTTTTTTTCCTTCCTTTACTCTTTGTCTGGAAAGGGGGAAAAAATCACATGCATCACCTTTTGCTAAATTTCTCAAAGGTGTGAACGAATGTGTTCTTCATACCTGTACTTAGGATGAACTTTCTAGAAAAGGCAACCACTATACTTCCCTAGGAAAATATAGGCAAATAAAACTGTTCAAAAACTGATGTGTCTTGACAGAGTTTATCAAAAATGCTAGCAAGACAAACTGTATTAATTCTTGAGATTTTTGACACTATGATAATCAAGTATTTTGCAGGGGAATCAGCAGTCCACATTTGCATTAAGAACTGAAGGATAAACTAGTTTATTTTGGAGTTGATTCTAAAATGTTATCTAGTCCTTCACATTATACTTGTTTTATGCTTTGAAATTCAACAATGTCTGTATATTCTTGAGACTGGGATTCATAAGAATTGGCTATCAGCTGCATTAATCTTATTATGCTATTATTGGCTATATTAATTTGATAACTGCTGGCTGCTGGGTGTTATAATCACAGTTAAATCCACTGACCCAATTTGATTTGGTAACTGCATTGTCCAATTCTAGTTAGTTTAAGAAAAACTGTAATAGTTCACTTTACTGATATGGCTGTTGCTTTTCATTTTAGTTTGATCCTTTTTATGCAATTCCCTATCATCTAAGCGGAGGAAGTTATTTAGAAAGAGCAACGCTACCCCCTCAAATTTAAATAAAATTGTCACATTTCTTGAGAACTTTGAACTCTAGTCACAGAACTAAAATCTAAAAATTGGCCTGTCCTAAAATTTGAAGTTTTTAGCATTTCCAAATCTTTCATATTTCTGAGCTGCATGCAAAAATTCCCCAAATTAACAAAAAAATATATATATAAAAACCAATTCTTGCTCTCTGATGATTTTACACTGTCGACAAAGACAATACTAATTAGCAACTTTTATCAGCTTTTCCAGCATGTCAGGCATTATTCCTGGCACTGCTACCTCCCTCACTTCTCATCCTCCACTTTTTCCCTCCTCCTGAGATAGTTTAGAAAAATAATAAACACGTTAAAAAAATTACCTTCATTTTCTTATCTTTAACACCCAGATTTAGTTCTTGCATCCACAGCTTCCGAGCCTTGTAAGTTTTTATTTTTTTTTTTTCCCCCCCCCGTGGAAATTTCATATTCCCAGTGGTCTGAGTCCTATCGCAATCCAAAGTTCCTATTGCTTCAGTTTGGTTGTTAATCTGTTTTCCTTACCATGGATCTCCTACGCTAACAAACACTTTTTCGTGTACTGTATCTGCTGGAGAACAAAACAAGAAGGGCTTATGCTTGTAAAGCTAAACTGGCTCTTTACAAACAGCATTATTTGCTGAGCGGCTGCACTGCCGCTCGCATTGCACGTACGCTCTCAGGGCTGAGTTTCTGCACTTTCGCCACCTCTGCGCTCCCCTTCGAGTGCTGGGCAGATTGTCGAAAGGTGTCTCCACAGGAACAGGACAGGAAAGACTGAATCCTCCTCTCTCATTTTGCCATTTTTAAAAATAACCTACAGAGAAGCAATACTATGTGTTAAGAATATTTGCAATACGCTTGATTTTGTTGATTTTTTTTCTTAATTTCTGTCTTCATGAAAATACACCAAACATACAGTGGTAATAATAAACCCAGTTTGTTCACTTAGAATATAACGTAAACTTATCCTTATTTCAGAAAACTTACAGCTACCAGCCAGCTGGCAAAAACTTTTCTGTCAAAGACAAACTCACTGATTATCCAGTTTGGTTTTAATAACCCCCGTGATACGGTTCTGTCTGCACAGCTTACAGGGATAACAAGCACCAATAAAGAAAAGCAGGAGATCACCTCACTCGTGCCATGAGTTTGCAAGTTTTCAAAGGGGAAAGTACAAGATCTCCCCTCATACTTCATGTTAGATGAATGAGTAAAACAAGCAACAACTACAGAAAGATCAAATGCCATAACGTAAGCACCAAATACATTCCCCCACACTTAATTTATATGAACGCATTCAGCAATGTAACCTAATTTTCAGAGATACTCTGTACATGCTCCTTTCACATAAATCAGAAGAGGAACATGAGAACCTACTGAAGTCAAGTTAGTTGGTCTGAATATTAAACATTTGATAAAATAACACAATGTTTCCCTAGATTCAAATATTTGGACTGCAAGTTGCTTTTCCCAGCATGAAAAAGTATGACAGGATTTGTGTATCATGCCAATAACATATATTTTCCTACTGCAAACATACATATTCTTTCTGCCATTTTTTTCTTGTTGATGACTGGAAACAATATGGAAGTTTAAAAGCCAACATATTCATAAAAAAATAGCATTAAATTGCCACAATAATGAATAAACCCGTATGTATTATTAAGCAGGTATTTGAAAGATTTTTAAGTGCTGATTAAAAAAGGCAATTTGAATTTTAATCACCATTTTAGAACTTTTCAAATTTCACGGTGAAATGTTTACATAAAGTTAAATGAAAAGCTAAAGAAAATAAAGAAAACACTTTTCTTGTTTGCACTGCTGATGAAAATTGCACAGCTTACTTTCAGTTATCTTCCGTCAAAACGCAAATATCATATCAATTCCTTTTAGGACCACATATTAAGACAGTGTAAATTGACATCAATTAATATACTAAATTAATGGATACCAGCTAGAAATCTGGCCCAGAGTACCCCTTTACTATTTTTTTATAATAATTTGTAGTAAAAATATGTGTGCATCTCAATTATATGATCCCATTAGGCTAAATTCATACCACTTTGAATAAATATAGACTAAATGCTAAATACATTGCAAAAACTTTTCTTTAGGATTGGCACTTTTGTTACCTTTGGGTTTTTTTCTTTTCCTCTCCTTAATGTATATCTACATATAAATTAAAGAATGAAGGTTTTAGTTTTTTACTATTGTTTATATATGTAATTTCAGCATAGTAACAAGTATGACATTGAAAAACAAACTAGATTTTCATAAATACGGTAACATCAGATCCCCTTCATGTAATTAGATAAATACCTTCTATTTTAAATGAAAATTTAAATTTGGTGGGCAGGTTTAGCTCAGTTGGTTAGAGCGTGGTGCTGTTATTGCCAAGGTCATTGATTCAGTCCCCATACGCGCTATGCTGAGGGTTGGACTAGATGATCTCCAGAGGTCCCTTCCAACCTTACCATCCTATGATTCTATGAAAATGATTGTACTTTTGCTACCAACTGCAACAGTTGTCAGCAACTAACCGATATGCTAGCATTTGGATATACAATTAGTGTCTCAATTTGTTTTTCCCCATTTACCTATACATTTTCTCACTTACCTGTAAAAGACAACTTCCATTTGCAGCAAGATGACTTCCATTTGCAGTAAGATAAGAACAACATTCTTAACTAATCAAAAACTTGATCTCAACTGAGTGGATATCAAAATCCAGTCAAAATGGAAAAAAAAGACCATGACATACTGTAAAATCATATAGGTAGCATCCATGCATTCAGTCACATTGTAATAAAGCCTCTGTGAACCTATATTCAAAGTGTAAAAGATAACACTGAGCAGAAAAATACATATTATAAAAGCAGAAATACTACACTTCACAAGCTGGAAGGCTTTTACTACCAAAATTAAAGAGATTACTACCAAAACCACTACCTTCCTCCTCTGTGCTTGTACTGCTTTAGATGAATGGAAAGTATGTAATTTGCCTTTAAGAAGAGATGATATTCTTCGTGGCATACAGCATTTCTAGAGTTATTATTCCAAAAACCCTCCTATTTCTATTTTTTGTTTTAAGAAATATTCACTACTCTATATTTGAGATAAAGACTCTACCTAAAGTGATTAAATGAGTGCTGTTGCTCTTCCTGTTTTTTTTTTTTTTTTTTAATTTGGTTTTGTTGTTAGTATGTGCCTTGAATTTTACCTTTTTATGCATCTAATCCAAATGTTTCTTCAACTCATTTTCCTTAAACTTTTTTTCTTTAGAGATTTGCTAGATAGAATAATGCTATTCAAAGGATAGTCCAAAGATTCTAAGTGTTTACTGAAGAACGCAGGTTTATTTACAGTGTCTTTTTTATTATCAGTAAAGCACCTAAAAATTGGTCTTTTAGATAAGCTAATTGACAGGTCTTCAGAGACATCCAGATGTTCTTGATGTACTAATCTTCAGCGGCCTCCTCTTCAGACAGTTCTGATACAGATGCTTCACTTCATCTGGTGTAATTCTGCAGCTCTGCCAATTTTATTTGACACCCAGCTCCAAAATGCCAAGATAACGTAGCTGTTGTTAATGCCTGGAAACACTTCTCTGTCTTTTTTCTGGCAAATTGCTGTGCAAAATACGTGCAGATCCCTTTAGACTAGCAGCAAGCAGTAGTGCTCTTTTGCTCAGTCCAAAGGTTCATTTGGCTTATTATTTCAAACTGGGCACAATAAACTTTCCAAGATGATTTTTCTTCAAAGCTGACTGCTCTCTGACTTGGTCAATTAAACAAATCATCTATGTAAGCATTTGTCTTGGGTTATTATAGCAAGAAACCTGATGCTGTATTCCATACTCAGAGAATGCTGTAATTCTTTTCCATACCAGGCATTTTCTTCATTGCTGAAGATAGAAATATGCTGTTAAGAATAAATTACATTATCTATGTTATAGCTACAATTTTTACTTACACAGGAAATCATGAACTTCTCATCCATATTCCAACTGTAATGCGTAAAATAGTAATGATGCACACAAATTATGATATGAAAGACAAAATGAAGCTACATATTCTTTTGTTAACTAGAAAATTTGCAGCTCCTCTGTCTAAAATTGTCCCCCCTTCACTGTTTTATTCTTGTATGTATTTCATTTTATATGTATGCAGTTACCCCATATTAGCACCCGAGGCATCCATTGAAGGCAAGGGTCCTGTATGTTAGACTATGTACAAAGGCAGAGAGATATCTCAGAAAACTTAAAACAGCCAGACTTCAAATCACCAAATTAAATGTCATCAGTGCAAACTTTTTCTATCAGTTTCTATTTGTTCGCAGTTCTAATTTGAGCTGGAGTCTCTCTAAAGGAGACCATGCAGATAGGGGATAATGAAAGGGCTGCCATTTACAAAGAGAGTTTCATCTGCCTTGCAATTACAGACTTTCACAGCAATCTCTCATTACCTGTGTATTTGGCTTTCACAATAACTATGCGATCTCAGAGCTTTCAAAATAATATTTAAAACATATTTATTTTACTATCAGTTCTTTAAAGTACCTTGATTGCTACTTCACAATGATAGGAGTTTAATGATTTTCTGTTGTCAGTGTAAAAAAACAGTAACTATAGTATCTTTTAGTTCTTTTTCAGGCCTTGCTGATTCATAACTATGCCATCTAAAGGAAGTCTTTCCTTAGTATAATACTATCATCTCATACGTTTTGTAAAATTTTTCTTTTCTTTTCTTTTCTTTTCTTTTTTTTTTTTTTTTTTTTTTTTACTGTTAAGTTTCATTGGGCAGATCTTACTGTCATTACAGGTTTAGCTCAATACTTTTCTTGGTTAGCTTTCATCTGCTATTTTCTCTCGTATTTGCTAGCTTTTGCTTCCCCTTCCAGTGATGCAGAGACCCTATGGTGCTGTCAGTGGATGACAGCCAGTCTTGAAAAACCCATGTCTTTGAAATCCCACTTTACCCTATGAATTCCCACTGTGGGTGGGAAAATGTCTGCAGTTCCCACATTCCTCTGAGGCAAACTGTTTTTCACCTTATATCCCTTTCAAAAGTACTGAAGTCTGCAAGAGCCATCACTTGAATTCGTTTTGAAATGCTCTTTGTTTTTTTAAAATGATTCACCTTTCTGTATAAGAATTAATGGATGCACAGTGCATCCATTACAGTGCTCTTAATTACAGTGCTCTTAATGTACACATATCAGTCAATAATCCAGTATAAGCTGTTCAAATAGCTCTAAATGCAAGATCTACGTGTAAATGTCTACCATTAAGCTGATCAAAATTTCAAAAACTTGAGTTTTATCAATAGCAAATGCTTTTTTTAGTCATTTAGAAAATGGAGCAGAGATTCCAGAGCTGCTCCGGTACTTCTAAGAAGGGAACTCATTTCCATGAGATAAACCTACTTATGATTTATCTTAATTTTCTAAATCCCAATGATACTATCTGTTAAAGCAAAGTACTTTCTTCACAACTTTGGAGAGCTTTGGTACAAATCAGTTTTTTCTAGCTATTTTCAGGGATTCTACGGAAACCGGTGATTCCACATTTGAAAATCCTTAGCACTTACTGTATTTCTACATGGCAAAAACTTTCTAATTCTCATTGATTCCTGAAAGCAGATCTTTATATACTGCTGTGATGCAAACTAATGTTGACAAACTAAAAATATTTTTCTGAAAAATATGGAACCCTGTTAAAAATAAACTAATAAAGAAGCAGCCTTGAAAATGCATAATCCAATAAAATCAAATGGAGTCACATCATTAGGTCCCCCCACAACTCATAGAATAGCTTCCCAAGACCAAACATTTAATAATAATAATGCTGTACTTTAAAACAGGTAATTCCTACTTCTAGTTTATTTCACACTTCTCCTGTGTGAAGTAGATTAGCACAAATTAAATTTCACACTAATCCATCCAAGGCCAAGACTGCCTCATTGAACTCTGCTGGATTCAGATGATTCACAGAAATAGTGAAAGCACTGCAATAGCAATTATTTTGGATTTTACAGTATGAGGTGCTAATACAGGCATTTAGTCTACAGAAACATATAACATTTTATCTGAGAATGAAAATACTAACTAAAGTAGTTAAGGAGAATTAAAATACTTCACCTGTAAAAATTCAGTTTTAACAGACTACCCGGAATGCACTTTTGAATTTGTAAGGAAAGAGTAACTTTGTAGCTAATATTCATACAAAAAGGGAGAATATAGTGTAACTTTTTTTGTATGAAACTGACTTCTACAGTATTTTCACATTATTTATCCAATTAAAAATAGTTGCTATTATTTAGTGTGTGTTATGCAGCTAGAACAATTTTCTGACATGTTACATTTACAAAATTGGTTATCACAATTTCCAGCAAGGAAATAACAAATGTTTTTGGAACTGGAAATGGTATTTGGAAAATGATAATGGCAGAAAGAAAAGTACAAATACCATCTGAAATCCCTTAAAATTTTATATTCTAGAATCTACCTTTCTTACTGTTTTTAAAACTTAGAGACATTTGTTTCAAATAGACTGACACAGATCTGAAACAAAACCAGGAGACATCACATAAGAAATTTTCAATGGGATTAATTTACTAGATAAATCAACTAAACAATCTGAAGTAAAATAGTGATTGAAACCTGGAAAATGGAATGGACTATTAGGAGAGAGAGAAATACTTAAAACGTTAGCCCTCCTGGACAGAGGAAGAAAGCTATTGATCTTAGAACAGTTTAGTTAGAAGTTGGGTGTGAAAAAATTTATGGCGTGTGAGAAAATAAGCATGTCTTGAGTTTGTTATTTTTTAATCTCTCTTTAATTTATGAATCTAGTGTCAACTTTTGAAAGTAATTTGTAGGATTCCCTTAAGGACAAAGGCTAAGAGAATGAAGAAGAAATTGCTTTGCAAGAAATCCCACTGATTTCAGGATATTCCTTCTTTTCTTCACTTAGCCTGTATGAATGTTTTCTGTTACATTGTGGCTGAATGCTTTTACTCACAGAATTTGTGCTGCAACATCTGGTTCCCTGGATAAATGCATTACATTCTGTTTGAATGCAAGATCCGTGGCTGTGATGCTTTCTTGGTGTGGCATCTTTCTGTTAGTGGAGATGAATTAATATTCTTCAATTTGTTATTTTGGCAAGGTCTAATGATGTATCATATAGGGAATCCACAGATGATGGAAAACTGGAGGGCAAGAATAAATTTCTTAGGGTAGAGACTTCACCAAGAATTAGTTCAAAAAGCTTGATAATTTTTCCGTGTAGGTTCCAGACTAGCATGGTTTATGACTACGATAGGTATTTAATCAGTTTATGTTTTCTTTTAGTACTCTAAAAAACCTCATACAGTATTTGAGCCATTCATTCAGATGTGTGAAATCCCATTCTGTCCTTACATGATCAAATGAGTACCGTAAGCATTCTTTGCAGGATTATCCCACCTGCTTTGATGATCTAGTTATATTAAACAGCTTCTGATTTTGCTGAGCAAAGTGTCCTGTTTGTGTTTGGATAGTGTTTTTTTTTGTTTGTTTGTTTGTTTTTTTTTTTTTTGGTTGGTTTTTTTTGTTTTTTTTGGGGGGGGGGTCAGTGCTGGGGGTGAAAATCCCAATATCAGAATGGGAATATTTGTGAATTTAGGGTGGAGCTGATTTAGGGACTTCACTCTGGAAGATAAACAAAATATGTTTGGCTATACAGAAGTATAGAACCTCCTTGCTGAGCTGTGAGTGAAGAAATGTGGATAAGGCGGCTGAAGTATTTGGGCTGAAAGTTAAAGGTCAGCCTTCTGCTGACAGATGCTCAAGACCCACGGAAGGTATCCTGGTGGAGGATGTTGACCTACAATCAAGGCAGCATATGCCCTTTTATGCTATCATAACTAAAGCAGTATTTCTAACACAATTTTAAAAAACCCTGATCTGATGGTGCGCACAAACATGTATTCTAACCTTCAGTATTATATTTTGCTTGAATAACTAAGTATCTTTAAAATTTTGAAACAAGTTCTTTCCAGTAAGGAGAGAAAGAGAATAAAATTTTTCAGCACTTCAGGAGGACTGATCTTAGACTGCACTATAAAGGCTAACAGATCTATATTTTCCATAGTCCTTTACTTCCAACCAAATAAAACTAAGACTCACTAGATAAAAGATAAACTCTGTAAGGTCTTGGGCATCATTAGTACTGCTCCCAGTGGTTGTATGGAGCACTGATCTTTCCAGAAACACTAATTCTGGATAAAATCACCTGGTTAGAACTGTTTTTCTATCAGTCAAAGAATTTTCTCATTCCTAATACAGTTCCTTAAAAAAACAAATAACCTCTATTAAGAATACAATAGCCCACATCTAGTCTCACTAGCCAGAAGATTTCTTGATATAGTTTCATTACAGATGAGTCAGATGCAGGATTTATGGAATCTGTGACTTCATTTTCTTGCAAATCATACCTGAAATACAGTTAAGTATTTATTCCTTAGCAGTTTGTAGAATATAATTTAGTTCAGATAAAGCTAAGTTTTAAGATTAATTTCTATTTTCTTTTAATAACTTGAATACCAGGTTATCAAGAACTATTACTATTATTTCAAATATATATATTATTGTTATTCCCTTCTCCTTGGCTATTCCCCTTATTGTTATGATGAAGCTGTTTATTGCCTTACCATGTTTAAGATTTTGCCATTCACAATGCTGAATTAGTACAGACACTCATACTGCACATTGGCTAAATGCTTACCTGACTCAAGATTAGACCATTTGGCACTCTTACCATCTGTGAGCTTAAATAATCTTTGTTAATTCTTTGTACCTGAGTGTGCATACATTTAGATCTCAGAGCATACATCTTAGCCTCAAATCAAAGAGAACAATTCACATTTCTGTTGATCTGAAAAAAAAAAAAAAAAAAAAAACAGCCCATCAGGAGAGTCCTTAAAAAAAGACATAAAAAATAAAGTCCAACTCTGTGGGCAGGTTTAGCTCAGTTGGTGAGAGTGTGGTGCTGCTAATGCCAAGGTCGCGGGTTCAGTCCCCTTATGGGTCACACTGAGGGTTGGACTAGATGATCTCCAAATCAACCTTACCATTCTATGATTCTATGAAGTCTGTATTAACAATTCAACCAGGAATCTAGATGAAAGGCCATAACCTAACACCACAGAACACAGTAAAGAAATATTTTAGGTATGCACACAGTAATGCACACCTTTGCTAATAGGTGCAGATCACGTCATATTATCCTGATTCTAGCTTAAATCATTAAAAAATATGGTTCTAAGAATTAAGGATTCCTTAAGCCTCCAGAACTGCTAACATCCCCATAATCCCCAAGGACAGGCTCCACAGCCACAGGAACTTTGCTCATCCCATACATCTCTCTAACCTTTTTAAACTCTTATGTCATGAAAGGCAAAGGTGTATACTGATGACATTTATGCACATGGTACAGTAATGACTGGACATATAGTGACCTTCTGTTATCCAGCTACTTTCTAAAGAATGGAAATTTTGTATTAACTGATTAAGATCCCTTGGAGGCAGGAAAGAAGAGTTTTTTTGGTGGTGTTTTTTTCCTCTTTTTAGACATAAGAACACATTTCCAGAAGTTCAATAATTAGCCAAATTATGAAAACAAAAATTCTTGCATAGCAGTATTTCAGTTCCCTGAACTCACTTTAGGAATCCCTTTGAGCTTACAATACAAGGAAATCAATTTGCCTTTGGGGATAAAATATTAATCAAAGTGACAGCTGACAGTTTTTTGGTCCAACACTGTCCTCAGGTGAAACTAGTGATCTTATACTTTGGTTAAACCCCAGCTTTCAAAACTGTGTACAGATTCCTTTGGACATCCATATCATTTTTCATCACATCATTGTATATATGTTTAGACTGTTTGAATAAAGGCAGTGAGCACATTGAATAAACATTACAACCAGTTATTGTGTACATGAAAATAACTTCCTGGCATTTTTCGTACATTTTCAGATTGCTGTTAACTTGCAAAGTGTTATATAACAGCATGTGGTTGCAGGGCAGGTCTAAATAAGATGTTTGAGAACACAATACAAGATGTTTTCATTTACAAAACAGAAAAACTTGCTGTTTGCTGTCAATAAAAGATATTGCTAAATTTCTCCACTTCTAAAGGAGGGTGAGCAAGCCTCTGTATGTAAAAATTCCTTCTCAACTAAATGATGTTATAAACATCATTTCTCTTATGAAAGAGAAAATTGAAATAAAATAGTGGATTCAGGAAAATTATGTATTGACCAATCATTTTCCTTTACCTATATTTTTTTAAAACATCTCATTATTTCTTGTTTATAAACACCAAAGATGGTTAGGCAATTTTAAACAGAATGATGATAAATAGGAGTTTACAAAAAACATGCAATTTACTCTTTAACTGTACCACACAGAGATAAACAGCTTTTTAAGAACTAAGAGTTATTAATTCTTGTTATGCTAGATCTGCTACTCTGTTTTTATTTAGTTTTTATTTTGCTGTACCTGTGAAGATACATTTATTTGCAAGGAAAAGCAAGATCCTGAAAGACAACAACTAGATACCCAAAAAGCTATTCAAACATGTTTAATTACTGGAGATATCTTTTGATACTGGAAAGTCAGTAACAAACTACAACCAGAGCTCATCTTCCGCAGTTCTACTGAGTGTTATTTCAACAGTAATGCTTTAATTTGTTATTATATACACAACTGAAATATTATAATGACACAGGGTTAAAAAAAATGTTTTTAAAAAAGACCAAAGCTGGAGAGAAGGGATAGTCCTGGTAAAGAAAGAGAAAGCAATATTATTTCAGTCTTCATCCCATCTTTTTCTTTCCAACGTTATTATACAGTTCCAGTTTCTTTAGTCCAAAGTTATTCTGTAAATAAACTCTGCACGGCATTTGGAGAAACTTTAGTAATTCGTTCACAGAAGGTTCAATAGGAAAAAGCCTTTAAAATACGGTTAACTCCACTGTAATGTACTTAAACTGAATAAAAGCATGTTTATAATCTTTAGCTATGCTGCCCTTTGAAGCTGTAGTGTACCTTTCAGTTTAATCTCCTCTTGTCATGACCACTCTAGTATAGACTGCCATTTTGCAGTAGAAACTACTTGTATAGCTTTATGGGAATCTTATGGTAGAACCACAGAATTCCCTAAGCCAAAGGACTGCTCAAAAATGATTACACTTAATTCTTTTTGTTTCTGTTTCCATCTGGGAAGCAATTCTATATTACACTATATTACATAAATATATCTTTCTTTTCAATTTGGTGCTGGTAGCCCACAGAGAATATTTGATTTATGATTGTCTTTGTACTTTTTTTTTTTTTAAAAAAAAAACAAAGACTGGGAAAATACCAATACATTTTAAATGTGGTACCTTCATTTATCACTGCTACAAGACAAGAGATATAAATAAATACTTTATGAGATGGCATCCATAGATACTGCCAAGTACTACCAAGACTACTTTTCTCTAGATATAATTTACAGTTTTGTTTAAGCGTTGTTTCCCCCATCCTGTACAATTTGCAGTTACATTTAAGCATTATTTCATTTTCTCAGTGACAAAACCTTGTCTCCAAATACAAGATTCTAAATTTGTTAAAAGTACAGAGGCATCTAAGTAGCTGTTACAGAACAAATTCTTTTGATATTGCATCCTAATATTCCTAAGCTTAAGTAGAAAATTATGATTCATTATGAGCACAAAAAAAAGAAATAAAGTTGAAATTCTGAATAAAGGCTCCAGTATACAAAATAATTTGCATATTATAATATGCAGTTAATTTCTGCAGTAACTTACCTTCATGTGAGATGAGGATCAACAAAAACTGTACATCAAAATATACTGCTTAAAAGTTTTCTTTTTAAATTATCATTTACTACATACCAGCATAGTTAAATTATTATTTCCAACACAGAAGCACAGTTATCTGTAACATTTACATCAAGCAAATTTTGTAGCAGAATTGTTATGCTTAAAGAAAAAAAAGCTATAGGAAGGAAAATATGTCATTGAATAATAGATCTAAGAGAGTCTACTTGATGCAGATGATATGTGAGTTTTTATTAAAGTCTTCATGAGGAAACAAATTTTCTGAAAACTAGAAATACAGACCTGAGATTCAAGTGTGCTTGAAATCAATCAGATCAGCATGAAGTGAAAAGGGATTGCTGGCAGCAATTAGCAGATATTTCTGGTAGCTCAAGACAAAGCAAGAACCATACTTTGTAATTAACAGATTCTTGAGCTTTCTTTCTTGGATTATTTCCCACCAGCACAGATCTCATAAATCTGAAACTAATTTGCAAATGTCACTAATTTAAATAGATATTTTATTACAGTGACATCCTTACTATGAAAAACTCTTGTACTCCTAGTTTCATTCACTATCTGCACAGAACACTAAGTCTTCATTAAAAAATTTTCTTTCCATTACTCTTAGTGAGCTCTACTTTTTTTCGAAAGCTTGTCTAAAACTGTTTTATCATCAAGGACCAAAAGCTAATCATCATCTCATTACAGATGTATCAATAATGAAACATCAATTTTTGAAAGTTATTAACTATTGTGCAATTGCTTGAGTAAGTTTTCTACAACATCATTTTGATCAAGTTAGATAAAATTATTTTAGATATTTATTAAAAAGGAGTCATAGCAAGTTGATGGGTTTCCAACTGACAGAAGGAAGAATTACAATCCATATGAAAAAAAATGACATCACCACACATTTCATATTAGGATTGATAAAATGCTTCATCTATTTATCTATATATATTGCAATGGTATATAATATTATTTTAAGGGAGTAGAAATAAGGCCTAAGGTTGATAATCTTATTTTCAGTCCTTGAATTTTTCAGCTGTGAAATGTTTTACATCTGTAGTACCACATAGGACAGATGATCCATGGTCCTTGGAGTGCCTCAAAATCACCAAATATCTGCTTGAACTATATATAATGAAATTTAATCCTGGCACATCAATATAAGGTATTGCAGAAGTATTTGGTGATGCAATCAAAGTTAATTATACAAAATAAGCAGTATTTTCTAAAGAAAGCCAGTCTCAGCAGCAGTTTTGTACTTTTTAAAAAAAAGGTTAGCTACAGTTCACTACCAAGCCTCTTGACTTCAGTTTCATTGGTTTCTAAACTTCCTATTTACAAAGGAAATATTTATATTAACTTTGAAGAGTTTTTTGTCTGCATTTGTGTTACCAGCTACCACAGGTAACGTGGGCATGGTGTGCGAGCACAGACTGTGGGCCTGGACGACCTTTAAACATAAAAGGTTTATATCAACTGAATTGGACTGTGGGTGGGAGGTGAGAAGGTGCAAAGAACTGTTGCTCTCTGCCCCTCCTCCATTCAGCTCTTTCACTTACCTTCTGCTAAACCCTGTGGCAGTGCCAGGATGGGTCTCTGAAGACTACAATCGCAAAAGAATCAGAGAAGTAAAAGAGATTGCAACAGCTTCTTCTGCCTTGCAACTAACGAAACAAGCAGGAGAGACCAAGGAGAAAAGGGCTATTGGAAATAGTATCCTGTGAATTCTGCTACGTAGTATGGAGAATTGGTCTTGTTCAGAGATCTCCTGTAGGACTGTTCTGTTCTGCACCACCAACAGTACGTACAAGTTCTAGGGCCTTTGGCAAGCCTTACTAAGTTAGCACACGAGGAAATGTCATAATCTCCTCTGGCAGGACACTGCGCAGAAAATTAGTTACTTTGATAATAACATTTTGCTCCTGGGGAAATATTTCTTTTTTTTTTCTCATGCAGGTTCTCCAAGGTCACAAAAAGAGGTTGAAAATATTGCCAAGTACGAGGTGCCAGCAGTCAGCAGCAGCTCACATTTCCCTGAGTCATCAGCAATTTGGCTCCTCAGAGAACAAGGAAATGAGAGCAGGCTTTAATTACTTGCTTCAAGCATTCGCACTAGGCAGGAAATGGCTATTTAGCTGCTGACTGCAGTTGTCTCCCTTTAAGCAGAATAGGCTGAAGAGAAAGAAGAGATTGGAAGGTGATCCTCTTAAGACAGAGTGAACAGCATGTGACTAGACCGGACGAAAAGCTAAAGTGTCTTCATCCTAACTCCAAAGGAGCTGAGCAGCCAACTCATGAGGATGCTAATTCAGGAGCCAAAACTACCGTTGTGTTCTCAAAGAGTTTAAGAAACATAGAGGTTTCAGTATGTATCTATCAGCCATGCTCCTATTGTTTCTCTTAAGAAAGAACATGAGACAACTGTGCCTTACTAAAAAAGGTTGTCTGCGTAAAATGTGCCATGACACGTATTTTGGTGAGGCCTATCATAAACGCCTATTTCATTCCGTTTTGTTCATCAGTGTTTGCAGCTTTATTAAGCTACAAGAGGAGGTCGTCTAGCTTTTTGTCTTCATTATTGACAGTAATAAGCATTCACTTTATCAAAGAATGAAACAAAATGTGTGATGAACAATGAGTTTCTGCTAAAAATGCAATTCTTACTTGTTGTTTCTCTATTATTACTTCCCAAACTACAAACAATATCAGTCATTGAAGACAAACTGCTGTGCTATGACAGAAAATATATGCTTGCCTTACAGTCATGTTTTTCTTCTTTTATAATGGACATTATTCATAATGGAAATAGTAAATCTTAATGACTGGTTTCAAGAAGTTTGGCATCAGACAAGTTCATATTTTATGCAATGTTTTAAGAATTGTTTTTCCAGAAAAATGTGTAGTAAATCATGCCTCAAGAAAATGATTCAATATGTAGATTCATAAGCTATTCACAGATGATCATTGTGAACATAAAGTTTGACCTCATATAAAGAATAAGCTGGTGAATTTCTCTTGCATACTGAAATATAAATTTGAACTAGTGGATATCGATAACTACATGGCTAAGCCAAGCCAATGGAAAATCAGCCTCATAGCTAACTATCTGTATGCTAGTTCTTTTATGAACCTGTCTTGCTTCAACATTAAGTCATGGAATTTCATTATTCACTTGTGTACTGGCATACCAGCCTTTTCACCATTCTCCTTCCCCCTTTACTTAACCACTGAATCACTGCAAACTCGTTTCCTAGAAAATCAAAATAAACTGAATTTTGAATATTTCCACTGTCAAGTATCTATTTAAATCCTTTAGACATCCTTACAGCTTCTGTTGAATGGCCAAATTAAAGTTGGATATGGAACAAATAATGCCACTACTCTTCCCCATTCACTTGTGATTCATTGTGTGGATTTCCAAGGATTAATGGTTTCAGCCATGATGTCAAAATGGGAGTTTGTATTAGTTTCCAAAAAGGGAGCCATCTAGCAGAAAAAATCTGGAGTTATTCTACAGCAGGCTTACAGACAGGATTTTACTTGTTGATGGGATTGTGCAAGTACCTGGTAGTTCTGAAGGGATTAAATATATAGAATTACAGAGACCACATAAAACTTCATTTTTTTCCCCCAAAGGCCTTTTAAATCCAATCTGTTAATATCTCTCTTATATTCATCTTGCTCATTATTGAACTAAACAGATTGTGACTGCCAAAATCTGGAAATTATGATATTTTCTCCTGCTAAAAAACCTACTGATAGCCAGGGATAAAGCAATATCCCTCCTGACGCATATTGAGTTATTAAAGGAAAAACAAGAACGTTAAGTAGATAATAATCTAATAGGCCTCAGACAGAATGAAAACAAGTGATAAAGTACATTCCACAGCTGGAGTTTGGAGATGGATTTTCTTAAAATCACGGAAGTGCTAGTAATCAGAGAGAGAACAGAGGCTGGGCCACCATAACAATGTATTTCCGAGGTGCCTGACTGCCATACCACATTCGGTCTTAATTTGGCTTTATGTTTCTTAGAGAGTGTGTTAGGAGGGGTAAGCAACTCAGATTAGGACTAACGGGAGTAAACACACTAACAGTGAGTTGCCAATCCCAACACACAAGTTGCCAACAAAGGCAACTGTTCAAATTGTAAAATACCCTCTTCAGGGTGCAAGGGCCTCAGTTATACGGAGATATCTTCATACACCTGAGGTTCAAAGCTGGACTTTTCTGACCTTGGCATAGGCAGAAATGATTTTTATTTCAACGAGTGTCAGTTATACAACTGTATGCTCTCCCTTTTTATCTCACAGTTTCAGGGTTAAAGCACTTAAAACATGATTCAGAAATCACAGCTCAATTCTCTTCTCTAAGAGGATTTTAAAACTTTTACCTTCTACAAACACATCATAAACTCCAGGCTGGGCAATCGGAATGAGCTCACTCAGTCCGTCCTTCTGAAGCTGTTCCACTTTGCGCTAAACCATTAGATGTCTCCTCGGCCATGAAGAGGACTGCCAAGGTTAATGATAAGGTGTTCATCAGAGAAGATGGACTGTTGTTCCCATCTATGAACATATAGTACACTTATGAAAAATTTTCACATAGTAATACTCAGCTTAATTTTTCTGAATATTAACTTAATGAGCAGTATTTAAGCAATGGGAAAAAACGGAATTATTATTAACAGGCTTGATTTGTATCGAATATTTTAATGTATGGGCCACTGCTTCATTTTTCATTTCTCGCTTTTGAAAATAATTGCTTTACATTCTTGATAACAGAGTTAAATTAGTAAATTTAATTTCATCTGATTCTTGTCGCTGTGATAGAGCTTTGTTTTGGATAACAGTTTTAGCAAGTATTAGAGCAAGAAGATTAATTAATTGCACGACAGCAAATTAATAGTTCTGTGATACACACTTCTACTTAATGCTGGACTTCCATCTCAGCTTTTACAACTTTACTTACATGGAAATTCCCATTGAACTGTAGAAGTGATCTCGTCTTGTATAAGTCAAGAGAAGCAGCTCAAAAAATTTCAACACAATAATCTAGAAAAAAGAAAACAACACGTAAAAGAAAATCTTTACTTTGATTGTTCTACTGAATGTTTTATTCTTCTTTATATGTGAATAAATTAAATGCCAATTTAATTAACTATGGTCTAAAATCCTTCAGTAATTGAAGGCTTTACACAAAGCTATATTTAAAAAGTGCATTTAATATTTGATCCCACTGAGGTGGTTTCAGCAAATTTAGCACTTGGATGCAAAACTGCGTAGAATTTAAAATAAATACAAAATATGAGAATACTTATTCACTTCTTAAGTCAAAAAAATGACAGATACTTGGAGAACTAAGTAGTGATTATACCAGTGTAAAAGTGAGGTGCAAGCAAGAATAAGCATTAAAAAAATCAGCCTTCTGTTTTATGATTTGCAATGTGATGGATCACTTTATCGTTTCAGATATCTATGTTTCTGCAACCAAATTCTGGAAGCCTTCCTATAGCCTGAATGTGGATCAAGAATCCAAAAAGAGAATTGACATTCTTGAGAAAACACTTAGAAACAACAATTTTCTATTCAGAAATTACTAAAATGTTCACAACTCCATTCTCACAGTTTTTCAGGTAATAATGCTGACCAATCATTTTAAAATCAGCTATAAAATACATATCAATGTGTTTCCACTGAATACATTTATTAAGAATTAATAGCATTTGACATAATCTGGTTAATAATATAAATTTACCTGAGTGTGCGGAAATGAAATCTGCCCCGAGTTTGAAATATTTGTATATCCAGCAACTCTGTATGTGAAACTGCCATTTCAATACCACTTGTTTATACCCCTCTAAAATGTCATTGACCAAAATCTTTCCTGCTGCACTTCAGTAAATTTCCACTTGATGGAAATACTTCTAATGAAATCAGAAGACAATATTTGCCTAAGTATTTTTTATTTTTTATATAAGCACATTTCCTATTTAATTACAAGATGGTTACAACACCATACAACAACTTTTTTATTCTCCATGAGAAATACAGCTACAAGGACAATTGATTCACATCTGAAATATCAATGAAGTGATGATCATGGCTTTAAGCAAAATCTTAATTCCAAATAAAAAAACATATTAAATTGCAGAGACCTACAAGGAAGACAACATCATTGACCTTGTAAGGAAAATCTAGACCCTTTTCCCCTTTGTCACACAAAGAGCACCCAGCTCATATAAGTGTGCTGCTTGTTCTTATTAGCAAATTGCCAACAATAAATAAACAAAACAATAATGACAAGCTGATCTCATACCTTACAAGTTTACATAGATGCAGAGCATTTTCAGAAACGCATGTATATATGTATACACACACACCTGTGTGTATGTACACATGCACACATACACATTTTTCAGGAATATGAATTCTCTGTGGCAATTTTGAAATATTACTATATTAAGCCAAGGTCTGGCAGTGTTAACAACGCTGAGAGCTTTTGGGACTGCAGAGACTACTTATAGAGCAGCCTCATCCCTATCAAGAACTCTAGAAAACAAAAATCAATTTTGAAAAGAGGTATCAAAGAACTCCTCCCTTAAATCAGTAAATGAAATGGCAAAATAATCGGCAGGCAGCCAAATCACTCATCATCTTTATCACCAGAAGAGCAGAGGGAGCCTGAGGGATAGCTGGTGATCACCCCAGGCTTGGCAGAACAGCAGGGAATCTCACCCAGTTTTCTATACAACAAGAAAACTACATTTCCTACCTCGAGAACTTTCATGCTTAACTTGGAGCTAATTCATCTGTGTCAAAGTTACTGCAAGTGCTGGAAACGAAAGAGCAAAAGCAGCTTGGTGCTAACACCACACGCACAACAATCCACATGCCTTGGCAGTTCCTTGTGGCGGGGGGTTGTTGTTTGTTTTTTTAAAAATCAGCATCACACATTGACATGCTGACAGGGGGCTTTGGGTTCTGGAACAATATTTTAGGAAAAATTCATGTGACTTCTGTTAGTGTTTTTTTGCACAGAAAAGGGCATCAAATACAATCTGCTGACACATTCAAGTTGACTTTTGAAGTAGAAAGGCTAAAGATAGAAAGTCCTAAGTGAAGCATCCCCAGCTCAGGAACCAAGTCTTCCATTAGCCTTCCAGAAACCGCAGATAAAAAACAAGCAAACAATCTCCCTACCTTTCTAAACTCCACTTAAGCTCTAACCTGGTAAATCTTTGTTATTACTCTTTCAGTTGTCTGTGAATATTAAGAACAGTTTAGAGGAAAGATAACTGCATTTGTGTTGAGTAAAGATCAGAAGCATGAGAATGATTAAAAAGCCCTGTTACTTTCTTTTAATTATAACTCACATATTTTGTTCTAATGACACAGTCTATCCTAGGTGGTACGTAATCCTTTACATCTAATGGATCTGGATGCAAGGAGAATGCTCTTCTTGTAGCCCTGGATATAATACATATAGTATAGCTGAAAATTAACTTACTTTTTTTGTTGTTTTTAACACAGAGAAAACAGAAATCATCATCAATACATTCTTTGGCATTTGAAAACAGCTCATGTTCCTTGTACAATTCTCATGATCAATTTTTAACAGAAGGAGAGAGAGAAGGGAAGAACAGAGAACCACTGTCAGATACTATTAATAAGCATGCAAAGACTCAAGTGACAAGACAAATGAAGATCCAGCTGTCAAGATCTAGTTTTGAGTCATTTGGAATTTGCACTACATGCACCAGTTCTATTTCTGCTCTGAAATAACTTCATACACTAATTCTTAATGAGCCATGTTTAAAATCAGTAAATTCCTAGAGGAATACGATCTCTAAAGTATTTATTTATAAATAGAGAAAATAAAGATCACATCGTAAAAAACAGAAATTGCTTCCTTATAGCCCTGGTGTGTGCAGACTGAAGTTTATAATTTTCCATAAAATACAGTTAATTTGTTTAAAATTGAAATGGAAGAATTAAATATAAAAATGTAAAAAACATTAATGCATGACAAAATGAAATAAATTAGAAACCCAGAAATTAGTGTAGACATTCCATATTTAATTCATTCCAGCTCTTTTGTCTTCTCTTGGTAAACTACATCCAAGACAGAATGTTAGCTTTAATTTTGAATTTACTGGTTTAAAGGGGTTTTGTCAGGATCTTTTCATAACCTAAACAGAGAATTTTATGTTGAATTCTTTTTGTTCAGCAAACTCCAAGGCTGTAACAGCTTCCAAAAAATTTATGCAAGTGCAGTTCTAACCATACCAGCAGTACAGGTTAAGCAAAAGCAACAGCACTCTCTATAGGAGTCTCTGTTCCACCGTGCTGTGCATTATAAAATGAAGCCAAAGTGAATGAATTTAATGGAGGGGAAGGATGATCACGTGCTAACACTTTCCCCTCTCTCAGTGTGCAACTATCACCAGTGCTCTTGTAAGAAGAAAGGATTGAAGGCAACACTGTAAGATGAGCTTAGTCATACCTTTATGTGACATAGTCCCGTGAATAATTTATGTATCAGACACAGATCGAGGAGATGTTAATCTTTCATAGAGCAGTAGTCAGAGCACAGACAGAGACTGTAATCATCATCTCATGAGCCTCACGGCACAGCTGCACTCCTGAAGCCGCAGAGAACAAGGCGAGGAGTCATCTTTGCTGGCAGCGTTTTGCTGGCAAGAGAAGGTGAAGAAGGCAGAGAGCCATATTTAGGCAAATGGATTCCCCATTTTTGGCTCGAGTTCTGCACAATCTGCTTGTTTCCTGTAGATCTCTGTTCGCAGCACAGTTTAGATGCCATGTTATCTTCTTACCTTCCCTCCTCCATCACAACAAACCTATTACGTACGATAAGTCACACAAGGACAGTCAAAATTAGTTCTCACCTTCATTCTGAGAACATCACTGAAATCAACAGAACTTTCTGGGGCACTTTCCAGCTTTATTGCATTTTCATCTGGAAATGGAAATCAGATCTACAGCAATTTAGTAGAGTAAGTAACATTCAAAAGTGAACGTTTCCCATAAGAGATTAATTTTCTTCTCTTTCTTCCAGTAATGCTTAATAAGTTCATAATAATCAGTTAATAATACCTAGACAATGAAAGAAGTTTCCAGGTTTAAGCAACTGTGTAAATTCACTGCATGTTGTCACTCTGTAATAAAAAGATTTTCAGGTAGCAAGTAATCTGTAAATCAGTAATAGTCAGCTCAATGCTACCTAACACATATATTAACTAAGTGCTGCTATATAATAATTATGTGGATATTTAATTACACATCACATGAATCATCATATAAGGAAATATTTTTCTTAGTTACATGCCATGCAGCAAAAAGCACACAATTAGTATGCAATAAGGGACGTTTCCAAGATTCAATGCCTGTACATAGCAAGCAAATAGATGGGATCATTAGGCTTCTGGCCTTTAAAAAGAAGCAAATAAATAACTCTTCAGTTATCCTTATACATTAATTCTACATTAGGAGATTATACTGTTTCTGTGATGAAGGGAAGCTAGAGCTATGTTAATTTCAATAAATTCATTTAAAAATTACAAAAGAAATGTTTAAATTTGTTATTATTTTATTATGTTACTATTTTTTCATGCAAAATGATGAGTCTTCATATCAACAGTGATGACAAAAGCTTGAAATTAAGACTAGTGAGGAAAACAAAAGCAAGGCTGAAAATAGTCTACATGGATAGAGAACAATGATTGAACAGGATGATAGATTGAGAATACTATCTTAATGAGTTACAGCAAGCCGGCAATCAACATCTCTTACTTACAAGGGCACCTTGATTTATGTTATCAAAATAGTGCAGTATCTTTATGCTCCAATTCAGAAATACAACGTTACAGCAAAATGACCTTTATAAAAGGGAACAGAAAGGGGAACAAGAAGGAATTACCAAATTGGAAGCTGTATAATTAAAATACTCTTAATTATAACTCTTCTTGGTGAAATCAGAAGAACTGTTGCTGAATAAGTCAGCTAATTGCCAATTAACATCATATAAAACAAAAGGCTTGATCCTTACTAAAGTGCAGACTGGAACATAGTATCTAAAAATCTCTCCTTTTGCTTCCTGTCAACAAATATTTGGAAAATCTATTAGCAAACTGTTTTAAATCTTTTAATTCTACTCCATATAAAGGTTAATTTACTACTGTTACTGGTTACACCATTAGCTTAGATAACAAGAGCATTTGTGACAACATTAAAGGTTACAACCTTGCCAATGGCCCAAATGAGCAGAATAGATTATGCTGTCTAATAAAATATCTATCTTTCAGACATGTATGTTTGCATAAAAGTTCTTGAAATAAATATATTTATATTATATATTTGTATACATAGAGATACACACACAGAGTGAAAAAACAAAATCACAACTTCAAAATTCACGAACTTTGAAATTAAATTAAATTCAGGCTGCCTTCACAGCTCAACCCTTTTATGCATATGCGTTATGACGGAAAGTAAAGATAAATCTTAGCTAGCAAGTATTTTTGCATCCTACTATCTTAGTAGCTAGGTATTTGTTTGATTCTAAATCAAGATTTTAGTAATTAAGTATTCTCTGGTGAAAAAGTAATCTTAATGCAAGAATTTAAAATACACTTGTCATTTCAACATTTCATAAAAACATACTACTCTTCTCTGATAAGGAGTAAATTGAAGTTATATTTCAAACATGCTTATACGTCTCCTCGCTTTTATCTAAAACAACATTAAAATAGCTTTGTACGTTCTCCTCTCGGCATAAGTCTTTCTATCATCACAGCTATACACCCTGCATGTATTTTGTTCACTTGAGGTTATTACACATATACATACGCATGTGTATGTTATGCCCTCAAGAACAGACCCAAAGGCATTTCATTAAAAGTTGACCCAAAGGAATTCATAAAATGCAGGACAGCTTTCGGTGATTCAATCATCCACTGACTATCCAGGTTCCTTTCAGCATCAGCCACTCAGCCATAACTTTTTGGAAATGGTGCAGTGGTGATCTAAGGAATGCAGTCTGAGCAGTGCTTCTGTTTTCAGAATGCAAAATTCCTATGCTTACTGACTTCTGGAAAAATGATGTAAAATAATCGGTGTTGCAATCTATCATGCAAATAAGAGAGATGCTGTATCAGCAAACAGTTCTTGAGGTCTAAGAATTTGAGTTTAATATTACACAATTTTCAGTGCAGTCTTAAATTCTGGTACATATATAGCAACAACTTAAATGATAAGAACACTTAACAGTGCTTGCTAAGTCCTTTATTCCTTAAAATGCTATTTTCCTCCTTCAAATAAGGTAATCCTTCCTCATCTATGTTTTATCCATTGAAGTCTTACTCAGGAGAAATTTATCCTTATCAGAGCAAACATTCCAAAACAGTAGGAGACAAAGTTTCTATTTCATTTTCTTCATTCACACAGGACATTCACATAAATGTCCTGCCACTGTTCTCTCATTCAGTATTTTGGTAACAAATATAAGAAAAGGGTAACTCTCAAAACAACTTTCCATGAATATTTTTCCTGAAGTGATATTGAGATTTACATTTTCTGAAGCTGTGGAACCTATCTGCACATTCTCTCCTCACTTGAAAAGATATCCATTAACTCCTCCTTCCATGTTTACTTCCACTAATATGACTCTGAAATAAAAAAAAAAAAGGTAATAACAGCAGTAGGAAATGTAAAAGCAGAACAGTATTCAATTCTATCAGCAAATTTATTTTAAAAGTAATCATTTTGAAAGATGATCAAATAATTTTTTTAAAGGAAATTAAAAAAAGACTGACTCCATTTTTCTCCTTTGAAATGGTTTCATTTACTACTCACACTCAAGTGGAATCTCAAAATCTATTCCAAGGTATTTACACGGAGAAAGCTGATTAACTAAAAAGAGCAATTTGTAAAATAAATGTAACACTGTGAAGGTTATATAACTATTGTGGCTTGAAATCTGCTGAATATTAAATAAATCCTTAAGATTAATTGGGCATTTTTAAAATCGATGCACCTCTATTCTAACAGTACTTTTAAACACATAGAAGCACAGCAAACCAGAAAACACAGAAACATGGTATTTGTTGCTTATGTTACTGAAGTTGTATTTTAAGGCATCATTCAGATGGTCTTATCATCAACATACTAGTGGACATACTACTATCTAACACCCAACAAACAGTGTTAAAAAGACTCTAAAGTCTGAGGAATATGACTCTTGAAGCATACGCTCTGATGTATACCAGCACAGTCTGTACCAGATCAGTAAGGCACAGATTGCAGCAGAAATTGATGCTCAATAGACCCTAACTGAGCTCACAACAGATACAATTTTTATCAGGCACCACAACACACCTTTAGCTACATTTTAAATCTAACATATCATTATTTTAACTATTTCCACAAAACTTTATAACAACAAAAGCGCTTGACAAAAGCACTATGCAAATATCAGACAGAGAGAAAAGGTTTCCTGAAGCTCATGGTTTTATGCATCAGCCGGTTCAATTACACATTCATAGCCTTCCTAATAGTATGTATTTACAATCACAGTTTTTTAAATTGTTCATTTCTTTCCCAAATGGAACATTAGGATTCTGCCATGCAACTTCTGAACTCATCTTGTCCATGGACCAGAGGTTCTACAGAACTGCTGAATTGTCACTGCAGATTTGAATGCCAAATGTACAACAAAAGAATTTATTACTAGATCCTGGAGTTGTATTTTGATTTGGGGACAAATTTCTTAGCTACTTGATGACAGGACATTCTGCCAATTACACAGGTGCAAAACAATGTCTTTTAAGACAAACATTAAGAAAGCCAGCATGATTTGGAATAAAACAAGAACAGGGATACACTGATTCCACATAAAACCAAATACAGCAGTACCTGTGTGAATCCACCAAATAGACAAATTAATGAATTATTATCCATTAGATTATTTTAATCCCTCCAAGTTTGTAATTCACAGAATTACATTTTAGCAAAAAGTACATATAATCAGATTCAGAATAGTAGTAAACAAACTCAAGTCTATGGCAGTGAATAGTGTGACATCCGCTTTCATGAATGCCGAAACATTTTCAGATAAACATCATTTGTATAAAAGAAAAAGTAGCTCTCTTCTAATCCCTAGATGGCCCAAGTCTTAACTGGATGCTTGTTTGTACCACACTTGCACTGAAAAAGAAGTTTTCACTGAATAATACCATCTTGTAAATTACCTTTCTCCTTATCACTAGCCAACTAATGTATCTTCCATCCTAAACATCCTATATTATCACTTAATCTATTAGCTTCACGAACCCTCACTGCGAGCTGGACATATAAAGACCAGTTTTAAAATGCGCTATTAATCTGAGTTTACAGGCAAGTACCTTAAATTAATTAAAGAAGATGCCAGAAGAGAGACTTTTTGTTAGCTCAAAATTTCTTGCAGTTTGTGACGTACTTTTACAGAATCTTTTGAAACAATGTTATCCTCTAGCTCTGGTAGAATAAAAATGTTATTCAAAAATCAGTATGTCACGTGACTTGGGAGAGGACAATCCAATTTGGAACTTGCCTACGTATTTCTTATTCAGATGAAATCCCTGGCCTCACTAGGAGTTTTTGGTCCTAGCTCTACAGAATCAGCATTTCAGTCAACGTCCTGAGAAGCTGATAAAGTAAATTGAATTATTTTAGTCTTCACCTATACAAAAGAGACATTAGAGCAGAATGTCTACTGCCACTATTTGTTTTAATGACAACTTTTCTTCTAAAAGTTGGTATTTTCAAGTATGAGGAAAACACATGCTGAACTGTCTCCTATGCTTTGAAAAATCAAGTAGTAATATACTTAATGGAGTCAAAAATTCAAAAAATAAGTTCTTTCATAAGTACTTATGAATTTCAATAGATTTAATTAAAATTAAAGAAGATGCTTAATCTGAAATGCTGTGTAACAATTTAAGGACCTGGCAGTATGATTCATTTCCACTTGTAAGGGCAAAATACTGCCCTTTTCCCATCGGTCAGAGGCATCACTTATGTGATAAAACCATTGTGGTTCCACTGAATGGAAGGGAGGGATTTCTGCCAGCAGAATAAACCAGCTGACATAGCACTAGTTCTCATTTCTTAACTCAAAGATAGCATTGTGTGAATTTGAGAATAAGAATTAACTACATAGCTCTTGATAAAAAAGTTTTTCTTTTCTTTCTTTTTTGCAGCTGGTAAGAAAACAGAGCAATTTCTTCTCATCATCCTCTTTTTCATCTCCTAAATTCCTGCTCAAGGTACCACTGATGACTAAGAAATAACACAGGCAGAACAGGTTTAAGAACTTTTCTTACAAGACATTCAGTGCAGTGAGAACTGAGTGGTGATCAGGTGCCAAAACCATTACTCTTCCTTCAGCTGTGCTAAGTGACTGAGCCCCTGCAACAGAGTAAGCAGAAGTGGGAAGGGGCCCTACTGTGTGCATAGGCTCTGCTGTGCCGGTAGTTCAGGATAATCTTCTACCCAAGAGGAGTAGTCAGATCATAATGACAGCAAGTTTTTCTATTTCCTGACTATGAAGCTTCTTAAGTACAGACCTCCAGATCAACTATCCTTCTTCTGTAAGATAAAAAGAAAAATTACTTTTTCCTGTTGGACCTTGGCTGACTAGAGTCCAAATATAATTTCCAACTAGAATATAAACTTAAGAATCAGAAGAGATAGTTGAGTTCATTTTAAATTAAAATCAGTAGAAGTTACTGGGAGATTCACCGAATAAATGAAAAAGTACAAATTATTCAAGTATAAAAACTGAAAAAAGAAACCTAATTCAGGTTTTAATTTTAAAAAGTTTATTGCAAATAGTAAAGACTCTCTCACTGACTCGTCTGCTGCAAGTGTTTGTGGTTGTCAATGCCAATCTGAAAGCAAAAGAATAAAAAATAAGCTCCCATAGGCTATTTGAAAAATATCTGTTTTTAACAGTTTTCAAAAAAACCCTGAATTTTCTGCAGTGCCCATACTTATCGTCAAGAGAGAATAGGTAGTTCCACTAGGTTCTAATCTTGTCATGTCAGATTTATTTTTTTCATTTATTTAAAAAAGATTCTCTCTTTCTTTAGAAGAAAAATAAGTATAGCAAAACCTGTATATTTAGAGGTACACTGCAAATATACACATCTAGAAAATCTTGAACCAGTAACTTCAAACATTTGTTGTTCTTCTTTTCTATACAACAGAGCATTATATTATATATTATATATATATTTAAAAGTTTGATTTAAAAGTAGTTGGCTTTGAGAGCAACACTGATAAAGGAAGACATATTGTTTGACTACTTCATTTTGGGAATGCTTTTTGATCTTTTTCGTTTATCCATATAATTTCAGTTGGTAAAAATAAACATTTAGAAATGTTCCCAGCTTCTCTAAACTTCCAGTGTCAGTATTCTGGGGAAAACAGCCATGAAGTATATCACAGGAGCTTTTAAGGCTCTCGTAACCATACCTTCTGGCTGCTTTGCAGTCATTACCCTTTAGAAATTAACTTAGGGGACTAGACTTCCCTATTTTCATCACTTTACAGATGGAGAACTAAGTCATACAAAGTCAACATCCTTACAGGAAGCTTATAACAGCCTGAAGAAACAAACTCAGACCCCTCAATCCCCAAGACTTGACTTTTTATATACATACATACATATATATATATATATATGTATGTATGTATGTATGTATATATATAATGTTTGGCCTTTAGATTTCCATGTCCATTTTCCATTTCGTAACAGAAATTCTAACCCCAATAGTCCCTAGCTGTCAGTTTGCTTGATGATCCAAAAAGTTTACAGCACTATCAGCTACATCCTGGGATGCAACGTGATTTCGCACAGAAGTACTCCAGCAGCAGGAGAGTTTCCCTTTTCTGATTCCAAAGGAAACACTGAAACTTTTTTCTGTCCCGTTCAAGAGATTTTTGGCTTTAAGGAAGAAGATACTTCTTCCCTGAAGCAGGGAACCCCAAATGTTAAATTATTTCATATACATGCATTAGCATTTTTTTCAAGCTTTGAAAATAAAGTAAGAAAGCAAAAGAAAGTAACCAGTCACTGAATAACTGCAACATTTTTGAATCTCTAAAATATTTGGATTTCCAGAGAAGTAGCTTTTATATTTGCATTTAAAAAATGCTAATAGTATGGCTTTCATTGTTGTTTCATTGTTTCATAATACCTTACTGACTAGTAAGAACGATGTTAAATATAAGCATATGAAAGTACATGTTGTCAGCATTTGCTGCTTGTTATCTTGTAAGAGAACAAAAAGGCATCTTCCTGTTACAACTCTTCTTTCTCTCAAATGGAAAATGATGCTGATAAATGGAAGACTTTTTAAAGATTATCCTAAAGACACTAATGATGTTTCATGTATTTAATGTAAAAGGTCAGAGCCACGACTTTTTTGTTTACTACAGCTGGGATTCGCATTTCTAATGCCTTACTCGTGAAAATAATTAATAGTAGTAAAAAAAAATAATCTCAGGTATATTTTTTTTCCTAATTGTCCCTCAGATTTACATCTATCTGTCTCAATTTAGTTATTCATTTAGCATCTGGAGGAAGTCATACAAAAGTCTATCTTATAAAATCAGACATTCATCCCTTTATTTTATTTCTGCAGCATCATATACTTAAGAAACACCTCAAAGTAAACTGAAGACTGACAAAATTACATATACATTTGACCACCAGCTGTCCTTTTCACAGTAAAATAAACCAAGAAAAGAAAGACACAGCTACCCATGGAGTAGGAATGCAGTGAAAACTTTTAAAATGTTTATTGTGCATCAAGGGAGTGGTGCATCAGATAAAAATACTTACATTCAATAGGACCCATTTCCTTCCTACAAGAAATAGTACGCCAGCCTTTTTTTCTTGCCAATCATCCATTATTGTTCTGTCAGAGACAATAATATCAAAAACTATTCACAAAGGGAAGTTTGATGCACTGAATGGAAATGCTGTGCAATTGCATTATGAAGTTGATTTCTATGAACAAATAACATGTCCAATACTGCACATGAGACAGGGATGTACACTGACCCAGGTGCAGACTATCTACCTGCTGCCTGCCTATACTATTGCTTCAGGAATTGTTGACAAATTTTGTTAGAATAAACAGGTCCCTACATGTAGATAAAGACCTTTAATGGTACATTCAGGCACATTTTATTATGCACTCCCCGTTCTTGCAGGAGTTTCTTTAATTAAATCTGCAGAATATTTAAAACAACACAAAAAATGCTTTACCTATAATAGCAATTTACCAAGTGCTGTTTAATCCTTCTAATTTGAGCTGTATTCTATTAGAAAGAGAAAGCAAAAAAAAAAAAAAAAAAAAAAAAAAAAAAACTCCACTTCTTACTTGTAACTTTTAACTAATTTCTGCCTTTTCTTGTGTTTACATCTTTGAATATAGTTATACAGAAACTTCTCAGAACTATGTGTTCTTGAAATTTTAAGATGATACATGTGAATGTAGCTTATGTACCAACATTTGTGCAGAGAGAATAATGGCAAAAAAATCCCTGTGGAATAAAATATTATTTCCTTCAGTAACATAAATCAACCCTGATTCAACCCTGATTCATTTATGGACAGGCGTAACAGCCAGCACAATGAAGAAAAGAAAACACAAAACAGTAGAACCGGAACAGTGCTAAGAATTTCTGTTATTCAGAAAATTATGCTGTTAAGAAAGAGATGCCAGAATAAAAATCCATTATCCTTCAAAAATCGGCATTATTTGAGTGGGGGGAAAGTGTTATTCAGCACTGTGATAACATCAAAAACATTTCATTTGGCACTCACAACATAATAATGTATACCATCACATTTAAATGTGTGTGTTAAATACACACATTTGGAAAGTGAAGTATCATATACACATTAACATAATGCCAATTAAAAAAACAATTGAAAATAACACTGAAGAAGTATTTTTGCAATTTTGAAACAAAATATCTGAATCTTTTAACTCACAAAAAATATTTAGAAATTGAAATGTTTCTGAAGTATTTTCTTTGCAGTTTGCTTTGGCTAGCTCTAGACAACACTGCTATTTCACTTGGAAAGGAGAAATACTAGGAAATCAGTTTTCCACCTTTAGGAACAGTGTTATAAGACTGCTTACTGATAACGGAGGTAAATGAAAACCTCACCGCATCCTAAATACAGACATCTACAAAGTGCTCAAACTCAGCTCCTATGAAAAAGCTATGGTGAGTATGGAGGTAAAACATCTTGAGCAGTGTTCTACCGGGCATCATATAAAACATGTAAAATGTACTTGTTTCAATGATATCACAGATGAACAGGATTTGAGGGTCATTTGTAGATACAGAAGAAAGATAGAAAACACTGTTAGAATGGAAAGCCAACCCTAATTCCTGCCTAGCCATTATTAGCTTGCAATGTGGTACAAATATCACAGAAATAGCATCACATTTGGGCATAGAAAAGGATACACTGATGACATGACAGATGGATACCCATGCTTTAGTGTAGCCTGAGAGAAACTTCAAACATGTTTATCAAACAAATAAAGAATGGGTCACATTTATGGAGTCATGGATGGAGATGTGCCTGCCTTGTCACGGGTAAGTTAAAGGAGATCAGAAAAGAGATCAAGACAAGTTTACAGGGCTATGAGTACCTGACAAGAAATTTGTATGCAAGCAGGCGAAAGAGAGGGAGTAGGAGAATAAGATGAAACAGAGCAACGATCCAGAAAAGCTAATTTTAGCAGCATCCTTTTGAATGTATTGGAGAACTAGAAAGAGAGAGAGATTGGTCATACCCATCGAGGCTGGAAAGGAAATTACAACTCTGAAAAGGAAAGTTGGTCAGGGTTTGGCTCCGAGTTTGCCATGTAAGTAGAGAAGAAGTAGCAGAACTTGAAATGCTTATGTGAGATATATGAGCAAGACTGAGACACGCAGATCAAAGCACAAGACCCATCTAAGATGAAACCAAGATGTCAGGCAGGAAGGACAACAAGAGAACTCCACAATCTTTCTGAAGGAGGTGAGGGGACAAGAGGAGAGGGCAAGAGTAAAGCTCAGGACCGCCACATTGTCGATGAAAAGTTTTGTTCGATAGCCACCCTGTCATTAGCATGCTCTGAATAATACGCTCTGAAGAGAGAGGTCCAAAATGGTATGATTCTGAGTCCTTACCACTAGCTTATATTACTAACAATGTTATGCCCAAAGCTTAAAGACTCCTAAAAGACGATTGAAAAACCTTGAAAATGTCGTCAGCTGTATTTCTAAAGTAATGCTAATTCATTATAATAAGTTGTGAGCAGGTAAATTGAGAGGTCTATAAACCTGAAAAAATATTAAAATACTGGTGCAATAAAGACATCATAAGCATATATATACTGTTACAGTGGATATACAGTTTCCAAAAATTAATTTAAGGGAACAGAAATAGAAAACTGGAAGATTCCCATAGACATAGGAAAACATATTAACTTTAGCAAAAAAATTAACTTCTGGAGACTCTTGATTTTTGATTGTTTGGTTTTGCAATCTTGCAATAATTCTTCTAGGATTTTTCTTAAAGAAATAAATTATAATAAAAATAAAATACACAGAAAGCTTTTTATTAAAATATTGCTCAGATTTTGCAGAGACAGTGATTTTTTCTCCTGAAATTTCAAAGTATGTGTCACTATTGGTACCTTATATCCTGTGAGGTAGGTCGCTGTCACTTCTTCACCTGTGCCTTGTACAAGAATTCACAGAGGTATAATGTGGCAATATTTTAATGACAGTCTGGAAACAGGATAAAGTAGATCAGTATACATACATACAAAAATAAACAAAATGAAAAAAATATACATTATATATACATATTCTCTCTTTTATCGCTCTATTCTCTTCATGCTCAATCTATCTTCTCATTTTTTTTTATTTTTTTTTTTTTTAATCTTTATGGGACTTATAAGAAGTGTGTGAAGCCAGTTAAAGACAACAGTCACCTACAGCTATACCAAACTATGCTTCACGGTATGCAAATACAGACATTTCAGCTTATACTGCTCTAATTAAATTCAAACCAATTTTTATCAGCATGTACTTTGGAGTTTGTTGATTCTGTTATACCTGAATAAATATATTAAATTTTTCTATCAGAGCAATTCCTAATGGAATAATTGCAATACAACATGTAAGTTATCCTGAGAATCCAGACAATAAAAATGAGAATTAATAGACAATAAGTGCTCTATCACCTTACAAAAAGTGTATCTATGACCAAAAGACTTTAAAGTTACATTTTTTGTCTTTTTAATGTTTGCATATTTTAATATTTAATAGCAATGCATATATAAATATTTTACAAAAAGAAACACAGTACACAAAATCTTAACTCATTATGAATGACTAGCCTGTCACTGTAAGATTAACATTAATAACATAATACTGTAGTTACAGAGCCCTCTGAAGCTTCATGAAGTTAGCAGAGAATGTTATTGCTTAGTACCCCTTAGAAATTATAAAATGGAAGTCAATCCTTCCAGTGCATATATGCTACCTTTACAGGCTGCCAAGATCAAACATACGGTGTGAAGTTCACACACGTTCAGGGTACAAGCATAGAGTTCTGTCCTAGATAAATCCTGCTTCATGATTCAAAATAAAGATTTAAACAAGATACTTGTGTGCTGTCAACTCCCGGTGCTGGTCTTTGCAAAGGATTAATGCAGGACCACTGATGCTGAACACAGTTCTGCAGTACTGATTCAACAAGTTCCCTAATGATGTGAAAAAGCTACACTTGCCAAAAATTATATAGGATACCAATTTCAAATAGTCTAATATGGATATATGGAGTTTGGCAGGTAGACACAAGCACATTCTGTTCTAAGGAAACCAGATGCCAGTCCTTGAAACCAAAAATGATGAGCTTCAGGCAGTAGGACATTGAGTTAATAACCTGAAACTTGAGGCTAGATCAAAATCCTAAGCATCTTAGGGGGAAGTTTTCTTGTAATCTCTCTCTGGTTCCCAATCTTCCTCTCAATTGTTTATTTTGAGAAAAGAGTTGGAATCTAAATTTCTAAACTGTAAAAGAAAGCCTCATTTCATTAGGTTTGAGTAATTCTGAAGAATGTGTCTCAAACTGGTCACTTTGAGATACCGCACGTTCCAGATTCACCTACCCCATTATTCTCTGAAGCAAGCATTTGACACTAGCTTTTCTGCTGTTAAGTGAATAAAGACCTACTCCTTTCCTGAGCAATGGTTATGTTTTTTTTCTGTTTATATTCTTTTCTTCTACTGAAAAAGAATTGACATAAGCATCTAGTTTAACACAGGCTTTCAAACTGAGATATGCATCTGGATTTTCAGTCCAGATGAGTGCTCACGTCCTTTAAGGCAGAATTAGTCCTTTTATTCTCCCTTTACTATCATCCTACTGAAGCACTACTGTATTTACAGAAACCATCTATAAACATACTACCAGAACTTTTCAAATGTGGGGTTGAAAGATACCGCTCAAGAAACTTATGTTTCCTTACAGATTAATCCATAAAAGTTAGATTTAAAGTAGATCTGAAGCAGTTAAAGTATAATCCCTCTTCACTATTACACAACTCAACTGAAACTCCTCAAGCCTTCCAAGTCATTCTGCAAAATATGACCTACATATCTATCAACATATATAATAAACAAAACACTCAGAAGATAGAATATATCTAGGCATACCTGAATGTAGTAAAGATAACAATATTTTTCACAAGATTTTTCTTCTGACACCTTGACTCATATTAAATATAGTAAATATTCTGATCTATCTAGTGGGACTTTTTCTATGATGATAGATTATTTTCACTGGGGCAATTATGCACTGAACACCTTTTGTTTCACCCATCATATTATGATTTACTTCAGAGAACATGAAAACAGCTTGTGCGCTTCGGTACACAGACTGCCCCTACTTGAAATTAGAAAAAAATATCATCTTATTTGTCTGAAGATCTTGACATTTTAAATATGCATGAAAATAAGACAAAGTAAAGACTGGATATTTGTTCCAGTAAAACATTTCAAACACAGGAAGTATAGTACAGTTATTTAACTTGAAGTTACATTTACATCTCTAGTTAAGGTTACAAAAGTGTAGGATCCTATGCAACATCCTTGAACTATCTTTCTACAGATATTTTACACTTGGTCCTGAATTAATCACCTGGCTAAACCTGCTGAATCAGCCCACGAGACTACTTTTAAATTTAAGAGTGTGGAATTCTAGCCACTTACCTGAGACAGATGATTAAAAGATTAATGGCACCTCCTGCATCAGTTAAAAGGAACAATTAAAGCTGAACTTCAGAGTTAGTGGACTGCAAGAACTGATGAAAGTGCCAGTGTATAGTGCTATAAAAGAATAATTCATTCTTAGATGTTCTGAGTAGCTTTATACTCACTGAATGTGTTAACATGTGGCTTATACATAATGTTAGAAATAAGTTTACTTTTACTTTGAAATCTGTATTCTGAGTGAATCTGCACAGACAAGATTAAATCCCTGACACTGTAAGATTACTGCATGTATGTTTACTTTACATATTTTAAACACAAGTTTTCCTTTCAGTCCAGGGGACTGCACATACACAAAAAGTCAAAATGAACAGAAGTATCTATAAGACTGGATCCTTTCATTTCTTTAAAAATATCTCTTTTGACTTTAAAAAAAAACAAACAAACAAACAAACAAAAAAACCCAAAAGGAAAAAATTGGGTGCATGCAGCCAGGAAGTATGTATGAGACAAACTATGGAGGATCCTCTTGCATTCCCCTCCTGAGAAACCTGCCTGTGAGATTACCTCTCTGAAATGCCCTTAAGCCAACGCACAGAGAATAAACAGGAAGAATTAGAAATCTGTGTGCAGTTGCAGGGCTGTGTTCTCATTGCAATTACAGAGACATGGTCGGATAGCTCGCATGACTGGAACGCTGTCATGGATGGCCATGTGCTTTTTAGGAATGACAGGCCAGGTGGTGGAGTTGCTCTTTATGTGAGAGCGCAACTAGAATGTATTGAGCTCTGCCTAGAGGTGGATGAAGAGCCAGTTGAGAGCTTACAGGTAAGGAATAAAGAGGAGGCTAACATGGGGGACACTGCTGTGGGTGTTTACTACAGGCCACCTGATCAGGAAGAGGAAGTCGATGAGGCCCTCTACAGACAGCTAGAAGTAGCCTCATGATCGTGAGTTACTGAATGCCTTCTTTGCTTCTGTCTAGACCCTAGAGACAAGAGTCTGGAGAAAGGAAGACTTTCCCATTGTTGAGGAGAATCAGGTTAGAGATCATTTAGGCAAACCTGATACCCACAATCCATGGGCCCTGATGAGATGCACCCGTGAGTGCTGAAGGAGCTTGTAGATGTTACTGTATGCCACTCCCCCTCATCTTTGAAAGGTCATGGAGAACAGAAGAGGTGCCTGAGGATTGGAAGAAAGTCAGTGCCACTCCAGTCAAAAAGGACAAGAAGGATCCAGGGAACTACAGGCCAGTCAGCATCACCTCCATCCCTGGAAAGGTGATGGAACAGCTCATCCTGGTATTATCTCTAAGCATGCAGAAGAAAAGAAGGTGATCAGGAGTAGCCAGCATGGATTCACCAAGGGGAAATCCTGCTTAACCAATCTGATAGCTTTCTATAATGGAATGACTGGCTGGGTAGATGAGGGGAGAGCAGTGGGCATTGTGTACCTTGACTTCAGCAATGCTTTCAACTCTTATCTCCCATAAAATCCTCATATGTAAGCTCAGGAAGTGAGGGTGAAATCAGTGGACAGTGAGATGGATTGAGAACTGGCTGAAAGGCAGAGCTCACAGGGTTGTCATCAGCAGCGCAGAGTCTAGTTGGAGGCCTGTACCTAGCAGAGTCACCTTTGAGATTGGTACTGGATCCAGTCTTGTTCAACTTACTCATCAGTGACCTGGATGAAGGGACAGAGTGCTTCCTCAGCAAGTCTGCTGATGCTACCCAACTAGGAGTGGCGGCTGATACACCTGAGGGCTGTGCTGCCATTCAGAGAGACCTAGACAGGCTGGAGAGCTGGGCGGAGAGGAACCTCATGAGGTTCAACAAGGGCAAGTGCAGAGTCCTGTACCTAGGGAAAAATAACCCCAAGTACCAGTACAAGCTGGGGGCTGACCTGCTGGAGAGCAGCTCTGCAGAGAAAGACCTGGGAGTGCTGGTGGATGACAAGCTGACCATGAGCCAGCAATGTGCCAAGAAGGCCAAAGGTTGCCTGGACTGCATTAGGAAGACTGTTGTCAGAGGTCGAGGAAGGTGATCCTACTGCTTTACTCAGCCCTGATGAGGCCCCATCTGGAGTACTGCATCCATTTCTGGGCTCCCCAGTGCAAGAGAGACATGGAGCTACTGAAGAGAGTTCAGCGTGGGGCTATGAAGATGACTAGGGAACTGGAGCATCTGTCCTCTGAGGAACAGCTGTGAGAGCTGAGCCTGTTTAGCCTGGAGAAGAGAAGACAGAGGGGATCTTATCAATGTATGCAAGTATCTTAAGGGAAGGTGAAAGGAGGACAGTTTCAGTGGCACTCAATGACAGTAGAAGAGGCAATAGGCACAAACTGAAACAGAAGAAGTTCCACCGGAATAGAAGGAAGAACTTATTTACTGTGAGAGTGACAGAGCACTGGAACAGGTTGCCCAAAGAGGCTATGGAGTCTCTTCTTTGGAGAGATTCAAAGCTTGCCTGGATGTGATCTCGTGCAATGTGCTCTAGGTGACTCTGCTTGAGCAGAGGGGTTGGACTAGATGATCTCCAGAGGTCCCTTCCAACCTCAACCATTCTGCCATGGTTGAGGCGGATACCATATGAATGGTATCTTTAATACCATATGAAACAAGAGGAAACAAAAAAAATACAGTTTCATCTTGTTCTCTGTCAAAGGACCAACATACACCAGCTAATTTGATCTTCAGACTTTAAAAAGTAAAAGTATATACTGAATTCCAAAAAACCCATGCTGTTCTTCTTTCATGAATTTCATTTTTTTTTTTTAATCATGCACGGCTAACTTGCTAGCTTTTTCCTGTTTGCATTGACAGTAATTTTGGCTTTTTAAAGTTTTGCTCCTTGCTTAATTTTTGATTCATATGGTAAGTCCTTTTGTTTTCCACAAATACTTCTGCTGTTTTAGATATGAATTCCCTCCAGGGGAACAGCTACTGTCAGGTGATTGTCATTTGTACTCTGGGATGTTCTTGATATGATGTCCTTCAAGCCAAAATAGATTAAAGGACATAAAATGATTGGAGCTCATTAACATGCATGTTTTCATTTGTCATCTGTTTTGCTACCGTAGCTACTCTAAACAGCCCCCCCTTTTTTTTGTCATAGGCCTTCTTCCAGCTTACTATTTATTCTTTAGTTATTTTTACTTCTATCTCAGCAATGTTATTATATGAGTTTCTATGTTAGTGTTATATATACTAAGCTTATGAAGGTATTTGCATTCTATCTTCTGATAATCATGGGTCATTATTAATTTGCTTAAATTTTATCTAGCTGTAACTTAGCTGTTACTATTGAGGCAAATAAAACTTGGAAGCTTTGTTTTTTGTTGTTCTTTAAGCACTTGTTTTTCTAACATGACTTAAATTCATAATGAACCAAACTGTGTAATTCAATATGCAAGTAGAATAGCATTTGTCTCTTGAAACAGTGATATAAACTGGATATTAAATAAGTTTTTTCTAGTATTTAATTAAAAGGTTTAATATCTCAACATAGGCTAACTCCATAAACAATAATCGCAGATCCTGGTGTTTTCAGACTGGCCTTCATAAACAGCCTGGAAGATAAAACAATGTACATAGAGCTATTGTCCCTTATTGCCAGTAAAAGAGCATCTACCATATCTTATAACTCTGAAGTAAAAATATTTTATCCTTTTATAAAAAGTCCTGCTGCTGCTTGCAGAAGTATTTAATCCAAAAAAATGTATGTGTCTGCTTTAGTTTAAGTAGAGCGTTGATTTTACAGCCATAGAGGAAGTCAAAGGAACATAAAATTAAAGTCAAGACATTAGCTGAAGAGAGATAATTCAGAGTATGTCATGAATTAAGATTATTATGACTTTTTCAGATTTAAATTACATTAAACTGATTCTTTGAAACATTTGATAGACTATGGAGATTATGCTAAAATGTGTTGATAATTGTGCATTGCATATGCAATGTAGTTCCAATTTTCCTGTTAAGAAAGTATAGTTTAAAATTTTCTTCTTTCTCTAAACCTTTTACAAAATAAATTTTGCTCATCTCTCTGCAGCACTGTGAGACTGAGTAGCCAAAGCTCTAATCAAGAAAAGGTGAATATGAAGAATCCTGCATTCAACTACATTCTGAAAGCCTCAACTAGTAAACGCAAACTACAGCAGGTAAGACGCCAGAGGGAAATGGGCTGATAAAATACTGAGCTCATTCTGGAAGCAAGACACAGTCATAAGCAAAAAGTTCAAAGGCCAGAAGATTCATTTGAGATGTCAGGGCTGAATTAAAGGGAGGAATAGAAATTATAGGAAAGTCACAGGCCAGTCCAAGGAAAGTAGATTTAAGTTATTCCACTTTGATACATCTCTTGGTGATTCTTTTTTATGCAGGACATTCACCTTGCTTACATGTGAAACGCCTTTTACTTTCTGTATGTGTCCTCCATATGAAAAGTATATGTTTCATATATTTGGTGATATCAATAATATTGTTAATCTGAAGTTATTCTCTTCATTCTTCATCTAGCCACTTCATATGCCCTACTAGCCTATTTCCAATTTCCTGAAAATGTTTCCAGACAGTAGCTTTAGTATCACTGGGGAAATGAGGGTCTACCAAAGATAGAAAATAAGCACAGATTGTATTTATTCAATTTGCTTATTCATGTTTGTTTGTCCTGTTTTAGGACTAGATTCAGTAAACTGAATTTGGAAAATTTTGTGTAACAAATCGGGTGAGGGAGAGAAGAATTAGTTCTGCAGAAGTCAAAAAAGATCAAAATGGAATATCTCAAGAACAAAAGAAATTTGAGAATTATTGTGGCTCACTAGAGAGCTGCAATTCTTTAGCATAAAGTACAGAATTTATATGCTGTAGATTGTATTAAAAACTTCACGACGTGGAGATTTGTATTATTTTCTGCAGGGGCTAAACATATTTTTCTTCCCATCGCTCTAGCTTATATTTCTGTTTTTCTTGTAGAAGAGAATTCCCAGAGAACTCACTTTGGGAACCTTCCTCAGGGGCTGGTGGAAGGGAAGCGTTCTCTTGAGCAGAGAGTTCCTAGACTTTTCAGAGCTTTTGGTTGGATCTTGTCTTAATCTTGCTACTGATCTCCCATTCTATACTTAAAACGTTCCCCCATTTCAGCAGGAAATTTTGCGTAATAGGAATGAAAAAACAGGACCTGTGAACTCTGCACAGCAAGACATTATGCTTTCTGCATCTTTAAAATGTCACAAACCCTCTGAAATCTCTCAAGTAGTATTAATAATATTCCCTATATAAGTGGCCAAATGAATAATTTTATCTAACTGTAAGCTAATTGTATTGCGTGGCTCAGCCAGAAATGAAAAATTGAGTAGCATGCATTCTTAGCCTTTCCAAAATTTAATTCCACCTCTAGAAGTAACAGTACCTGTAAGCATCAATACATGAGGAAAGCAGAAATACAGAGGGTGGAGCTGGGATACATGACTGATTTTTTTTTCTTCCCCTGTTGAGCTATGAACTTAAAAAGAAAAAAAAAAAAAAAAAAAAAAAATCAAACTACATCATGTGGAGCACTAACATGCTCAGGTTCACCTGATGCCGCAAGAGATTACGGGCAAACAGATTCTGAACGGGACATTAGGATAGCAACAATAAAATCCATAGAGCTCTGTGGATGTGAATTAATACTGGAGATACCTATACTTCTCAAGAAACTCTTCAATTAGCAAAAGTCCATCTATTTCTCTTTCTCACAATTACTAGATGAGAAAATTACTTACATCAGTCTTTAAGCAACTCCTTTCACTAACAGCACTCACTGCCTTGACTTCTCATTATATTCCATCTCAGAAACTGAGCCTTCTGAAGAAAAATTAGTTCTGTTGATTTGAGGTTAACAAACACAACAGCCTCTAACCTTCTCTGGACTACACATCCTTGCCTTTGGAAGAGAGAGAGGCCTTCCGAAGAATGGTGAACACAACGGAAACAAAATACAATAGAAGCACTTCCGTCCTGTTAGAGCTATTACAACATGGAGTGCAGTCATTCACAAACCACAATCTGCTTTCTTCTTCCAAATTACCGTTCCTGAGGTTTTTCCTCTTTCTTCTAGATGTCCTAATCCCTTGAACCCAAAGTCACTTCAAGCTCTTATATTTTAATATCTCTTTTGTTTTAAGAGTATTGATAGATGTTTAAGTGACCTACACATTATTATATAAACAAAATGCTACTACTTCTAACCTTTTTCTTTTACACTCAGAGATTCAGAGTGCCTCTCAACAAGATAAATCTCCCTAATGTTCTCAGGATGAAAAGATATATTTATGACAATCTGAAGTGCATGATTGTCTACAGATGTAAAATAAACAAATCTGTGAAAAAGTGTTTAAAATCTTAAATATATTTTCTGTGTTCATATAGCTAAAGAGCAAGTGTAAATCTAACAGTTCTCCATATCAGCAAGCATTTCTTTCTTTGTTCTGTGATATGCCTTCACTTTGTCAGCCTCCTCCTTACTAAAATCTTTGTAGGATTTGATTTGAGTCACACTTCATTTTCAAGATTCAGAACAAAGTGCATGGCAAAAAACTCAGAAACGTTTCAAAATAAAGCTTGACATTTTGAAAACTAATGATGTGTTAATTTTAAACAAATAGCAATGACTTAATCATCAAAAAGGAAACATTCTCTTGAATCCAAAGGAACTAATTCAGCTGCAATGATGCAAAGGTAGAATGGAAAACCTAATGAGGCCAGCAGAACAATAACACTGTAAATTCAGTATTAAATCAGAACATTACTTAAAACTGTGCTTTTTATATCTTCTGAGAAATTTTTAGCACTGCAACCTTAAACCTGTTCTCATGTTCCTGTTTTCAGTATCAATAAATTGGATAACCAAGAGAGTGGAATGGAAGGCAACATAGCAGTACAATTAACAGGAAGAAAGGTTCAGGTAGAGGAAATTGGTGAAGAGCAAGAAGGTGAAGATTTGATCTCATTTAAATCTTTCTTATATGACATTTCTTGAGATTAATGCTTGTCCATGCTTTTCTATTGATTTGATTGGAGGACGTTGCTCTAATGGTGATGACCAAGATATCAATAGGTTAATGAAAATGATGCGAACTACTAAAAGTACATTTAGTGGGAATAATCTAGTGCATACAGAGATACAATTCATGGATTTTTTTTTCCAACGCAACACACACAAATACCATGTAAGACTCAAATTTTCAGTTATTACACATATGAGAAATAGTTTACTAGGTCAGGCAAGTTAATAAATTACATATTCACCTAAGAATAGTTTCTGCATTCAGCTGGTATCCTAGCACCTATGCACCTATGTAATAAAAAGAAAACAAAACAACCAGCCTGGAAGATGCAAAACGTAAGCTGCTCTTACCAGTTTTGACATAGACAAGTATTACATACCTAGAAGAATCATGGGACACTTTAAATGATATTTAAAGCATAAATAAGCATCTATTTAGCTGAATGACATTCAAATCTAGTTTAGATATCCTTCAAGAAAAGACTGTTATTAGTAAGCTACTTTTCACATTCTTACCACAGTCACAGAGCATAAAGGTATAAAGCATTACAAAAGTTGCTTGAAGTTTTGTAAAGAGTAAAATTTTTCATATTGATCATCATGCAACACCACCATTAATTTCAAGTACTCTTAAGAGTGACTGCCTTCAGTCTTACAAAAACATAATATGCAGCTCAGCATCATCAGAGGAAGACAAACATCACCAAAAATATCTTCAACAATAAAGGCTATCCTGGAGGATAAGCAATACACATGCTTGTGTGAACTACATAAAACTATCAATAACTATCAATACTTACAAGGAAAGTTTGTTATTTGTAATAAGATTCTCTTTGCAAATTTCTCTTTACTTTTACTTAAAATGCTAATGAGGTGAGATAAGCAGCACCAGCCACACTGCATGTACAGAGTGATAGAAGATCCTCATCTCAATCACTAACAAGACTTCTTATGTTAAGGTTGGTGAATCTTCTGAGGTAACTTGTATCATTACTCTCTTAAACTCCAGATGGCTACCTTCTCATTAAGATATTTTTCTTTATCACTATATTATGCTACAGCATGCACTGGCAGATAATGACTATTTACTTTTTTTCTTTTTCTTTTTTTCCCAAGTTGTATTTGTAAAAATTTCAACTGGTTTTCGTGATAACAGTCTAATTCATAATGTCAACCTAAATGAATAGTTACTCTAATGGTAATTCTCCCTAATGTAATCCAATGAAAGCAGAAAATTAATCATGAAGTCATTTTCTTAAAGGGATGAAAAATGATAAAAAATGTGATATCATTCTCTATGCAAACAATAACATGACTATTTTTCTGACGGCCGCTTTCTCTTCCTAACGCAATCGTTGATCCACTGCCAAATTTATTTTCTTTTCTTTGCAGGTCAAGAGGCCAAATAAAGCAAGTTCTGTCTTACCCACTTAGGTATTATTCCAGGCCAGGAGCAGAGACAGATACTAACAGCATGCAAACCACACTGTTTTTGAGGAAGATACCCTCAGCCACCAACTCCCAGCTCCCAACAGTTATTCTATTCCCAAGATCATCACAGAAAGCCACCAATTAATGAGCAGCTAGAGTTTTTTCTCAAACAACAGCTGCAAAACAAAGGGACCATACAGCATCCAGGGGAAGGGAGGAGGTCGAAGGGAGGGGGGAAATAAAATAAAAAATAAATTACTATGGAAGATTTTGCAATACTATGTAATAGCACCACCTGGTGACTTTGGCCTTGACAATAGGGAGAAAACAGCAGTCTATGTTTTTACCTGCATAGATGCAGATCTCTTCTTCAATAGTTAATCACAGCAATCTTTATTTTAACCAAAGCAGCTAATCTTCAGTTGTACAACTTGATTCCAACTATAAAGGAGGAGGTCAGGATATTGTAAAAAAAATCAGACAACAGGGGTTCAAAATAAAGAGTATGCATCTGTGTCTAAGAACCTTCTGCATGCGTATACCTAGGGACAATAAGACCTTTAGGAATAAAATGGATACTTATGCTTAATGCTATGACATTTTCCTCACTTGATCTTTGAAAGGAATTCAGGTGATTTATCTGACATAAATTAAGTGTACTAAACAGCAGATCAGTAAATAAAATTATATGAAGGCAAGTACCAAGCATTCCTTATTCCCTTGTGTTCCTTCTAATGTCTAAAACTTTGGGATATGTCCTTGCAATGACTTAACTGGCAATCTGTATGTAGAATTTTAAGCAGCTTCAAATGAGGGGAAGAACTGATTTAGTGCAGAAGAGCTTGGCCTTATGTCTAAAGAAATGGGATGTTATAGGTTAAAGTCCAGCAAAATGAGTGGCTTTAAAATGTCATTATTAGTAGTTATTTGTATTGCAGTAGCACCTTCACAGCCAAGCCAAAGACCAGGACATATTGTGCTAGGCTAGTACAAACCATTAGTAAGAGATGGTCCTTGTCCAAATTACCTTATTAAGTATGGCACTCATGGATTTAAAATCTAGGCACATATACGTCTTCTCTCCTAGACAGATACAGCATCAAAATATAGTTGCAATACTCTCTTCTTCACACTCAAAAAAATCTTGAATTTAGAATTACATTTAGCATGACAGAAATGTTTAAAATAAATTTATGTAATCAGTAGGAGCGGACTATTCATTATATAAAATCCGTGCCATGCAGAATTGGAGGGCAGAATTTCAGAGTGACCTTGAGCTTTTCACTGCCAAGGGTACACAAAATATGTTTGAAAATACATTTGATATTTGAAAGTACAAATGATGTATGAAAGTATAAAGTGTATGAAAATATCACCAAGCCAATGTCTGGTTCAGACAACAGGAACATTCATTTTTCTTTATATAAAGTAAGAAAATACATAAGACAGGACATACTTTCTGATTAGGAGAATTCAGAACTTAATTTTTAACAAGATTTGATAGTTTTCAGAGGCAAGCTTTTTGTTCAAGGCAACTTCTCTTTAAAAAGTAGGCTTTTGAAAAAGGTAGGAAAACAGGATGAAAAATTTAACTTAAAAATTGCCTATGAGCAATGTTAGTAATAACTAAAACTACAGATCTATGATAATGTAGGTTTCTGCAGTTTCCAAATTAAAAATATCTTTCATTCAATATTTTCTCTTTAGTCCATAACTTTCTGGAGTCTTGAGCATGCTACTTAAGGGTAGGAGAGAGGCCACAGTTTTGCTTTTTTATGGTTTTAGGGGTTTTTTTTGCACAGAAGAGCAGAAAGTCTGAAAATAGAGAAACTATAGAAAAAAAATCTGAAAGCTAAATGGAGTTTTTATACCAACTTATATTTTAGATGAATCCAGGAAACATTTATTGCCCTTTCAGCTATCCTAGAGTATTCTGCCTTGGCTCCATCTGCTCTGCTAGAAGGTCCTGTGACATTTTGGCCATACCCATATGGGTGTCTTGGACACCATAGGGTATCTAGAAAAAGGTCGTTCACTATACACCTATGCTTAGGCAACTGAATCTTACCCTAACAAATAGTTCTAATTGACCCAAGGAACTTTTTTTCTTTCTCTCCACCTCCAGGTTCTTGTAAGCTATGTTTCTTCAGTCTGAACAGCAGCAGGGAAATCACTTGTCATGTTTTCATTAATGGGAACAGTTCATCACCTGGGCAGCTTGTCATTGCTCCTGTAGACTTGGAGAAACTCTGACAACATGTACCACTGAGAATCTACCAGGCATGTCTACTTATCTATTATTCACTCTCTACAGAGATTAAAATTAGGAAGAAGTTGTATCCCTCAGCTTGTATGATTCTATTTTTCAGAAAAAGTGAGCCACTCTATCTGCTTTTAGGCGTGATCTCATGGTATAGTACATAAGAGGGCTTTAGGGAGCACAGCAAAATCAGCCTGAAAACAACAGTTGGGCACCATCAGATAAACACCATCAGTAGAAAAGGCCAGTATTTAGCATGTCTACATGTCCAGACTTGTTAATTATCTAAAACAACTTTTGACAAAGTGGTTAAAATGAGGAATGTAATATGGCAACCCTGAAACCAGAGGAAATTTCCAAAGATTGCACTGTCAGCTCTTTTCATAGTCATACATAAGAAGCAGCAGATATTATGAACACAATGTACAGCACAATTATGTAGTTAATAGGTAAAAAGTTGCATTTTTTGTTCCCTATTGTGAAAACACAAAGTATGTCCGACTGACAGAAATAGCATTTAGGATCCCCCCCCATGAAGTTCCTTACTCGTCATCATGAAACATACTGCTGAGAATTCTCTACTGCTTAAGGCAGGATTTATTAGCTTTAGTGTAGCACACAGCTATATTGCTTTTGAATCAGGGATCTCTTTCTTGCAGTTTGTGTTATGCCACACAGATTTGCTTGTTTGGGAGTCATTATTACCTTTCAAGTTTTTGTATCAGCAGGTAAATTAAAATTATTTTTAAAACTAAAGTTATGATTAATAATATTAATAGTGTCACTAGTATGAATATACCAAATAAAAGGCAGCGGCTGCTGCTCTTTCAATTGATGAAATGTATAAAATGAGAAAAAGCTGCCAAAGCCTGCTTAATTGCCATGGACAACACATGCAGAATTCCTGTAGTGACACATGGACAGTCAACACATCTTTGTGAGGGGCAAAGATGCTTCAAGAGCAAAATTCCACTTACCTTATTTTTATCTGGCTAGAACGCTGTTTCAGGGTAAAGCTGACACAAGTAGTGTATCTTTCCTTTAGAAAATACAAAACTCATTTTTTTAATCTTAAGGATTTTGTTGATTTAATTGAATGTTACTGATCAGGAAGTTCGGTAACTGAAAGACTTAATCCTGCTGGAATTCTTGCCAGCTCAAATCACTTCCTGACGTCTCAGAGACAGGTACCTGGGGTTCTGGTTTTCTGCCATACAACTGACAATTTTGGCTTGAGTCATCTTCCTGGCCTGTGGGACTTACATTGCACCTCTGAAGGACTCAGTTCAGAGTTTCTTTCTTAATTCTTTAAGATTGCCAGTGGTAGCAAGGGACAAATATTGATGGCCTTAAACTAAGGGAGAGAGGGAATCTGTGAACACAGTTTTTAAATTTGTTCTTAGAACAAAATTTCTTGTCCCAAGTGATTTCACATAAAACCAGAAATCATTCATATTCTAGCTCTCATTTACACCCTTCAAATGAAAATACCAATCTAAATAAATAGAAAAGACCTTCTGTATAAAGAACTTCTTCACCACTTCTAAAAATCAAAAAACAAACTGGAAATTAGAGTCTCCTCCAAGGAAATATATTTCAAAAAATAATAAAGTTCATCACACATACTTGCTCATTGCAGAAGGTAGTTTATACTAGTAAGCAACCTGGAATCTGATCAAGACTAGTTTCTTTCCAGAAATCTGTTATGTTTTGTAAATTTTCAATTCTGATCTGAAATTATACTTTTCACTTTGTGATTCTAAACTATATTTTCATATTTTTCAAATCTCATGAGAAAAATAGAATCCTACAATGCATTATTTTATCTTCTGAGTATTGCTGTGTTTCTTTCTTATTTTACATTTTCAGAATAATTTTGTTACAAGAATCATAGAATCGTTAAGGTTGGAAGGGACCTCTGGAGATCATCCTAGAGCATGTTAGAGAGGGTTGCATCCAGGAGGGTTTTTACCAGTTCAGAATATTCATTTTTAAGACTTGACAATACTAACACTATTCTCTCACACTTTTCTGTGTATTTGACAATTTATATTTTATCTTGAGATTATACTTCAGAAATATATAAAGTCTTAAAGACATCTAAATATTCTATATATCCCTATTTAATTCTCCAGTTTAATTTTCCTGACTACAGAAAAACAGCTGTTTGTGTCTAGTCTGAATTTGGCTAGTTTCATCTCCCCAAAAGTGGATCTTGTTTGGAGCTTGGTAAGTCTTTCCTCCCCATTACTACCACATCCCTCTACTCTCAGAAACTTCTTCATTATTTCTACCAGGTGACTAAGGCTAACTCCTAACCCTTTGGGATAACCTAAAAGATTTAAATACTTTCTAAAGTAGCTAAGGAAAATTTTCCAGGCTTTAAAGCCTTTCTGTATTTCTTTGTTGAATTTTGCAAACCCATTTCAAAATTGTGGACATCAGACCTGCATGAAGTATTTAGTAATCGTCTGTCTTACTATATATAATGAAGCATCATAGTTAGCTACATCATCTTTTGTAAAACGGAAATGTATACATTTAAGGCATATATAGGCATACATACATACATGCGTATACATGACACTCAAATTACTTCCATTTTACAATGGTCTCTATCACATAAGAATGACTACATAGACTTTAAAAACATATGACCTTGAATTTGGCTATATTGTTTAAATGAGTCTATATTATGGAAGAATATAGCTCAGCCTGTACATTCTTGGTTTTGTTCATTGTTCCACCAATTTTTATGTCATTAGCAAACATTACAAGTAATTGCTTTATATATTCTCTAGATCAGTGGTAAAGATAATGAATTTAATTGGGCTAAGAACAGATTGTTGAAGGATCTAATTGGAAAACAGTATTAGAGGGAGATTTCCTGTTATAACACTTAAAAAAAAAATCCACTTAATGTAAGTATATTGATTTTCTCTAGTGCTACTTTTTTAATCAAAATGTCATGCAAGAGCAACTCAAATGGTTTGCAGAAGTCATCAATACATTTACGCTCTTAACTTGCAATCTCATCAAAAAATACTAACAAATGTGTTAAACAAGACTTACTCCCATAAAACTGTGACAGATATTAATCATACTAATTTCCTTTACTGATTACATCTCAAAAGATTATCTCCGTAATTCTATCCAGCAAGTCAAGTCAACTATTCAATCTTCATCAAGCTGACTGTATTTAAGCTTTCCTAGCACATATTAGTGCAACAGTGCTTTTGCTCAGTCCTCTGGCATTTTCCTATTGTTCCAGTCTTTGATAAATATCTAAATTATGTTCAATGATTTTAATCCACTTGGGAGCAGTTAGTCTAATCCTTAAAATTTAAAATAAGATTAAACTGCAGTTTAAAATCCTCTCCAGTTACTAATGGATTAACATGAATATAGAACCTGGATTTCAGTTCTACAAAGATTCTTTCCAAGCAGCTTCTTACCTGAAGAAAGATCCAACGATTTTAATGAAAGTTCAGCCAGCACACAAGCTAGCCTAAGAAATGCCTATTGCAAATTACCCATATAGGATTTTTCTTTCCTTCATCTTACTTTTATTTTCCTAATATTCCTAGTATTCTACTATTGATTTCCTAGTATTTTTTCTTGTTTGTTTTGGGAAATCATACATTACAAAAGCTCAACTTGTATGTAGGTACTTTTACATTTTCTAGAGGTTTTTTTCTTAGTATATTCTTGGACAAAAGAGAGACTAAAGGATTTGTTTTTACTTTTGTCCTATCTGCTAGGAAGAAACATACAGATTTTTATGTAATAAAAATCAGTGCAAATCTTAGTCCATAAACTGAAACAAGTACAAACTGAACTTTAAAAGCTTCCAAACAAACAAGCTAACCAAGACACTTTTTTAATAGCCAATTTCCCTTTTGCATACTCCCTGATTCCAACTGAGATCAGAAGTAGAATGAATCATAGAATGCCAAGGTTGGAATGGAAGGTACCTCTGCACATCAACTAGTCCAACCCTCAGCATAGCCCATACGGGGCTTGAACCTGTGATCTCGGCATTACCAGCACCATGCTCTAACCAACTGAGCTAAGCCTCCCTCAAATAAAAAGTGCTGAAATACCACAATGAAGATAACACCTATAGCCATTCCAGCATAACCTGGAACAGTAGGTACCCACAATTTTGGGAGAGGGCCTATCCTCATAAAACTGGTTCAAGACAGCTATCAACATCTAATAAACTCAAAGTTCAAATAAATGCATTTTTATTTGTCTGAGTAACAGTCTGAAACAAACCTTTTCAGGTTTGTATAATCTCTAGATTTAGAGGCTTCTTGGACTCAAGGCAATGGAAGAGAAGTGCACGATGGACAATGATCTCAGGGACCTTCTCCTGCTCTTTCATCCTTTTTTCCCTCGGACAGGCACTTGCAACTGCAGCTCAGAATGAATGACTTTCATGAGTAGACGTAGTAATGAAGTTGTTCTCCTGCCTCTTAGGGAGTGTAATTAATCTTTATTCTTCTCTAATACAGGGCACTACCCTGTCAACTATTCAGAGCTGTGAATATTTAATTGACCCATCCAAGTCTAGTTCTAAAAGCAAACCAGCAACCAACCAACCAGCACAATTTAGATAGGGCCACCCTTAAAGTTCTTCCACATTAAACAAGATTCAAGAAAAAAGTCTAGAAAAAAAAGGATAGAAAGCTGGTATAAGTGACATTCAGGTCACCATATGTTACTTCTGAGCATATGAAAACTTATTCCTGAATATCCTCCCCATTTCATTAAGAAATATCACTATTTTCCAGGAAGTTGTTCCTACTCTAATGCAGCAAGATTATAGGGTTTTTTAACGTTGGGAGGAGAAGGGGGAAAGGGAGGCCCTGTGTCAGATTGTGTTTTTTGAGATATTTAAGGCTTTTATTTATTTATTTATTAGAAATTGCTAAGTAATATGTAATTTGGCCTCGGTTCCTTAAGTAATCCTCACTAGCTTCCTACAGAAATGCTCATAAATCACAAACGGTTAAACGCATTACATACGCCCCACTCTAGCTCAGAAACTTGACTAGAGCACTTACGAAGAGAAAGAAAAGTGAGGCACATACACTGTTTTCCCAAGGGGAAACCAGGAACACAGCTGTACTACTGCACACCCTGGCCCTGCAGCATCTCTCCAGGCACAGCTTCATCCAGCAGAATGCTGCAAAATTCATCTAAATGACAAAACCCAGAAATATTGTTAGTGTGAAATAAGAAGCATTCACCGAGAAAGCTAGTTAAGAATAGTAATTTCAAGTATATTGACTCACTTGGACAAAACCTGCAGAATTCTGAAGTTTCATAAAATTGGTAGCCAGTTTTGTGAAACAGATACGTTGCCAAGTTCTCAGTACAGGAGTAAATTAATATTTAAACCACAATGGACAAGCTCATTCATTAAAGCTAAAATACCTCAGAAAATAATAAATAATGTTTAAATATACAATATAGAAACATAAGTACACAACATCATGAGCTGAACACATTCATCAAGTAATATCTGAGTTTGGAACACACAGAAAAGCACAAGTAAGAGAGCTAGTGAGTATTCAAAGAACTTCCTGTCAAATGAAAGCAAAATAAACTTGCTTTTGGGGGGTATCTCTAAATTAATGAAGTGAGGTTTTGTAATTTATTAAAGAAAAAAAAAAATCAAGTTTCTTCCCTAAAACCATCTGCCATAGAGTCAGATGCTGTGGTCATCACACACAGATTCCGTAAAAATCAAAGTACAGATGGTGGTTTATTACAAAATAACATAGGAGGCTTAGAATAGATGATACATTTGGTCATTTTTGCACATAAACTCCCTGATTAAGTATGAAAAATGTGAACATTTGTTTATCTTGGAAAAACTGCTATTACTTGTCAAGCATGACCAATTAGATATTTCTAAACTGTTATCCACATAATTAAGAAAAACAGCCATCTGTAAAGTCAGAGGTTTGCATATCTGTTTTTTGTTGCTTTGTTTTGAATTTTTTTCTAATCCACATATAAATGTAATTTCTCTAATCTGATTTATTTGTAAGACAGTTAACAGGAAAAACACAGAGAATGCTGATTGCAACAGGTTTTTTAAAATTTCCTTAATGTTTCCTTTCCTTTTTTTTTTCTCTCACCCTTTTCTCTGACAGATGTTAGCTCATAAGAGAAGAAAATAGAAGGTTTCTGATACATATTTTTATTTTTCACCCTCTACTGCACTTTAGGGATGCACACAATAAAGATAACAACAAGAATAAAAGTTTCTTTAATTTTTCAAAATTGCTTTTAATTTTTCAAAATTTCAAAATTGAGAGAAAAAGAAATGCCATTTATTTCTAAATTCTGTATGTATGTTAAGCCACAAAGCCTAGCCATGGAAATAAAACTGCAGTTAGCATTGCTTGCAAAAGTGGATGTAACAGGTGTCTGTAAGATGTGGAAAAATCAAAACACATTTAGGCATTTTTAACACAGCATTAGAAGTGAGCTTTGGAATAGTGAAGCTCTCCGTTTCACTCAGTCAGAAATTCTCTGAAGACACTTGAAAAAAAAAATCAAAGGCTGAACATTTGGCACTAGTATTACTGAACTTAAATTTGCAGGAGTAATAGGTATTGAAATGAGCAGAATGAATCTGAAACTAATTCTGAATGCTCCACACATCACCTTCTAAAACCAAAGCATCAAGATTCTTTCTGAATTAATTCACAGGACACTTTTGGTTGGCAGAAAGTAAGCTCTAAAAGAATTACCTTAGTTTTAGAAGGATGTAGTAGATTAATAGATTTAGAATCACAAAATCATAATACAGGCTGGAAGGGAGCTCCAGAGGTCAGAGACATCCCCTTGCTAAAGTCTGAATCAGATTGCTCAGGCCATGTCCAGTAAAATTTTCAGCATCTCCAAGGACAGACATTTCACAGTTTGTTGAGCATCCTGTTTCTGTGTTTGACAACTGTCTAGGCAAAAAACACCACCCCACACACTCCCAAAACAACTTAAATCTTATCTGAAGTTGCTGCATTTCAACTTACGTCCACTGCCTCTCATCTCTCCACTGTGCATGCACCTCAGGCTCTGACTCCGTCTTCTCTGTGCAGTTCCACCAGGTCACTGTAGACAACAAGATCTGCCCTTTGGTTAACTCTTCTCCAGACTGAACAAGCCCCATTCCTGCAGCCTTTCCCCACAGGCCGTGTGCTGCAGCCTCAACCACCCCAGTAGCACGTTGCTGCACACCTTCGAGGATGTTGATACCCCTCCTGTACTCAGAAGCCTGAAACTAGATGCAATGTGTCAGATGCAGACAGTGCTAAATGCCAAGTACAGAAGAGTCCCTTTGCTCGACCTGCTGGCTGCACTCCTGCTAATACAGCCCTGGCTGCTACTGGTCATCTTTGCTAAAGGGCCACACTGCTGGCTCATTCAGCTTGGTGCCCCTCCTTGGAATTCCCTCCGGGTCCTTTTCTGCCAAGCTGTTCTCTGTCCACCCAACAATGCCCATGTCCTGTAGCATGAGGTTAATCCATCCCAGACACAGGACTCTGCATATGCCTGCGTTGAACTCTGTGTGGTTCCTATCAGCTCATTTCTCCTGCCTGTGGCAATCCCTCTGAACAGCAGCCTCTGCCTTTCAACATATTGACCACAACCCCCTAATTTGGTATTGTCACCAAACTGTCATGTGTGTGCCATCTCCTCTTCCCGGTCACTTATAAAGAGATTAAACACTACGGGTCTCAATATTGACCCTTAAGGAACACTTCTGGCCACCAGCTGGATTTGCACCACTGATCACAAGCCCTTGAGACTGGTGGTCCAATCAACTTTCCACTTGCCTTCTCCTTTGCCCATCAGGTCTCTATATCACTGATTCTGAATGTGGGGATGCCATAGGAGAAAGTGCAAAGGATTTGCTCCACAACTCCCCCAGGGTCTGATGTGAGGCTGACAGCCTATAGTTCTCTGGATCTTCCTCCCTGGAGATGGGTGTGACATCTGCCTTTTTTCCAATCACTGGAAACCTTCAGATTGTTGTGAGCCTTCAAGAATGAGAGAGTGGCCTCACAGAGGCATCAGTCACTTCATCCCAGCAGATGCACCCCATTTGGTCCCATAGGCTGCAGAACATTTGCTTAACTCTCTCTCCTTTTATGTAGGTAACGAATCACTCCCATTGACCTTGCTACTAGACTCAGGGACTTCGGAGGACAAAGAACAGACTTTACCAGTGCAAACCAACACAAAAAAAGGTATTGTGCATCTCAACCTTTTCTGTATCTTTTAATATCAAGGCACCTGCCTCACTGAGCAACTAGCCCATGTTTTCCTTCACCTTTCTCTTTCTGCCAACGTACTTACAGAGGCACTAGGTGTTGCTCTTTACATCCCTCATTAGTTTCAAGGCTAGCCAAGCTTTGGCTTTCCTAACTCCATCCTTGTAAGTCCAGTGGCTCTATATTCCTCCTGGATAACCCTTTCCTGCTTTCACCTTCTGTGTACTCCCTATTTTTGTTTGAGCTCAGTCTCCTGTTACTTGTACATTTGTGATTAAAAATATAGCCATCTTTTAATCACACTATCTGAAAATATTTTCGTTATTTCCTGGACAATCTAAACTTAGTAAGATAGAATAGTCCCATTTAGCATTTTAGACTATTCAAAAGTTTTACAGGTACATCTAGAATAATAGTATCTACAGACATGCATACAACTGGATGTAACAAAGATTCTAAGCATCAGTATTCAGCATTGGAAGATGATGATCCATTGTGACCTGATTTCATAAACTCTTTAAGAGCCATCAGCTGAGAGGCAAAAAGACTGTTATTAGGAACATCAGTATAAGTGAGAGAGATAGCAAAGTAATCTATGTCTATAACAGGAAATTCTTTGCTTTGCACTGCTCTGAAGCAGTTACTTTATGCTTGAAGCAGCAGCACCTTTGGTCTTTCATTTCCTTGCACTCAGAAAAGAAGTGATAGAGGAGACCCGCTCTACAATGGAGAAACAATACCAGAGATTATGCATTGAAAAAAAGAAGTTCTCAAGAATATCACAGGTAGATGCTCAAATATTGAATATATCTGAAAATCATGTGTTATTTTCAAGTTCTTATTAATTTGCCACCTAAAATTGCTACTCAAAAGAGGGAATGTCCAATGAATGAGAGATTTTGATTTTGTCAGTCTTGTGCAGCTAACATAGAAGACTGAAAGCTACAAGTTTACCTAACATGCTTACAATACCTCCTTACAAGAGGAAAATATGGACACTATAAAGCATCAGATTATGATTTCATCATGCACTATCAAAACCAATTTAACTAGTACTGTTCCCTCCAGGGTTTTTCTTCTAAATTCATATAATTGAAGAGATGGTCTAAAATTACTGTGCTTCTTTGGCACAGCTGCGTGATGCTAAGTTTGAATAGAGATGTGCCTTTAAATATCCATCCCTGCTCAACACATAGAGGTTAGCGTTTACTACATATTAAAAGCAGTTCATTAAACAAGCTAGACTAATGGCTTGGAGTTTTTTTGGTAACTACTAGCAATACTGTCTGCAAAACAGCTGCTTGATTTAATTGGCAAACCCTAGTTCCTTTCATTTACAGGCAGAATTAGAATCTCTTTTCTTGCCAACAAGCTAAAGCTTGCACCCATTCTAAAACAGACACTATTCAATCTACCTTATAATTAATGCAGAAAAATCCCACCTCACAGCTTAGCCGATATACATTTTAAAATGCATTAATTAATGCTCTACTGACATTCCTGGCTAATGGACACAACTTTGGAAGATTTTTCTAAGTTTGATTTGCTCTTCTGCTCCTCATGCTTTTTTTGCATAAAGCACACAAAATTCAGTCCAGTCAAATGCTGAAAATGACAGGTTATATAGGGTGGATCAATCAAAGTATCAGGTAACAGAAATGTAAATAGTGACTGAGGCAATTCTATTGAATGGTGACTGACACACATGACCCACATGACACACAATTTCTTTGTGATTTTACTACTGGTCTGTCTTCTTTCTTCCCTGATCCCTGTTCTTTGCTGTTCTTATAACTCACTGTTCTTTTCATTGCTGGAATATCTTCTCTTTGTCACTGCAGACAAATGTGGTCACTATGTAAGAGATAATCTATATAGTAAAGAAAGAAGGCCTAGGTTTAAGGATGTAAACTTTTAACCTTCATTTGTGATCTTGCATGTCTGAGAGAGAGAATCATCTATCTACAGTTCTTTTATGAATATTAACTGTTGTTATCAATAACTGATGACATAGCTAATTGCAAGGAAATATTCCTTTAAAAGAAGAAAGATGGAAATACTTTTAACTTTATAAACTAATTGCCATTCCTTTAAGTATATAAACAATGTTCTTTTATGTATAAAAACAAATACATCCTGTTTTACATACGTACCTAAAATATAACATTTCTGGAGTCATTTCTGCTGTGGCTTTGACAAATAAAAAAAACTAGGATGTATGAATCGAACTGAATAGCAGCTGCTTAGTTTAAGAATATAAGAACAAAATAAGGATTTGGTGACACTTCCCCAAGCAAAACTATCCAGATCACAACAGTGTGTGGCTTCGGGACTTTGAGCCAGGTGTTGAATCTTTATACTTATCAACCCATTTACTCTTGCCACACTACCTCCATCTTAAAAACGCATATAACAATAAAACCAGGGAATATTTTTCACTCATTCTATTCACTGTTGCCACATTAGTATTTACCCCAAGATGCATATCTCTAAGCTTTTTTCTTTTTAGAAAATTTGTAGTTATTTGGAACATGTTATATTTCCAGAGGAGTGCTGAACGCTTAGGGAAGCATTACTTTCACAACTCCAAAGCAGAACTGCATGCTAATTCTTCAGCCAATTAATGTACAACTCATAAATTAAGTGTTCATAATACTTTTGTTATTTTAGTGCCTTTGAAGTGCTGTTATTGTGGTTATTCCTACATGACAGAGATCATTTTGTGCCATATTTGTGTCCTAGTCAACCACTAGAGCAAGCCCAGAATCAGTACAGAATAATCCTCACTGCTATGAAAAATTCCTCAGTCAAAAATATTCATATTAAAAATGTATTTTGTACCTAAGTGTAACCTCTAAAACTCATATCAGATACATTGTAAACGTCCTTCTTCAATTAGATTTAATTTCATGTCTTTAGCGTCCCTAATGTTTGCCATTTCTGGAATCAGTGTTTAGACCTCCTTCCAACTGATAACAGCCTCAAGCTGGGATGCTATCTACTGGGTCTAGGACGATGGGAATACAAAAGAAACTTCACATTTAAAAAGTGACAATGAAATGCAATATTTTCTTTTGAACAGAATTTACCACGTAATTGAAGAAGCAGATTTCATCTTTGGCTTCTGCTAACTTTTGTATAGTCCCCAGTCTCCTGTCTGACAGAATAGACAGCTGAATCTCCCTGCAGAGCCGGTTACAATCTGAATATGTCGAAAAGACGACCAGGGACCATTTAAATGTTTCATTTCTTTTAAACAGTGTTATACTCAAGCATACAAAGAGGCATCTCTCTGTTATTCCTTTTAACATTGCCACAGGCCTCAAACTCGCATGTATCAAGAACAGTGCTGTCTCCCTGGAGAGCTATTACATATTTCAAAATCTCCAAAGCAAGACCTAGGTCAGGAAAACAATATTTATTTTAACAAAAAATAGCAGTAGATATCAAAAGGCTTTTTTTCTCTTCTAATATTTTGGACTACTTGGGTGATGAGCTACATTTATAAATACTTTGTTGACATCAATTATTACCAGTAGATTTTATTTTGTTTTAATGCTACTCTGTGAAGTCATGTCTCTGCCCCAAGGAGTTTCAGGATCATGCATACTCGTGCAAACAATTCTCATGCTTAGGTGTAGACTATTTTCAGAGTCAATACTACTTTGTTTACAATTATTGATTAATAGATTCTAAATCAAGTGCTCTCTTCTCTTAAAAAAAAAAAAAAAAAAAAAAAAAAAGCTTAAAAATGAGTTTCCAATGTCACTGAGCTGGTGGACTACACAGCAATAGCACCTTGCACTATACACTGACATACAGTTCTGACTAAAAGCCTGGAGGGATCTATGAAAAATTACAAGGCTTTTTGTTTAAACTATAATTCTACTGGACAGCAAGGTCAGACATTGTACTTTAAAAACAGAATAAAAGAGTAGGAAAATAATTCAAATACCTTTACAAGGACATGAAATATAAAAGCTTTTATTTCCTTCTGATTCAAATAGTTTTAGTATGTACTGAGTGGCCACAAGAATTATATAATTATAACAAAAAGAAAGAAGAAAAAAATGGTTTCACCTTACCATCCAAATCTGCTGTGTCTCTGCTGATGCTTGCAACATTACTATTACAGTGCATGTAGACGTAGTTTTCTTTTATTGTGTTCCACTAATGTCTCAGTAGTTCTACTGTATTGTTTTTTAATGATATTGAAATTTATTCTAGATATCATACCGATAAATGTTCACCACATTCCACTTCACTGTAACAGTTCTATAAATAAAATCAGATCTTTAAGTAGCTTCCTCTCATCTACTTTTATATATTCACATACTATATTACTTCATCTATGCCATTCATTTTGAGTCTGGTCTTAGTCCCCTCCTCAACCTCAGGCACCTCTGAGGTCAGAGGAGGACTGCATCCAGGCATGCATAGCTGTGATCAAATTAAAATATGAGGGAACATAAGAGAATAACATTGAAAATAATAATCCTAAAGAGTTAGAAAAGAGAAACTTTTTTCCTTAGAAAAGGAACTCAATCAGCAGAGAGAAGACCAATAGAGCTTACAGTACCTGTAGTTTGCATGAAGGAAAGAGGTGACTGGAAATATCTGGAATAAAAACTACAATTCTCACATAATGTCATTTTCTATCAGCAAATAGTGTAGAACACCCTGGCAAAGTACATGTCACATCTTCCCTAATGTGGCTGATCTTCAAAAAAGGATGACAATTTATAACTTCTACCTCTTATAATTTGTTAGCTCAAGCAAAAGACATCTGAACTGTTGATTTAAGGACTCCAATTCCTCTAAGTAGTACCTTAGTGGGCCTCCATTCTGGTCCCCCATTGAAAGTTTTCTTTCAATTTACTTTTTAACATAGCAAGTTATGTGCAAAAACTGTGCTAAAAGATCATTAAGTCTACAAAGTTAAGCATTGAAAAATGAAGAAATGCTAAAATTAACACTGCCTGTGCATTTTTAATTCTCTGTACCCCTGTGTTTATGCATTATGATACAGTTTTTAATTACTTAATTACATTTTGTGTAGGACGGACAGTGCTCCAGGGATGAATTAGGGCTGCATAGTGAATGAGGCTGTCGTCTGTGGGACTTTTGCCTAAGCTGAAATTAGAGGGTGGCAACTGAATATTCATTTGATCATTCATTAGGAGTTTAGGTTTGATTCATAATTTAGCATTCAGCCAGGTTGAGTCCCAAGATATTGGTCACTGTACTGACATGAAGAATATAGCAATTAGCAATCTCTCACAGCATCTTAACAGAAAAGATTTAACATGAAAGTGAGTAACAAATGGATTAAGATGAAGAAGGGATAAACAATAGGTTGTAGAAAGATGTTAAGCAATAAGGAGCAATAACCACAATTAGATCTTTGCAGAGTTTATTTTGATGCTTTTTTTTTTTTTTTTTCTGTGGGAATTTAAAAGTACATTTGTTAGCTCTATTTTGTTCAAGCTTGCCTTAAGTGTTGTGAAGAGGGTTTTTTTCTAGGGGAGGGGAGAGGAATGAAGTAAAATAAGATTTCTTAAATAACATATTTTGCTTTCTGAAAACAAAGTTTGTACCTTAGCAAAAGAGAACAGCAATAACTCAAAGGGTAAATTCCAATTACTGTAACTTGTATTCTGAAATCAGAATCCTAACCTTTGCAAAGGTTCAGATGAAACATTTACCAGCTGAATTAATCTTGACGTTATGGGAGAACCTCAAAAAATTCAGCATATAATAGTATTTATGAACTTCATTTTGCCAAACTGGCTGAAAGTCTGGAGGCAATAGGATTGCAACACTTTCCCATTTCAAAAGCCAGTGACTGCCAATGTGGATGCATAAAAATAGATGCAGAACTTTTAAAACTCCACATTTATGTATAAGCCAACGTCAAAAGAACAAATTTCAGTTTCCCAGACTGCTAAGAAAAATGATAGTTAAAGCTGGAAATAATTTCTGTCATCTTATGAGTAAGAGGCAACAGGACATTGCAGGATCTGCCAGACTTCTGCAACTTTTACTCAACAAGAACAGGACAAATTGCTTAAGGTGATACGACAATAGTATCTCAACAGCTAAACGCTCCCTTCTTTACTCCACTGTCATAGCGTGCACAGTAAGGAAAGGTAGTGCTTGAAGTCTTGAAGTGGTAAGAATGATTTCAAAGGCATTGTAAAAAAAAAAAAAAAAGTTATTGCAGGAGTAGATGCCTTTCTAATTTCCTATTTGTAATACAGTGCAAGTCAAATTTGGGCTGCGTAAAAATTAGGAAAATAAGTTAGTTTGATACTAGTATGACATTCAGACGACTGAGAAGATCCATCTAGAATAGTGTCTGCTGCTTTGTACTGTTTTTCACTCCGCTGAATAACTTTCAGTAAATAGTGAACTTCTTGAACACATTCCTTTTCTCATAACTTTCTCATATTACATGTCAATATATCTCCTAATAGTTTAAAGCAGGTTTCTCTATTATAAGAATCAAAGATCTTAACCATTAGCAACGTGATTTTTTTCAAAAATGAAATCTCTGCTTTTTTAAAGGTTACAGTATGTTGCGAATCTGGAAAAATGAGTCATCTGAGTATTGATCTTAGAGTTTTCCCTAAAACCTACAGCAGAAAGTTCTTAGATAAATTAGACACTCAGAGCAAAGTTTGCCAGGGTCAATCATCTGAAATGGGGCCAAGCCTATGAAATGCAAACTTCTGTGGTAGAGCTATTATTTGGCAGAGGTTGTGAGGAGACTAAGGATCATTTTGATTTTCTACAGAGAGAGGAAGGTTAATGGGATATATTTTGTACAATGTATGAAGTACTGCACTCAGCTCAGATTTTTATAACGAAGTGGCAGTAACAGAAAAAAACGTTTGGGATAAATGTTAACATTACTCTCATCATATTTAGAAAAAACAAAATTATGAATATCCTTGATTAATCTCCTAATGATGTTTTTCTTTTCTCCTTGCATCACTAATGCAATGTTATTTTTAAATGCATTTATTATTGCACAGTATTTATTCCTCACTGATATCTCCTCCAAGAGTCTCCTCTCCCTGATTAGTAATTAAGGATTTTTTTTTCCCTTTATATATAGATCCCCCTTCTCTCCAAGACAAAGGTTTGACTTGAAGGAGAAAGAATGAAACTTCAAACAAAAACTGGGGAGCTGAATCCATTGCAGCTTTGTGAGATTTGTCCTGTGGACTTCTAATTAGTATAGCGCAGAACAGTTTTGCTCCTTCAAAGCCACTGCTGAAATTCATGATGAAATAGAGAGTACAGTCAGTATGTCAAAGATGGTCATTCTTCCTGTGACAGAAGAATTGGAACAGCAGGAGAAGAACATGGGTACAAAGACACAAAATAATACGTGTCTGTACTGATCAGTATGCTAGATCTGTAAAGTTGTAATGTTAATGTACTGAATCACCTTTAGAGAAACTAACAACTCTGAAGAAATGAAAAATCGGTAAAAGGCTACGATCTCAGTGCATGCAGCATACCTCTGTAACAAAACGAGTGTACATTTATCTACCCCAAATGGAAAGACAGTCTTTTCTTATTTATTTATTTTTACAACAGAGATACAATAGAAACTGATATTATGTTATTAATATAAACAAATCTGGGAAGAAAGCCCCAAATTTTTGGTTTATTGTTAATTCTAAAATTTCAGATTTTTTCTACTATGAAATTCAGGTTTCAATGCAAGAGCTTCAAGAAATGATCAAATTGAATTATTGGAAAAAGTATTTTGATAAAAGCCATATGTTTTGCTTCAATTTGATCTTTTCTTGATGCTTTTTTTCTGTAATAGAGGGAAAGAACTTCTGGAATGAGAAGTAATCTCAAACCAAAAGAATAAATTTTCATTTGAAAATTTCAGAACTGGATGCCTAATTAAGTTAACTTATTTTGCATTTTCTTCTCGAAACAAATTGACACTGAGGTACAGTTTCATGTTTGTAGCATCTGCATCTTTTCTGACAGAAAACTAGGTATGTGTATCTCTCAATTACGAACATTATATTATTTTTTTCTCCAGTGAGTTCTGAAACTGCTACCACATCAAGATGAAATTTTGCTTCTTGAAATTAGTCTGTAAGTATTTCACTCTTACAAACTATTAGCTGGACTAAATATGAAGTCTGCAGAAAACAGACGACAAAATGAACAAGAGACAAGTGTCGCCAACGGCAGAAAATGGAGGAATGCAGCTCCTTCATCTGGTACACACTGCACATGTTGAACACATTGACATTGTCATTCCTGTTTCAAAATCAATAGCTATATACCTGTATCACCAAGGACATGTACTGGATGCTCCCTCCCTCCCCATATTAGACCTCATCAAGCTGCTTATGGCTGCAAAGATACCAATCAGCCTCCAAGAGGGAAATTCACTGCGTGCTTGTAATAGCTTCACGGGCTTAGTCTGCCAATCAATACAGACATTTTGCCGTGCTTTTCCCTGGAGTCTGTCAATTTATGCTGAGACATGGATGAAGTTCACTGACCAAGTCCACGAAGGGAAGCAGGGTCGTTTTGTTAAAATAATGCTTTTTAGAGGCACTTTTACTTTGGCAAATAACTTCTTTAATGACCCACTAACATCAACAAACTGGTGTTTCAGTTAACTCAAAAGTCATCCACCTCTTTCGGATCAAAGTCTGACTAAAGTTTTGTACAAAAAGGCCTGCTTATTAAGTTCATATACCATCTTTAGAGTCTCTGCTGTCTAAAGCTCTGGGAGCAGAATTAAAATTGATTCTCACTATTAAAAATCAATAATAATAAAATCAAATCAAGTCTTACATTTTATTTTTCCCTTTTGTTTTATTCAAGTTGGGAATTTCTCTTATATTAATAAAAAAGAAAAAAGTTTTCAACAGTCCTATTTCTTCTATTAAAAATAGAAGCATACAAAAGTAAAAACCAAAATGTTGCATTCTTTAAGGCATATTTAAATTACTAACTTTGTAAGTGGAAAAAAAAAATCAGACTTGGCAAACATGAACTAAGGACCAAGCATATTTTAGTAACTGGACAGCCTTATGTTGCATTAATTTTATATTCTGACAAATCAGATGATAAATGCATTCTGTCACTACAGAGCTTGATAGCACTTATGTAGAGGGAGTAGGAAGCATTCCCAAAGCACAGTATATCATTCACTCATTTATCAAAGCCTACTGCTTAATGGTCACTTCATGTGGCTAGTATTAGAAAATTAGGTTCAGGGAATTTTCATACCTTCTTTTTTGAGTGATCCAGGTTTGTTACCATCCCTTCTATAAAGTAGTGGCTAGCAGTACTACCACAGGTTATGGACAGTAGATCAGATCAAGACCCAATCACCCCTAAAAAGAAAAGATCCTGGTTTTGTATTAATTCCCTTTTTGAAGGCAGAAAAAGGCAATAAATTACAGTGAAAATATGACTACATCCAGAGTACTTATTAAGTGAATATTTTTCAATCTCATTGCCATCTGTCAGCTGACAATGATCAATTGTGTGTAGGCTGTGATTAGAAATAATCACTATTTTCAAAATACAAATAAAAAACATCAGCAACATAGGATGGCAATAATACAGGTGTACTGCAGGTCGGTGCTCTTCAATGTTCCTGAAAAGCAAAATTGAGTTATACTAAGAGTGTGGTATCACCTACAGGCTCTGTTTCCTCAGAAATTTGTTTTTCTCCTTGTCTTTTAGAGACAGACGATGTATTTTTTTCAATTGACTAAAGAACAAGCAGGATCTATTGTTTGTCATAAAGCACATCCATAGCAATGAGAAAGCTCAAGTGAACCTATTTTTCTTTTTTAGTGATGCAAAAGAATGTGTTACAAGAGCACCTGTTAGATGCATTGACTATCCAGTCAGCATCTATTTTCAAAACTATTTTTATGGCAATAGAAATCACAAATACTCTCCTTGTTAATGTTGCATGTCAAGAGTAAAGATGAGGAAGGCAAATAGTTTTGCTAAAAACAACCAAAAATAAGTAACTTCCAATCTTTGAACATTTGTAGAGAACTGGAAGTGCAGTACTCGGAAGACTTTGTCCAAAAATCTCACTAACGTAAGTAGAAGACGAAAGTAGCGATGGACTTTAAGACACGATATACTGCATTACTATGTGCATTGCTCTCCTAATGGCAACTGAAGTCAACTAAAGAGACTACAGTTCTCACTGAGAGTGTGGAAAACTATTTTAGAAGTTTCACCTTTCTGATACAACTTGCAACATAGCTGCAATTTGCTATACAACAGCTGGAGAGGAGAAAGAAAAATGTTCCGTATGAATGAGGGCAGTAACTAAAAAAACTCACACCTTACTGATAAGTTGAGGGATACGTAGAAAAAACCCACCAAGCCCCTGTACTTTCATTCTACCATTCTGAAGAATGTATGCTAGTATTTAGAACTATTATCTGTCATGGGATTTTAGAATTTAATGTCTATTACTGAATTTATATGAGAATAGTAATCAGAGTATAATATAGGGGAGCATATGCTACACACTGTCCTATATATTTCACTAACCATGCACCTTTTTATTCCTTCATTTCCTAAAACACTAGTGCTACAATTTGAACTGCAGGTGTAATCATCTTCAAAGTCACAAATTTCATTTCTTTTTGTCTCCTTTGGTCCTTTTGTCTGTATGGTCTATTTTCTTGATTTTAAATGACACATTTGGCACTGCTTACTGTGGTATATACATCTAGGCATTTTTGTAATAAATTCAGTATTTTATACCCTTTAGACAAGCAGCACAAATATGCAGTGGCAGCTAAACATGCAATGTTGATGTTTTTCTTACCTAAACTGTTTCCTAGGGAGCATACAACACACAATTATTCCATATAATTGAACACTTGCATTTTACACATTGCTAAAAAAAATGAACTGAGACTATATCCTGAACCCTCAAGGGCCAAAATTAAATTCTGTGAGGATTTCTTCAGCCAAGCATATTAAAGTATGTCAAGCATGTTCCACCTCCCCTCAGCTCTTCCAAAATTCTTCCTCCCTTTGCCCCTTTTGCTTCTCAGCTCCATCACTGCTCCTGCAATTGTTCTTGTCCTTCCACCCTGGACAACTCCATTGCTAGAGCAGCAGACTGACTTCTGGTGGTCAAGAAAGAGGATTCAACTCTTCCATAAGTCAGAACACACTCTGAACTACACATTATGATCTGCAGCCCTTATGATGCCACCTTCAACAACCAGATTAGTATAACTGTGCCTGGGAAAAAGCAGTAAAATTCAAATAATCAGTATTCCTTTTTTTGAGATACAGAATGAACCCTGCAAAGATGAACCATAGAATCAGACAGGCGACATTGATTATTTGTAAACTGGGAGATCTACAATCATTACCCCAGTCACATACCTGTGCAATCTTCCTTTCCAACTACACACCTATTATAGTTCCCAGGGTGCGCAGCCAATCAGACTAGAATAGCTACACGCCATACTGTTCACCAGTGCATATGTATTGAGCTTTACTTTGCCTTCCGCAAGTTCTTGAATTTTCCCGTATATTCAACTGTTCTCCCAACCACAGAGAGCTTTCATGCTTGAGGCTCTGTTGCCATAGAGAGCCTTTCTAATTTTTAAACCCTTTGTCAAATGAAGTCTTGACAGGTGATGGAGTATATCAGAACCATTACATGCCCTTAGACAGCATTGATCAGACATAATACGACATTCTGTTGCAATGTGAAAAATTGCAAGAAAGTGAAAATTTCTGTTGTCCAGCTACTTTGTAAAGGTTTCAATCTTTACAGCCCAAATTTAATTTGCTTAAAAATACACAAAGTTCAACTAATTGTTCAGCAATCAGTCTAAATTTGCACTACTGGCTCTGGGGAGTACAAGACAGACTTTCAAAAATGTTAAGCTATTGCATTTAACAATAGCTGATTTATAACAATTCGCAGCAGAAATGTACTGAATTCCTGTAATCTATACTCTGTACTACAGGATGAAATGACCATGGTTTACAAATTCTACCATGTCTATAGCTGAGAATGGAGACATGTTTCCTTGTTACTATCAACTAAACTTTTACTACCTATATTCTTAAAAACAGTTTTCTAGTTCTTCAAAAGACACCCCCACTGTAAAACACGTACCTTTTAATCTACAGTTTTGAATTTTTCCTTAATGAATATCTGCAAGAACACATAAGAATCAAAAAGCTTATTCTTATCTAAAAAAAATTGAGATTCCATGATTAAATATGATCCAAAAATCGGATATGGATTTTTGCAGGATCTCTAAGTACTACAAAAATTTGGTCAAATTTCTACTATTTTATCATATCATAAAACATCAAGTTTATCATCAAAGTTTGAGAGGCAACTTCTTTAAAGCAGCTATGTAAAGAAATGCCAAGATAATCAAATATTCTTTCTATCACTGCAATATTTATCTAGCAAATAGACAATCATGAGATCTCTTTTCTCTTTTTCCATTAAAATATATCATGCATACATTGCACTAGGCTGTTGACAGCTAATATATTAGCTATGGTTAATACTTTACAATGTTTTTAGAAAGTAATACTCTATCGAGCTATTTTCTCTCACTTTTTTCATCCATTTTCTTAGAAACGCGCAATCAATTTCAAATGTTGAACAGTGTGCTTTAGGGGTTCTTTGAATGTAGCTTCTATGGAACAGATCTTAGTCTGGACCAGTGATGCTAAAAGGGAACATAATCAAATCAGAAAGGAAGCTGATGGCATTTACATCCCGCTTACACCAGGACTATCCTGACAACTGGTAGGAATTTGATAAAACTGGTAAACACGTAAGCAATTATTTGGAAGCTGGCACTTTCTGCTCATGCTCTTGGTGTGGCTTCTAATGTACATAAATGCAAGAACCCTTGTGTACAAAGTTTGAATACAAGCCCATCACATGACACCTATACCCAGAGAAGCATAAAACCTTTGAGTAAATATAACATAGAATTGGAAGACAGGTGCATTTATGAAAATAAAAAGGGTAGTTTAGTTTAATCAACAAAAAGCATAGACAGAGAAAAAAACAAATACACGCACAAGTGAGAGGAAAAAGCAGGACAGAGCAAACAGTAACTGTTTCAGGACACAAAGCTTCAGAGCACAGGGATCTTAACTTCCTTCCCGCAGCTTGCCTGCTAAAAACACAAAATAACCCTGCTGCAGATCACATCTCCTTGACCTAAAACAAGCCCAACTTTTCCTAGACCCTAAACATTGGAAAAACGGAAGCTGTGCAGCACAAACTTTGCTTTTTACAAATCTCTACACATGAGTTATTATATATTTGTCAACCCAAAATAGCCTTTGTGTGCCACATCTAGGTACAGAGGCTAGATTTGCGCAAGGTAGCTGTCTCCACAAAGTGTTCTGTTGATACATTTGCTGTCCTCTGAGAAAGGGCTGTTTCAGCTTCTTTTACTGACACATGAGCAATAGGTCAAGGGGCACTACTTGGTTTCTCACTCTAAAAGCCAGTAATGCACGGTCTATGTCTTCAGCGGCTGAAACCGCGGCTGCAGAAGACTGCTAACTGCCCGCTGCTCTCGTGGCACTGAAGCTGCGAATGGGGAGAAAGACATAGATAAAGAACAGGTAAGCTACAACGTGAGCCAATGACCTGGAATATTTAATGAGAAAGTGTTTGAAGGACAGAAAACTCAGACAAATTGAGAGAGATGGAATTTCATTCTACTGCAGAAAATACGCACGTTTGAAGAGAGTACAAAAGAAAAGATAAAATGTGCACAATTGCTTGATTGGTTTTGAGTTGTTATAGCTGAAGCAATAGACAGGAAACAGTTTAGCAACAAAAGCAGAGAACTAAAACAAGAGTTCATGGGATTTTATCCCCACTGACACTATCATTCCACTCTGACCTTTGGCAAGCCACTTTATTTCTGTATATCCCTGAAAGAGGGTTACTTTTAGGGCTAAAGAATTGCTGTGGTGTATTTTGGAAAGCATTGTGAACCTACATTGATTTTAAAACAGAAAAATATATTGAAGAAAACACTTCTAGGGTTCAGAAACAAACAAATTTTTAAATCATCTGTCATATTTTGTCTTTGATAAAAATATTTTTTTCTACACTACGTATCTGAAAAAAAGCCTTTTGCTCTGTTAATACACTCCATATTTTTAAGAATTCTTCCCTCCTTTCTTTTAGTTCTACTTATACTGCATCCAATAGCTAGACAATTAAATTAATTCTATCAGTAAAAAGCAAAATATAATTCTAGCTCTGTTTGAGTACCCCTGCAAAAGCTTAAATGCTTAACTGCAGCTCTTCTGAACTACCTGACAGTAAGTCCCTTTTCGGTGATCCTGCAACAACTAAATTACTTCATCCTTTCTCTTTAATTTTTTTTTTTTTTTTTTTTTTTTTTTGCTTTAAAACAAAATTCTTCATCTTTTTTTTTTTTGTTAAGTATTACATGGAACACATCTCAACAGTTCTTTTCTCATTAATGGAGTTAAGCACATTTCTCGCTTGTTCAAATAACAATGGCTTCAAAATGACCCACAAGCCTCATCTGGCCCATAAACCAATAAAATATTGCCTAGGATTGCTTAAATTCATGGTTCGTTTCCTTAAAGTCCTCTTTATAAAAATCAGTCAGCTCTGTCAGTGAAATCATTTCAATGTAATAACATGTAGCAATAGCAGCACAACCTTTTTCATAAGTGCTGTCTCTGTATATGCCCATAATCTCAGTGAAAAAAAGGGATTTTCACCCTTGTTCAGCCTGCACCACTTTTTCCTTTGTTCCCCAAGCATTCTCAGAGTTTTTTTGTTATGATATTTCCATGTATTTCCTCTGGCAATACAGACCTCGACTGCCCTGGGCTTTACTTTGCTACACATAACCACCACGCTGGAAAAGGGAATACAATACTCTAAAAACAGGCAATTTTTAAATGATGATCTCCTTTGCTCATCTGCTGGAAGTACAGCTTTTTTGCTCAGCTTTATAGCTGCGTTACAGGCCTGTGGTGTTAAGGAACTTTTTTATTGATTTTTTTTCCTAAAAAATCATAATTTTAATATTATTTGTAAAGAGTAGAAGAAAGGTAGTGAGCATACACACAGACTTAGGCTATAAGCCTATCTATCTACCTGATCATTGTCTTCCTTACACAGGTAAATATAACACGTAGGCATCTAGAGCGATCGCAGACTTGCAGCTCTCTAAAACAGTTACTTCCTGATTTCTTGTGTAAATTCTTTAGTAAGTGCTCATACAATTACAGAGTTTTTTTTTTTTTTTTAACTCTTTTACCAAGTGCAGTACATTCTAAGCAGTCTAATCATGTATTTGCGTTGCTCGTGCAATTCAAACTAATTAGATTGCAACTAGATTAATCTCTTTCATACTTGCCAAACTCAATAATTGTTCTTGCAACAATCAATACACATTTAATTAATAGAAAAATAATTGGCTTATTAAAGTTACTTTCTAGTATTTTGCTGAGTGTCTTCATTGAATTTTCATTTTTCATCTCCTGCAGTAGGTTTAAATTTGGAGATGAGGAATCTAAAACCCTGAGCCATTTTGCAGGTTTTGAAATCAGCGAGACTTTTGCATATGCAAGGCATTAAACAGCAGGCCAGGATATAGAATATTTGATCACAATCTTCAGATGTATATCAGTCCATCTCTCCTTCCCTAATAGTTCTGAAGTCACTGTTACACCTAAGCCTAATTTGGGAGAAATTTTAGTTCTCAAAAGATCACAATTTCTACAAATTTGGAATACCAAATTTATTTTTGCTGACTTCTCCATCAAAGATGATGAGCTACAAAGAGGAGCTATGAATTTTTCCATAAGAGGAAATTTCATTTGGAATTCACAGCATACTAAACGCTGAGTTCTGTCATGAGGTAAAAAATTCCCAGGAACTTATGTCTCATTAGTTTAGTTGCCTATGGAAGCCTTTTTAATATGGATGCAACCTAATATCACGATACTCTGATTTTTTGTAATGGTAAACAGCAAACTCAGACTAACATTACCGATCTAGTTGGATTCTGCAGAATGTTTAATATTAGCCATATGATTTTTACAATTGAAATCATATACATTACATTAGCAGTAGGTGAGCTCCTGTAGGAGGACGCTTGGAGGGAACCCTACAGGTCTCAGGCATACCAGCAGTCAGAGGTAACGATGCAATGTTATTAAAACATTCAAATTTAACCTTGATGTATTTGCAGTGTGGTCATACATACTCACCTTTTTCTATGAGGGGAGCAGCTGAGGACAGAAATCAGGAAAATGTATACGGTTCAGGATCTTTCCTTGGACTGATTTCTGGAGCTTATCGGTTTATCCTTAATAGGTGCATCCTGGGCACCAGGAGAAGCTACCAATTCTCACAGGAATGGGCTCACAATCACTTCTGAAAGGAATGGGGTCACAATCATTTCTTAACACTGAAAATGCAAAAGAAACGTGTTACAAATTAAAATAATATTATAATTCAATATTCCAGCTTCATTAGTATCACTTTTTTCAAAGTTTGCATGGATTTTGAAATCAATAATGTTTTATCCTCAGGTTATTATCTTAAAATTTTAAGTATTTTAGCAACATTTCTCAAACTTGCACTTTTTCAGTTAAGTTTTACCTAATATGAAGTCTAGATGTTTCACTAAATAATTAATAGACAATTCCAATTCTAAAGATATTTGATATTACAAATCAATAACATAGAGTTACTATGGTAGCTTGACAAAGTTTATCTTCCTCCATTGCAAGACATAAGCCTTGAAAGGATATACTAATTTTAAAATGTACATAAAAGGTAATTTCAGTATTTCTTGGTACTTAAGTCATTCAAAGAACAAACTCCAATGAAAGTGTATTTAAAAGTTTTACTCAAGATATAAATCATTTTTCAGCCTTATTTCACTGTTTTTCAGCAAAAGTTTTCCAAAATAAATAAGTTTGGTAAAACTCTTTCTTTTTTATATATGTGTATATATATATATATATATATATATATATATCTTTTTGTTCTAGCTTAGAGTGAAATTACTAAGTGAATATCATTTCAGAAAGAGATTCTTCAATCAGTTCTATCAATTCAGACATTTTGAAAACTGGATTGTTTCAAGGTTATTTTATTAATTTCAATAAAAATGGAACTGTAGTAGGCTTATGGGAAGTCAGGTTGAATGATACAGGTGTTCTAATTGCTTGGGGAAAATGGAGCTAGTCTTTGGTATTTTATTTGTTCTGCCAAGTTTTAAAATTGCACCGTTCCTCACAGGAAAGGCATATGCTTGATGTTTCCAAGGGATGAGATGACTTGGATCAAATGACTGTTAAGGAGCACACCACCACATCAGACCACATGATGGGAAAACATGAATTTCAGAGGTGTGAGATTAGGATGTACTTAGTGCAGGATAAAACATCTTATAAAAGAAAAGATCAGGAAAGAGTCTGCAGAAAGGAAGAAGAGTTGCATTAAATAAAGGTCCCTCAGACAAAGTGCACATTTTCCAGCTGCTATGAAACACTTTTGATCTCTGCTCTGGGATCCCATGGACCAAACACAGTTAATCAGTTTTTCAACTACTTCTACCAGCATGGAGTATTTTGGTGGTAGAAGACAGACTGCAAACAGCAGAAAGTGTCTTTTGATCTAAAGGTATTTTGAACCATTTAGCTAGGCAATAACTTTGATTGCATGTATATTACCATATGTATTCTTTAACTCTTGTTAAAATCAGTTTCTGCATTTCCTCTGCCTACACAGAGGAACTTTCCTATGCAATTCTTAAATGGCCTAAAATAAAATTAACTTACCTCCAGAAGCTACAGTGTATCTGTGTTTTCAAATGGGAGATGAATTCTGTGGTGATACTCTCCATCACGGATGATTCAGTTTTGATAACACAGTGATTTATCTGTTCAGCTTTCTTCTTTTGAAAAAGAGTTTAAAAATGAAAGTCAGGCTGTTGATAGAATCAATTCTTGCTGGTTGCTAGGCTTCAGCTAGCAAAAATCCAATAGTCAGCACTGATCCATAAAGGCCAAGGCAAGTGGGCCAACCATAACCACTAGAGGTAAAACTCATGGAAAGTTAGGTTTGCAGTTCACTCAAAACAAGAGAAGCTTAATTGCACATATGTAATGTATTTTAACTGACACTGCAGGTGGTAGTTGCTATGAGGTACTAGAAAGAGCTTATTTTCCCTATTAACATTATTTAGAATATCTAGAATTCATTGCTTTTCAATATAAGTTGTTTGTAATTAAGACAATATTTTCTATGAATGGAGCTTTGAGGGCCTCAGTATTTTTGTGTTTTTATATTCTGTTTTTACTTTCTTAGATAAACATGTATTATCTGAGACTTGAATATACCTAAGATTTACTTAGAGCACTTTATCTTTCTTTTCATAATGGCAAGTGTAGTTTTACAAACATTCCTTAATTAACAAATGGGTTAATGATTAATGAATAGGTTAACTGCCTGTATTATCATCAGCCCTCAGGTAAAGCAGTTCAATCACTGTATTCATATTACTAAATAATTATAGACAGTTTATTTTCTAGTCACTAACAGAGTAAATGTTATGAAGTAATGTAAGCCTCTCAAAACTCACCAATGAGCCAGTGACTATGCTTTGAATTAATGAAACTTGTTTCTATTTTTCCAGTGTGCTTGGTTTTACTCTTCCTCTAGTCTGTTTCTTCCTATTTCTTACACTGCTTATATTCAGTATTATTCAACAGCAACACGGGCATGGACCATCTTACTTTCTTCATACTTCACAATTTTATTCGGACATCTGAAAAAGGCTTTTAAATGTATTCAGTCGCTTGGTTGTAGCAAGAATATTTTACTAATAAAACCAATCTTCAGATGTTCAGCTTTAAATATTAGGGCTGTCCTCTGCGGTCTACATTCTTCTACATGCAGTGAAGTTTAGAGAGCCTTTGAAGAAGCTCAGGTAGACATATTTTGACACTACCCTGCATTTATTTAGATTCATTGAGTCCCGTCCTTAACAACTATATAAATATTTTTTTAAGAAACTCAGATAAATTCCTGTTCTGAAGGCAGAGAATGCAAAGCACAAAAAATCCCTTCTGGTCTGTCTCAGGACAGATGTTACAACTTGGGGACTGTGACAGTGCCAGCGCTCAAAACAACTATGACATTAAATAATGCCACTACATAAATATATTAGATCATTTATTCCATGCTTTATTTCCAGGCCTTTTTATTAGTGTATAAGGCCCCAGTATCTCATAGATCAAAAAGTATGAAGCACTTGTATGATAAGAACAGCACTGCTGTTTAACTTTAGACATTATTAAATGATGGCCCTTCTGTAAATTGAGTGTGATGGTAAAGGCAGGGATTGGATTCTTTTCTGGTGAATAGTTCTTATTAACTTAAGTATTGATTCTACACCAACTCAGGATATGACCAAATGCTTTTAAAATAATGCATTACAGTTTAACCGTCAAAATGTATTCTTTTAAACACAGAAACATTTCATTTTGAACAGATGGACAAAGCTTTTTCTTTCATGTGGAACAAAAGAAAAACTTCAATTAAAACATTCAGAACTGCAGGCACCAAGAAAGAGAGGCTTAAAGCTCTTTAGTATAGTTTTATCTCAAAAGGCATTCATTCTCCAGCAGCTCAGTTCTCACTTGTATTCCAGAGACAAATTGTCTCACCTTGGTTTCAATAGAATTGCACCTTTTTAATTCGCATAGGCACAATGATTATTTCCTCCTACCAGCTAACAATTTTAAAATGAATAACCCAATCACCAAGCATTATAGTGCAACTTGGTCTGTGGGCTACCTAGCATTTAACCTGAAAACCAACAGACAAAAAGCACACCATAAAAAATGCGAGGTGGCATAGGCACAAATCTGCAGTCATGCATAGATTAAAACCAAAACAGAAGTTAAACTTTTGCCTTTCCTTACCACAGGGATAGGAGAAACAAATGATGCATGTCTTGGATGTCTTTTCATGTATTTTGATTTCTTTAAATCTCTGCAGGTAGATAAATACCTTTAAAAATCCAATTTGTGCCAATATTTGCACAGGTATAAGCATCTACAGCAAATCCTGGCATGTTAGGGGCACTAGAAAAATGTAGCTAATCTAAGAATTAAGATCTTTAACTAACCTAAGAAGCAGGAAAAATATTGCCTAGAAAGACCCCCAAATTGGTACCTCCTGGTGGTAAGAATTAACAAATGATTTGTTGCTCCCCAAAATACGCACCAGTAAATCTACAGTATTTCTCAGTTCAGCAATGGGAACACAAGAGGAGAAAGGTTGTAAGGGATGGTGGATTGTATACGCATGACCTAATGCTAGCTACTACAGCAATATGTTCAATAGCCTCTGAGCCAGGCTTATTATCATTTTGCTCAGTGCTATGCTAATACAATCAAACAGAATTATTTGGGTTCAGAAGCCAGCTCACATCAATCTGCAATGCATTGTATAAACATATTCTTTGTTCCCTGAAGTCCAATTAAGCCACCCAAGCTACTACAAAAGAACATGGAAGTTGAAATGGGAATGCTGGTATTAAGCACTCTATTCTCCAAACGTAAGTTATTTTAAAAGTGTGATTTTTCTCTCTTTCTCTGTCAAGAATTATCTTTAAAAAGCTGGACAGAGCAAAGAGGCAGAGGGGGCTGTATGAATATTAGAGTGCTTTCAAGGTGTTGACAGTATCCTTACAGAAAAGGAAATTAAATTAATTCTTTGCTGTCAAGGAAATATCTACTAAAAGGTGAGATTCATCAGAAAAAAGAGAAACTTTTCATTTGTTGGCATTTTAACAAATTACAATTTCAAGTCTATTAATTAAAACATTACAGTGGAAAAACAAAATAGCTCTCATAGGAATAACCACATTTCATTATTTATGTAAAACCAGCACTTTACAAATATTGGATTGCAGTGATACATCCCCATATGTCAAGGTTTTTATCCATCTGAATAGTCACTAATTATTACTAGAATTAGTTGTGATCTATTTTGATCCTAACAAGAAACAAGTCAATACATAAAAAAGAAAAAGTCCAGTAGGATTTATTTGCCACAGTGGCTGCAGTTTTCAGCTTTAAATCATAGTATCAACTACAAAGAGGAAATTTCTTCAACAGGAAGTGCTGAGGCCTGCTCTAGTTAAAAGCTTAGTTTCTGAGTTGGTTTCCTCTTCTGTTTACCAAACGTTTGCCAGAGTCAATGATGAAGCAACATTTCTAGTGACTATCATTTGGTTTCTACAAGCTGTCTTTACCGAACTGAACATAGGTCTGGATTTGCTACCAAAACGTGTCCCAGAGTATGAAAAGGAATTACTTGAACTCTCACTGTTACCAAAGAATAGATTCAAGAATCTCCAAAGCACCACTTGAAATTCAGAGTTCCCAGGTACCTCACTCCTGTGTCAGCAAATGCTCAGAAACACTCAAGTCTGAACACCTTTGCACTCACTCTGCACGCAGCAAGGCATTTAGGGCCAGGCTCTATATATGCTTCTGCTGGTGCCATCTGCAGTGCCTGAGCCAGCAGGTGCTCCCATTTGAAACAACATCCCCATTTAGGCAAGAGCTAGAGCAGCATCTCACCTGGGATTAAATCACTTCTCTGTCCAAGGAGATTCAGATTTTTAGATTCAGATCCCCTTCCATCTGTTTTATGAAGCAACTCTCTCTTATGGAATATATATACAGTAATGGGATGACATAGATTGAATAGGACGTTTTAGCTATACCAGAGAAGTAGCTATCAGTATGTTGGGTGGTTATATTCACTTTCTTTCAGTGAAAAAATTAGGAGCAGTCCATATAGTCAGAGAGGCATTTAGGACATAAATCAAACTCCTTGCGTGTAGCTGTAGTAAAACAGCCTGGCTTCCTAAGCTATACAGTCTTAGCTCAAGCATCTCTAACCACAAACTGAACTGTAAGATGTAATGGATATACACCTTAAGCGTAGAAACAGTTTATATTGGAGTGCTGCAATAGTAGTAGCTAGATACCTACCGGTGTGTGCTGAGCTGTTCAGTCCTGGTATCTCTACAAAATAGCTGAAATGTGTTTTTCCTTTAATAATTTTCATAATATGCACATATATCATACTGCACATAAATATGAAGTGCACAGTGGCCACTACAGAAACAAGATCATCAAAGATGGAAAATAAACCACATACTACAGATAAAACAAAAAGAACATGCAAAATATTTGTCATTTTCTGATTTCTACTTCAACTGCTTTATAGGTAAACTCCAAGGTTGCAGTAATTGATCCTTTCAGAACAGTTTGGATAACCATGAACAGTTTCTCAATTGACACTTGAGTGTCAGAATCTTTTTCAAATGTATAGTAATTTACACTCTGATTCTATGAGTATTTACTGCCTGATTCCAAGGCTGAGAACTTTTTAGTCATTGGAGAAAACTCAGAATTTCGCTGTCCACTACTCAGATTCCACTATCTTCCCATCAGTTGAGGGGAAAGAAAAATCCTCTTAGAATTTTGTAGTAGCATTAATTATTGATTCCTTTGCAGACAACAGCAGAAAAGGGGGTTTCTTTTTACTCCTCTTTTTCATTTTCATCCTTTGCAATTAAAGCATGTGCTTATCTAGATCCAAACTGCTTCCCAACTGTCAGGAAATTCAGGGAACACTTCCAAATTCTGCTCAGCTTCCTTAATTAAAATTGTTAAACCAAGATGAGCATCCCTATGGGAAACAGACGTGGATTTATTCAAGGTTAACATTCTTTTAACCTCCCTCTGAGCCAGACATGTTGGCCTCTACAGTTTGAGTGAGGTCTTACTAGCATTGATGGATTACTCCAGCAAAATCCCTTCTAGTTAAAAGCATCTGAAAGACACCCAAGGGGAGAAATAGCATTAAAATAGAGATTTATTTATTTATTGCCAAGTAGGGACTGCCTCAGACAGAAGTAAATCAAAGATATTTCAGAGGTTCTTACAAAAAAGGAAAAGACACAGAATGGTAAATTTTCCATGGCACTTGAATCAAGAAAAAATGTTAGTTTGAAGGAGAAAATCATGACAGGTTACTTATAGGTGATCATCGCTTCAGGATGCCTGCAGAAGAATAAAAAAAGCTAAGATGTATGTGAATCTGTAATAGCCACTATTCTACATCGAGTATATTTAGGCTCTATTCAAGAAACTCCTTAAATACACATGCTTTACTTAAATCAGTGATTATGTACTTGTGACAAAGATCACAGTCAAATACAAATCATTCCAAACACTTTGGAATGAAAAACTAAATCAAAATAAAACCCTCTTATTTGCTAACAGATACAATAATTGCCATAGTTGTTAGGCATTTGAGGCTTAATGAAAATGGTGATAACTTGACACAATCCGAATTTTAATAGCAGGCTCTTAGAGAACTATAAGTGTAACATTATTCAGATATTGCAACAAAATATAGCATAATTGGTGGGTTTCAACTAGGCAAACTCGTACTCCTCGGGAAGACTTTAGTATGCTACATCAGCTCCCTGTGAAGTCATTGAAATCTTGCCATTGATTTCAGTAGAAGATGAAATGGATCCATCTATGATAGCTTTGACCTTTTTTAAGGTTGGGAGCCAGTATTGCACTAGAATAATCCACAGCCAAAGAATATCTATAAATCACTTTTTTTCTAAATGCAACCATCCACTAGAAGGTAATAATCTTGCATGAAAATGCAAATGAAAACCCTCTCCCCTCAGAGTTAATAGTAAAAATTCCCTCCTGCAACAGGACTGGAAAAACTTAAGACAGAAATCAAAGTCATTGGTCTCCTATAGCTTACAAAGACAGTGAGGGTAGCATGCTAAATGTCTGCCAGGATCTGCAGCTAGTGTCATATGACTAACATCATATCCCCTTGCCTGTGGTTCAATGAGCAGGTCAGTGGATGAATCAGGGATTCAGCCTGGATTCTATAACAAATCAGCTTATCAGCTGTCACAGCTTTTGCAGATAGGACTGTTAAGCCTCAGACTAAGCATAACAATTTCAAAACATTAGAGTTTTCTTTCAGATGGAGAGCTCAGTTTTCAGTTGTTCTATACATACATAAATATTTCTTCTTCAGTAGAAGAGGGCTGATTTTTAGAGAAGTCAATAAAGTTGCACTAGTAGATAATCAGTCCAGGACACTTCTCAAAAAGCTTAGTAAAGTGCCTCATTTTTGCAAGCTGATTTAAGTGAAAAAAATCTCAATAAAATTAACAACTTTAAAGCTCAACTCGATAAACACATACCGATGCTGATATCAGCATTAAGGCCTGCAGATATGTGAGGTACACAGCAGAGTCAGCATACCTGACTGACTGCACACAGTGTACCGAATGCCACTGTATATTTTATTTCCTCATAGACTATGGCTGGGCAGAAGCTGCTTTTCACTGGGTCACTAAGTACTCCTTGGACATACACAGCCATTGCTACTTCCTCTAAGGACACTTGAGCGTGCGCTCCCATGTGCTACAACTCCAAAGGAGTGGAAAGCGGAAAGGAGGAAGAACGGCAATGAGAAAACCGAAAGGTGTCTGAAGATGAAACAGAGGCTGGGAGTCCTATAGGAACCTGTCCTCACAGAACATGAAAATAAACTCCAGAAGGGATTGAAAAAGACAGCATGGAATAAACTGTGATCCAGAAAGTTTTTGAAAGACTGTATGAGAATACACCTGAAACTCCAGACCCACTTGGCAAATCAGTATTGCTATAATGAGCTTTACTTACAACCATTTTTTTTTAGCACTGTAAATTGTCTGTGTAAAATGCTACCTTATTCTACTTTGTTCAATAGTCCTAGCTTTTCTGAATCTTTGTGGTCATTCTTAAAGCATGCTTGCTTTATGAAAAAAATGTTAGTACTATTTTTCCCACTTCAGCTTCTGTTACAGCATAGCATCTACACCTAGAAAAGCAAACCGAGAAACAAAATATGTAATTCACGTTACACTATTCATTCCTTATATCTATGTTTTCTACCCCTACTTGCAAAGTTTTGCACCTCTCTCCTCTAAATAGCACATTAACCTTACCTCTTTGAGGGGTAAACTAAACTCAAAAGGGTTTCATAGATCTGTACAGATGGCCTTACTGGTGATACTGATAGGTTGGATGATGTTTTCTAATAGACAAAATATTATTTATGTACAATTTGAGGTACTTTTGATGTATGATGGCCAAAGTAGTTACAGTGAGTTGAAAAGAACTACTAAGCGCACACTACAACTCCTTTATAGAAGTTATGAATGCCAATTCTTCATACACTATAGGGGGCTTGCAGATGTCACAGCAATCTCATCATAGTGACAGGAAAATTCTGTTGAGACCATACATTACACTGTCATGATGAAATGAAACAACGTCTGTGACAGTCTACAGAGACCTCTTACTATATAAGATTACCACAATAAAATTACCGCAATATACTTCTATGTGAACTATTCAAGCCAACAGGAAATACTGCTGTTTGCTAGCATCAAAACTAGTTTAAAATAAGAGGCATGCAAATCTGCAGAGCAAGCTAATTCTACTGCTACTTACTGTAATTACTGTAAATGCTTAAACTACTTCGTATTCTTTCATATATTGGGAATTGTCCATTTTGTGAAGATGCACTGAAGAATAAATACTACATACTTAGCAGAAAATAACTTTTTATCCATATTGAACTAATGATACGTATTCATATATTTTTTCTCTGCCCTTGTGTTCAGTATCAAAACCTACAGGCAGACAAGTATTTCATACTAGAATGAGTATTTTGAAACTTTTTTTTTCCTTTTTGTCCCCCAACTATAGGTTTACGCTTACACAAACATGCTTATTTTATAAGATCACTCCTGTCAACAACGGTAGTTACCATAGAGGACAGCTATACTACATAGATATTCAGACACATTTTCATCTAAATTTCTAGATTAGCAATAGGATTTTTATATCCCCGTACCTTTGTGCTTCCCCATTACAGTTCCATCAATGTCAGTGGAATTAAGGAAAGATGAGTTAGTCCATTCTTTGAGAGTTCAACTTTTTGAAAAACTTTTCTCTTTCTAAGCCCTAATTTCAGCTGACGTTAATGTCATGGCAAATGTCACGTGAGCTAATGCAACAATAGGCCATTCTCCAGCAATCAGACTCCTGAGCTCATTACTTCTCACCCCCAAGGCGTACGTCTATCAGAGACTGCTGCAGCTGACATGGAGCGCTCTGATACAGTCCCAAGGCAAATCAGTCAAGTGAGATTTCGCACAAAGCAGCACAAGTCAGTCTGAAAGAAGTGCTAGTAAAGATTTGTTTTCTTTTGCTTTGTGTTTTATACTGCACCAAACTAACAATATGTGATGCAATGAAACACTACTTTATCATGAAGCAAATTAACTTCACAGTTAGTTTAAAACAAAAAGATAGATGTTCTTTTGTTGGAAGACTGTATAACAAATCCTATAATCACCTTATTTTCAATAAGTTGCCTCTTTGGAAAGAAAGAAATAAAAAGGAAATCTGAAAGAGATGTAATTGTCAAATATATTTGCTGGCAGAGTGAACTGTAAAAGGGTATTCATGTAAAATTCATCCACAAACTACAGGGCTAGTGCTGTTCTCTTCCCAGTTTCCCCTATAAATTCACAGTGGTATCTCAGTAGTATGACACCTCTAAACGCCAGAATGGGTCATTAAAGCAAATGCTGTATGCTCTAACAGCTTGAAAGTTCACTAAAATAGTAAACGTTAGCAAAAAGGATAGTTGGAAATCAGCTGGGATTTGGCAGTCACAAATCTAATTCCATAGCAGGTATCTGTAACAGCTAGTAGTTATTTGGAAAGCTTTAAGGGGAAGGTCTTTATCCTCTGATACGTATTTAAGAAAGAATTCACAAGGTCCTAACAATTATAAAATAATTAGAAGTGCTGTAGCATAGAATGTTGCAGAAAAATATTGATATCACCACAGGATGACACAGTGGAAAAAAAATGACCAAAACAGCTGAGAGAACAACTGAAAGAATGTCAGTGTCTAGCCAACAAAATTATCAGAGTTTGTAAGCAGGTCACTCAGAAATGATATGCATATCACTCAATATAGAAAAATTATCTATAGAAATGTCAAGTGTCTAGGAACCTAGCTGTAGAAGAAAGTCCTTTTGTTAGCGTTTTCTTCAGGCCACTTGAGGCTACACTGAAAGATGGTATGATTCTCCTGCATACCAGAACGGTACTGGACCTGAAAAGGAGATCCTGGAAAAAAGGAAAATCTAGCTTTGTCTCCTTATGTTTGAAGAGGTAAAGAAGAAAAATAGTCCTTTCTCCATTCTCCTAAGGACAAGCAAGGCAGTAAGGTTCCAACTGTCCCAGAAACAGTTTTCAGCTGCAAAAAAAGAAACCACGATGTCCCCAGAACAAATTACTCCTAGTTCCCAGATAAATCCACAGTCAGGCTTTACAGTTACTGCGTTCTCTTGCATCTTGTCTTTCTTCATCTGTGACTAGGACACAAGGATTATTTGAAGTGTCAAGTATAAACAGTTTTGCTTTGATTTACATTCACACCAACATATCTAAAAAGTGCAGCTTCACTGTTTCCATGCTAAGCGCTTCCACTTTGCAGAAGGAGGATACATTAGAAATATAATGCAGAATGATTAAAATCTGATTACTTTCTAACTGCTAACTGTTTTGAGCTTTGTATCTGGTCCATAGCTCTTGGAGCCACAGAACAACATATCTATTGGTAAGTGATCTGGGTCTCAAATCACGACAAGCATTGTTAAACTTGGCTTCTTGGTTGAATCATAGAATGGTGAGGTTAGAAGGGACCTCGGGAGATCATCTAGTCCAACCCTCAGCATAGCCCATATGGGGACTGAACCCGCGATCCTGGCATTAGCAGCACCACGCTCTGACCAACTGAGCTAAAAACCTGCCCCCATACTTATACCGAATACTTACACCCACATACTTGACAGTAAGATGCTAGGACAGTCTGTAGAATTATACATTTCTAATACTTCATTAGTCTTCAAGCCAAGAAATTTAGATCTGGGAATCCTTAATAAGCATGGAATGCTCTGTCTTGATCTTTTGCATTTTTTTAATGTAATTTAGCTGCCTTAGCAGGTTAGCGACCCTTTCATAGCAGCAAATCAAATTCTAAAAATCAATATGCCTAAGCATATAATTGCTAAGGTTTTTTGCCTTGTTTCAAGTGTGATTTTTATTTTTCTGTAACTGCTAATATTCCAATTCTGTTTTTGTAACATCAAAGTACTGTAGAAGCAAAACTGTATGGAAATCCACTCTCTTGATGTAAATTTTAGTCTCAAAATGTTATGCTCTGCTGTTTCTGTATCTATTTTTTATGTTTCCACTTTTATCATCTACAGTATTAGGAATCAATTTTGAAAATCTATGGGTATGTTTTCTTCTTCATTCATGACCCTAACTATGCAAATCAACTAGCTCATATTGGTGGAACGTCATCCTAAAACATTTATTGGATGCATATATGTGACACTAGATATAACAAGCAGAAATATATTTTCTGTTTCCATGTGTACCAAATGAAAGTGGTATTTCATACAATGCTCAGAAAAAAACTCTATTTGACCTATTACCATCTTTTACTCTCATAACTCACATTTTCTTTACATGCATAATTACCACCAAGCCTTTGTTTACAAAGGCAGCTTCTGTCTTAGAGAGTTTAAACCTGATTACAAATAAGAAAGATTAAAAAAATAATAATAACAACTGTTCCCTTCAGTTGTAACATATTTCCTGGGTAAACTAAAGAGTTGGGTGACATGTAGCAGTGTCCTCCAGAGGAATGAGTATATAAACAGGAAGACAATAGGAATTTTATCTAACTCAGAATTATTATTAATAGCCAAAGTTTACAGTAAGAGGAATCCCAAATTGCTGTCTCATTCTTAGCTTAGGGTCTAACCCCTACATGCCACAGAAATTAATCGGTGCACTGGCATCAACTGGAATAGGAGAAAACCTTTCGAATATTAGCATTTTATAGGAACAATGACCTTAAGACCAGAACATTTTCTGGGTATTAGTGCCAGAGAGCCACATCTAATTAAATTAAAGCAAGCTCCAGCCCAATTAGCTATGATTTAAAGTGTTTAATGTACCTATTTTGCATATTTGTATTTTACATATTACTGTATTTCAGCAATCTTTTTCAGTTTCCCTTGCATATAAATTTTTAACATCAGCAGAAACAATCTCAATGGCCCAACACTCATGTACCTTTTAAAATCTTAGCTTAAAGAAATATAACTTAAAGTCCAGTATGGTGATTTTAAGATAATTTAATACAACAGAAAGCCATTTATACATATACATGTATATACATATATATATATATAATAAAAATTATTTATGTGTGTGTGTATGTGTGTGTGTATATATATATGTGTGTATATATATATAAACTATTTGTTATGTATATTCATGTTTGATTTTAGGATCAAAGCCAGCAGATCATCTAAAAATACCTGATCACTGAGCATTAAGGTGCAGATTTTTCCAAAAAATAATTCATTGTTTTTCAGCCTGTGCAGGAGTAATCAAGATTTTTGCACGTGGAATATTAGCATGTTTGTTTACACTTTTTGTTTACAAAAATTGCTTAACCTTTACATAAAAATAAGCTCCTATATTGATCTTTGTTTAGTGTTTTGAACTTTTGAGAACTGTGACAACTATGCATCCTTAAAGACAGACAGCTACTAAAGCTGGCTAATAATACGTAATAGATAATCAAGATAATAGAATGCTATAGCAATAAAGAATTTCCCTACAGATAGCTCTGAAAACATCTTATATCACTTTAATCATTTTAATTACACAATTTGAACACCAACAAAACAGGAGATAGTTAAACAGTCATCTCTTCTCTCCATAAATTCCTGAGCTGGTCAGAACTATCTTTTTCCTTTAATAAAATAGGGGTGGAAGGCTTTTATTTATTTATTTTTAATCAGAAAATGTGATCAGTTAAGAAAGTTTTCACAGGAAAGCTCAACTAGTTCTATGGATTTTTAATGGAAAAAGGTTTCTCAGGTCTAAGGAAGAAATTCTATGGCAAAATTCCTGACAATAGCACACAGCCTGATCCCTGGAAGCAGAGTAGATGTTACAGTTCTTACCTTTTACAGTGTCAATATTCAGTGTTCAGTTAGTCTGTCCATAAGTCCTGCAGAAGATTTATAGAAATAGCTCAATATTCACTGGACCAGAGAGAGATAAAGGCTGAGTTCATAAACCCATCAGTTAGGTTATTCATTTAAGCTATGGAAAAAGCAATTCCTTCTCTGGACCACCTACAGTCAGGCAGAATACAGAATTATTATTTGACTGCTTCACACAATAGGTGACTGCCCTATCAGGAAAATGTTTAAAATGTGTCTGTCATTTTTCTGAATAATTTCAGCATGGGAGAAATTTGAATGTTCTAAACAGAAAATGTTTTCTGGAATGGAAAAATCCAGGCCCTTACATATTTGACTTTTTTTTTCTTCACTTATGTTTTTTAAATCTAAGAGTAGGGAGCAGAGTTACATTGTCAAAAAATGAGTTCTCAGCTGTAAATACAAGACTAGAAAGCAGAAGTTCCATAGCATGTATTTAATTCTAACTTATATGTTGGGTAACAAAACAATAGTACTTAAAAAAAAAATCCATACTGGACACATCAAGGCAGAAAGGAAAAAGTGATTAAATAATAAAATGGATTTAAGCTAAAATCATGAGAAGTCTCATTTTTACAGATTACTGTTTGAAATATTTTAGAGATCAGGCATGAATTCAGGCTTTTACATAGGATTACAAAGGTGACAATTGCACAGAGCTAGTCTACTCAGAACTGCTGATATTAAGAAAAAGACTCCACAAATATAACTAAAGTACATACAAGTCAAGTTTCTGCCTCTGGCAAAAAATAATACTGAACTACCTAGTCCAGTCAGAATCAGAGAAAACAGATCACAGAAAGCATGAAAACAGTGGGAAAATGTGTGTCTGGAAGGGAGAACAACTGCAAAATATAAAAGCTCTCTGGCCACATAATCATGTACAATTTTAAATATCAGCAAAAGAGTATGTATACTTAGAGTCAATCTTGCATTATATTCCAAAATTAATGGAAATAAAACTATAAAATTGATGTTAACACCTATAAGACTTGCACTCTATTTTTTGGTATATTGTTAATGCCACATAACAAAGATGCTGTAAGTAAAAGCAAGGGCTTTTGTTGCTGTTCTGGATTTAGACAAACAAGCACAGAAAATATATTAAGCCGCACAGTAATACTCCAAGAGGAACAAGAATTGATGCTTGTTGCATATAAACAGAGGAGGAAGGCATGTGACGTAGCTCACAGAAGAATTCAGTTCTCTGGCTATAACAAAAAAACAGTGTAATTCTTGTCATAAGGCAACATCATTAACCAAAAAACCAGCAAGACAAGCCAATCACCTTTTAATAGTGCTATTTCCTCTGATGTCTTTAGTGATTAGTATCTGTTATTTCTCTATATTTCTTTTCGGTAATTAGTACTTTAAAATGGACATCTAATTTACTAATTTTTAAAAAGATACAAGTAGTTTATTGGCAAAAGGGATTCACAGCTTAACTAAAGAATCCTGCTTCACATTCTATTAATACCAATGAAAAAATCTACTGATATTACTGTGAGCAAAACTAGAATTTTAGGAGAGTTTCAACATGTTTCCACATACCAGTAGTTGCAAGTACATCAATAGTAAATCAGTGACCGCCATGCTAAATTACTTGGAATCAAGATTTCTTACCCAGTTTTCATACAATTATTCTTCAACTATTAGAACGATAAGAGAGTGAACGTCAGTTGAGATATATTCCATCAACTGTGTGTGTGATTTTGTCTCTAGACTAGCTGTATCAACAGCAGTAAAAGAGTAATAGCCTATGGAATAGGGAAGAAACAGAGGGTTATTGCATTGCTACATAGAATTTCAGTGTTAATTTTTATTTCTATAACCCGATCCTATTTTTAATATTAAAATATTGTGCAAATATCTGCATTAGCCTCTGGTTTTCTGGTTCTTGTTAAGGTAGATATTCTTTGTCCTTCAGTGGATGATGTTGAATTGCCAGTTCTTTTGGAGGATCTCATAATTTAGGTGTGCAACACACACAGCTAACTATAGAGTTTAGAAATCTAACTTGACACTGAGTTCTGAAAAAAATACATTGGTTCTAAAGGCCCTTAAAGGCAACAGAACAGAAGTTAGAGCTTCATGCCAGGGCAACTGACTGCAGCTTAATGGCTCTCTGGCCAATAAATACACAAGAGTCATACTGCATGATCTAATAGTTGCTCAGACCTTTAAGTACATGAAATATATGAAACTCCCTGAACTGACAAGAGCTTGGCTGTTACATATTTACTTTTGCATATACAAGATCCTGAAGGTATTAACGTGTATCATCTTTCCTAGAATAAGCCTGGATGCCACTGAAGGAACTTAAATTGGCCCTGGAAATTCTGCAACTTTTTGCTGACTATTTTAAGAGAAAAGAGTCAAGGGAGTCTGCTGTCTATTACCTTGAGTAAAGTATGAATAAATTTATGGCATTAACCTTATGAGAAATAATGGCATGGTAGGCAAACCAATGACATGACTGTGCAAGATGTTGAGGATCCTGGCCCAAGTCCCAAAAAGCTCTTCACTGTGAAGAGCTTAAAGCCAATATGCAATTTGTTAGGCAAACGGTTACTTAAAAGCTAGATTTCCTTAAGGAATTCTTAGCTAGATTCAGATATTCAACTCCCATTTAGATACCAAGAAAGATCATGTGTTTATGGAGTTCAGCACTAGATTTAGGAAGAAATACAGAACATTATTTGACTTGAGAAGAGCACGTCACTGAAATTAAGGCAAGGTTAAAAAGGGTCTGAGCTCCTGCAAGCTGTGCGCTGGGAATACAGACTTTTGAAGTACCCTAGGGGAAGTGAAGAGGGTGGTGGCAAATAAATATACAAAATTCTAAAACTTTCTTACAAAAGTGTTAGGCTTTCTCACGAAAGAAAGAAGGGGTGGGGGGATGAAGGAAAGGAAGGCATTGACTACTCAGTAATAAGCCTCTGTAGTCAGAACATTCATACAGTACGTACGCAAAATCAAGTTCCTGATCCAAACCAATCTTTAGGATTTTTTTTCTAATTCCAGACCAGAACATGTAAAAATTATTTTACTTTAAAATTTTATTAGATTTAGCTCTGATAGATCAAGTATATATGAATAACCTCAGTAACACATCATAACTTAAATCAGACAAATTCTCTACTGCATGTGAGACTGAATTTCAGACCACCTTGTTTAACAACTTGTGCCTGCACAACGCCTGAAAAGTAACAAAAAATCCAAATAGGACTTTTTTCAAACTCTGTGTGGTTCAGTATTTTCAACAGCACTGCTCAAGCTGTTTAAAGAACATAACCTTGATTGTATATGCTGTAATATTTAATCCCAAATTATGTCTACTTTACAAATGAACCAAAGTTAATACGTTTAGTGTTTCCCATAACTGAAGCAGTGTCAGATCAATTTTGTCCCTTCTGACTTCTGCCTTTGACTGCAGAATTATTACAAAGTGCCTTAAGGCATACCTTTCCTTTTAATAACATGCAGGAAATACAAACCTTCAAGTGTAGTTATTGTTCAATATTATGTAGCAGAAGAGAAACAGCATGTAGTTATTAAATTGTCAGACATAAAAACATGCATAAATCATAACAAATCTTATAAAATGCTGTGCACCAGCCAAAGTTTACAATTTCAGGATAAGTTCCAGGAGACAGAGAAACAACTAAATGTGTATTGTTCATTACATATTATAAGCATTTATACATCTCAAAATAGACACAATATGTTACAAACACATACATACTCTAAAAACATTATAAAGAAATGGAGAGAACACATAGAATAACTATCTAAAAATCATTATAAAAATAACTTGTTATATTCAAGTCTGCTAAAGAATAATGAATATTCTGGAATATTGGAATAATCGAAGTTATATTCTCAAGTGAAGCAATTGAGCTACCAGTCAGCAAGTTAAGAAAATATTCTAGCTTTTATTTCCAGTTCTTACTCAAGCTCCCAGTTGCAAGTTTCCAAGCTTTGTCAAGACTCGCCGTGCCTCCACTTCTCTTGGCACTCTTTGTGCATCTTTTCAGGGAAAGGGATGGTCACCTACCACTGCTACAGAGAAACATCTGGCATTCAAGCAACTTCAGTCAAATTTACAAGAGTTAGCCACCTAAAATGCTTTATAGATCAATAACCTGATATAACTGCAATGTTAAAAAAAAAAAGCTGTTTTTTTTTAAATCAAATGTAATTATCTTGCTGTATAGCAAAATCTTTGAAAGAAAGATAAGATACATAAGATCATTGAAAGAAACAGTTCATGACACGAAAGCTGTTTCTGCAGAAGACACTTAACATTTACTGCAGCAACAGCTTTCTTTTACATCTCAGCATCTGAAAATTGTCAGATGGGACTGTTTCAACCAGTGGCAAGTGATTCTTTCAATGAGGATATTGCCCTGTACCCCTCTTGTACATACTCCTTTAATAACTCTAGCCCATCAGTTGCTTTTTGGCTTTTACATGTTCCCCATAAGCAACAACAAGCAGGATTCACATCCAGTTATCAATTATCTGCAATTCTATTATTTATGTAGCAATGATGTCTGGCAAGTTACCCTAGCAAAAATAACTTACAGAGACCAACTCGGATTCCTAGTTACATTAGCCTATGTGTATACGGCTAAGAGCAGTTTCACCCTTAATAAATGCTAATTCTGATAAAATGAGCACCAGAAAGCAAAAAAAAAAAAAAAAAAAAAAAAAAAATAGACTGTGTGTCATAATCAAATTCTGTGCTAATTTCTACATTAATATCAGCACTGTTGCTAATGCTATATGCCCTGAATGGGATAGATGAGTTTTTAATCCAAGAATGGCAATGATTTTCCATGTTGTCTCAAAAACAATAGTCTACAATTTTGCAATGAAAAAACCACACCCACCCAAACCCCTCTTCCAACAATATAGTTTGCATAGCCAAGTTTTCTTCCACAGGGATACTGTGATGATTTCTTCCCAGCTAAACCACGTAATTAAAATATACTTACTTCTTCTGCTAATCACAATTCTTTCCTATAGGATGCAGCAGTGGCTACTTTTCATTCATGATATTTTAATGAGTCGAGATCCTAATCACATGTAACAGCTCTCTGACTCCTCACCTGACTCTAGAAGCACTGTCTACTCAGGAGCACAAACTGTTTCTGAAGAAGAGATACGTGACAATGATAACAGAAATTTTGTGCCTCTCTACACCTACACATAAACAACTCATAGCAACCTGTTACACATAGCAACATTCTGCATGAGAACAAGTCGCACAATCGTCAGACACGGGCTTTTTTGTCACATTATGAAAATTCTAGTTACAAGCAGCATCAAAAAATATAAAGCTTAATTTATATCACTATGATTTCCATAAAGATTAGGATATAAAACCACATTTTTTCAAAGTGTGTATTCTTAAGTTATATCCTACTGACAAAACACATCTTTATCATAGTTCTGAGGAGCAAGTGAAATAATCAGTGAGTCACTATGGCTCTTTCGCCATCAAATTCTTTTAAAGAATGCTTAAACTCACTGATTACAATCCATCCTTTTCCTAATAAAACATTTTCTGCTTTACAAGTTCCAAAGTGAGGGTATTACCACATAAATTATAATTGCTGAGACTTCCAAGTCTATCAGCTTCAAAATCACAGTGCCAAGACAAAGTAGTCTGCAGACTTTGATATCCTCATGCTGGCATTCTCAGAAAGTTTGTGGCAATTACCAAGCTCAGGAGAGCCGTTCACACGCTGGAGGGCAGGGGCTGCTATTCAGAGGGATCTCCACATGCAGGAGAAATGAGCTGATAGGAACCACACAGAGTTCAAGCCAGGCAAATGCAGAGTCCTGTGACTGGGATGGATTAACCTCATGCCACATTGCTGGGTGGGCGGAGAGCAGCTTGGCAGAAAAGGACTGAGATACTCAAAACCCGCCTGGACACAATCCTGTCTAACCTGCTCTAGGTTACCCTGCTTAAGCAGGGAGGTTGGATTAGATGATCTCCAGAAGTCCCTTCCAATCTCCACCATTCTGTGATTCTGTGACCTGGAGGGTATTCCGGGGGGCACCAAGCTGAACGTGAGCCAGCAGCGTGCCCCTGCAAAGATGGCCAGCAGTAGCCAGGGCTGCACTAGCAGGAGTGCAGCCTGTGGGCTGAGCAAAGGCACTCTTCTTGACATTTGGCACTGCCTGCATCTGGTGTATTGAGTCTAATTTCAGGCTCCCAAGGACAGGAAAGGTATCGACATCGTGAAAGGTGTCCAGCAACATGCTACTGGGGTGGTTGGGGCAGGAACACATGGCCTGTGAGGAGAGGCTATAGGAACGGGGCTTGTTTGGCCTGGGGAAGAACCAGCCTGAGGGCAGATCTTGCTGTCTACAGCTACCTGGTGGAACTGCACAGAGAAGATGGTGCAAGACTGATTCACACTAGAAGGATGAGAGGCAGCAAACATGAACTGAAAGAAGGAAATCTGACTCTTAATAAAAGGAAAAAAGTTGCCATGAGGGTAGCTAAGCACAGGAAGAGACTGCCCAGCAAAGCCATGGGATTGCCGTCTTTGAAGGTGTTCAAGATTCACCTGGACACAGCCCTGAGCAACCTGCTCTAAACTTGGAGCAGAGGAGGGAACAGATGACCCTGGGTCCTTTCCAGCCTATGTAAATCTATGATTATATACACACTTCCATGACTTAACACACACTTCTATTTAAGGATATAGTCTTCTATTACTCAATTAAAACTCCTTACAGCAGAAAACTAATTAGAGTAAAAATCCATTTGAAGTCAATGACAATCCTGCCATAGTACAGACGAAAATGAGTCCAGATTGCAAAAGCAGGCTCTCTAAAATAAAAATGAAGTCAGTGAAAAAGGGTAGACAGCTCTGATAGACTGACATTACTGGGAGATTTAAGTAAGATAAACATATAAATCAACCTGTGGTTGTAGTTGTAAATGGGCCAATAGGGAATGTTCAGATTCAAAATAAAATGTTGGAGCCAAACAGCATTAACACATTTAGTACAATCAAATTTTAACAAAGCTATTAGACAATGTGTTGAAATAATATTAGTAAAAAATGAGGGTATGAAATCAAGATGCAAAAGCCGTCATGATTAGTATTTCTGATTTAGATATTATTCCTCTCAAAATTTCGTTAAGTCAAAAATAATGAATATCCACATGCCACCACACATATGTATGTGAAGTAGTTAGTGTATGAGCATTCCTTTAAATCAACCAGAATAATCATGGATAAATTACTTCTATTCAATATAAATAAAACTCGCATATATTAGCTTAAAGGCAGTGATGAAAAGAACATTACTCCAAAAGGAAGTCAAACATACAATAATTATTTGATTGGCTAAAAATGCATATCTGCACTATTTAAAAAATATATATCTATATTCTAAAATATCTCTAGTATAGATAAAAAGTCCTGTTGCCTTATATTAATGTCCAAAATGATGATACATGAACTTTATACAAAACAATTTCCCAACACGGAACAACAATTAATGTATGCTTTCAGATTTAGATTTCATCAATCTTAACCAATAAATTCTGTTAATTATTTTTAGTAGAAATATATATATTTTTTATATAAGCAGCCACTTATTCATACCTTATTCATAATCAAGATGTGAAATAATGAATACTCAAATATTCTAGCTCTTTAGCTGTTCTGTTTTAAATTAACAGCAGTGCACAGAGCAGTACCTAAAAATACCTGTAAAAAACTATCATAAACATTTGAAATATTTTTGTCAGTGGGCTACATAAATTAAAAAATATATTTTTTACAGTTGGCCCCCAATGTATGTACTTTTGTTATGCATGAATTACATGTAGATTTTTCTTATAACAAAAAACCGCAGCTTACAAAAGATAGATACATGCTGACGATAGAGTGGGAAGCAAGAAAATTGTATGAAATTTAGGTATGAAGGAACACTTTTGGCTCACCTGGAGTTATTTACAGGCTTATTAACAGAGCAAGGAAGGTTTTAATTTAATAAAGTATCTACAGTCCATTATTTTATTAATCTGTCTTAAAGCAGTGTTAAAAAAGTATAATAAGGGTTAAAAAAGACCTGGATGTTACAAAATGTCAGAGATCTATTCCAATGTCTGAGCAACTAATAAAGAAGAAAGAAATACTTGAATGCACTGCAAGAATTCTCACTATTTTGATGATAAAATTCACTGACAAAGAGCCATTCTGCTGTGTGTGCTGCCAGATTTCCCCAGCCATCTCAATTAATTGAATGGTGTTTCACAACTTTGTAATTTATACAATATAATGTAAATATTCCTTTAAGGCCTTGCACTTTTTAAAAAGTTTTCAGTGGTTGAAACACTGCATGGTAAGATCATCCTGAATCTTTTTTTCTAATTTAACGTGTTGGATAATTGTGTATTTACAACCATAAGGAAGAAAAAGTTACATATGTGCTTAGACATTCACTTTCAACAAAGCTGTCAGCCTGCCTTGCAAAGGTCACAGCACTGCTAGGA